>NC_081174.1:7408856-7739411 GCF_012432095.1 Onychostoma macrolepis | reverse complement strand
TGAGAGCAAGAGAACCGATGTTCAGCCGCACATATGGGAAGCCAAATGCACTGAAAGTGGGATGAAACAACGCTACCAAACGAATCTCGCACTACGAACGGCACGAACTAATCTCACAAGCTGATCAGTTAAAAATACTTAATGCACGCACACAAATACTGTTAAAACGCTAAGCACTATAACGACATGACATTCACAAAGGAGTCAGGAGTGATAAGCGTATTTAGGTAGATTTTGAGTGCGTTAAATTAGGCGAAAGTAATCCACAGCGTCCTCAGCTGTTCAGATGTTGGAAGAAAATGAAGACTCTTATGTCACAGAGGATTGGGATTGCTAGCGAGACATTGTTGACGTTACAGCTGCTTGAACGCGGAGAACATGGAGGTCAGCATACAACAGCTGAGGGCAGAAACTATAGCAATGCAGGGCTGTCAATCAACCCCTGTGGCCCCGCCCTCCAAAATGTGACGTCACACTGCGGTGAAAGTCAAATGGAAGGCCTAGTGAGACTGACGTCGTTTAAAGGGGATTAAAAAATGAGGAGTGGGTGGATTTTTTATTATTGTAGGGTGGTTGTGTTCACACACTGCCAACCACATTTATGTCCAAACACCATGTAAAAGTGGATTTTGCATAATAGGTGCCCTTAATGACATGTAATCAAACAGAGGGTGAACACTATATTAACAGCAATCATGATTATATGTTGCAATCAAACTTATAGCAAAATTTGGTAGTTTTGTGTGTTGCCTGAGGGTTGGCATCATCTGAGGTCTTCTGGGGAGTTGGGTCATCTCAGATCTTTGTAAGGGCTGGATCCAGACTGAAGCTTGTGTAATTCAGGATGCCCATCCTGTGGCAGAAACAGAGAAGCAAATAGAGAAAAAATAGTGTAGCTGCTGTTCCAACTAAGCAAAAAATGATGTGTTCAACCCAAAAAAAAAAAGAAAAAGAATGATAATGCACATTTGATCAGATGAACAGTGGCAAAAAAAAAAAGCAAGTGAACTGTTTTCAATTTTCTGGTTTTCTGCATAAATTGGTTATGAAATTTGATTTTCACCAGAGTCACAAATATCAACACACACAATATTTCTAAGCTGATAAATTGCAAACAATCATAATATTTAATGTCTTTATTGAGCACACTCATTAAACATACAAAGAAGACAGTACCTTGTGGCACTCCATACTTTACTGGCGTTAATATCGTTCTGTTTTAGAATGGCTGTGATTAACAATTTTATTTATTTTATTAATAATGTAAGATAATAAATTATGTACTTGGTCATTTGGATCCTTGGAAATGTTGTATATAGTCCCTAGCAGAATTCATGTGTGAAAGCACAACTCCTGTAGACTTTGCTCTGCCGAGAAGGAGACACCGGAAGCAAGTCATCCGCTCCGGGCAGGAATTCTTTCTCATCATGTAGATCAATGCTGCAGATTGCAGCTGGTTGCCATGGATATCTCTGCTGAATAGAGTTGAGTTTGAAAAGCAGCTCCGCTTTGCTCCACATTCATTTTAACATGAGCTAAAAAGTGGTGCCAGTGTTTATGATGTACTTTTCTTTTCATTCATTCATTCATTCATTCATTCGTTCATTGCTTGTATAAAAACAGACAATTTTGTTTTACATTTCCACCCTCTCACTGACCCTTAGAAGTAATCTGGCCGTTTCTGCTTTGTACCTTTTGGACTTCTAAAGGACTTTTATTATGATTCAGTAACCTCTTCTTTACATTATGGCTTTTTCACAGTTTAATAACTTTTGAAGAGATTTCAAAATTTCTGTCAGGTACAGTTACACTAATAATTGAGTGTGGCTGAACATAAAAAGCTGAATGATAGCAACAGTTCCTGAAGGTGAAATAAAGGTCACACAGGCAGGATTACAGAGGCATCTGATGAATACAACTCCTAGTCCTGACCTACACACACACACACACACACACACACACACACACATCCTCCATCTTGCTGACTTGCTGCTAGCCGATACCCCTGTCCGGTCAGGTGATCAACAATGCAAAGGTGTCTGAATGTATGCATACATATGCATGCATCTATATGGGTGTTACAGGCATTGTTGGTTTTTATGCAAAATGACAAACTAACTTTTTAGAACTTAACTTTTATAAAATATTAACTTTTATAATAAGATGTCTTATCTACTGTTCAAACGTTAAAGACAAAGGACAAGGCTCTTATACTCAGGGCTGCATTTAATTAATTAAAATATTGTAATAACAGTAATACTGTCAAATATTTTTACAATTTAAAATAACCGTTTTTATGTAAATATATTTTAAAATTTAATTTATTACAATTTATCTTAAGTGTCACATGATCCTTCAGAAATTATTCTAATATGCTGATTTGCTGCTCAAGAAACACTTTATTATTATTATTATTATTATTATTATTATTATTGAAACAGTTGTGCTGCTTAATATTTTTATGGAAACAACAATATACATTCTAAGAAAAAAAAAAGAAACTTTAGAAAAACTAAAAAGGAACCTGTCATTTTCTGCTAGGACATTACTGTTTAAATTATGGATTTAAATTTATATTAACCCTAACACAACACAATGCGATGCATAATTTGAAATTATGGAATAATTGAAAATGAAAATTGTATTTATTATTATTATTGTTGTTGTTGTTAAAAATTGTGCAATGTACTGTATTTATTTGGGATATAAAATAAAATATAAAAAATAAAAACCTGTCATTTCAATCCCAGAATGTCGTCACGCTCAATATACAATTTGAAATGTGCAAGAAATTACATTTGTTAGTTGAGAAAAAGGACAGAATTCTCCCATGATTATATGTATATCTTCTGATGGACATTGTTAGCTGATATGAAATGGCACAATAGCCATATGTGCAAATTTCCATGCACTAATGCACTCCAGGAATGTTATTTAAGCCACTATAGACCATTTTTAACAGATTAGGGTGGTATCCACATATCCACATCCTTTACTAGAATTTCACTGGAACGTACCCTGCACCCAGGATTGAACAGATGTACAGCTCAGGCCACAGTTAAAGTAGATTTAATGAATAAAAATCTGATACAAAGGGTCAATGAAAACACAAATCAGACTGTGGTGCGTCGCGTCCTTGTGCAGCACAGAGCATGGCATGAGATTTAGACTAATGTGTACTGGATTACTGGCTTCTAAAAATAGACTGGGAGGAAGTACAATACACCCTGACATATGATGGAGTTCAGTGTGAGTGTGTACGTGCGTGTTTCATGCACTGCACTGGTTCTTTGTTAGCCAGATGGTCGCTTTCTACACAAGGCAGATATCCAAGAGTAGCTTTAAGGACAGTAATGACTGCAAGATTGACACTCCCTTTATAACCAAACCATTACATTTGGTTACACATGCTGTAATCCAAGCATCAGCCTCACTTCCCATTAATAAATACTGGCTGGTTAAATACCCAGAGCAATGTATAGAGAAACAGAGAACATACTTTCAGTAGAAGGAGTAATCCTGATTGACTGCAACAGTATCATGTATTAATTCTAAATTTAGTAACAAAGCTCCATGTATGAATGGAGACTATAGTCACAGGGCTGAATGCTTATGTTTGACCTTAAACATTAAATATGTGGATTTGATGGTTTGTTTGGTTAGGGCAGAGATGACAGGAAACAATGCAGAGAAGATGGGAAAATGTTGCATGCCAGATTCGAACTTGCACTGCCAACATGAGCACCATGTTTTGTTTTGTTTTTTTGTGTGCATATTTTGTCTTTATTGTATTTATAGTTTTAGCATTTGAAACCTAGGAAAATTTAATGCAACCATGCCACAAATGCAGGGAAAAAATGCAGAGAACGTGGAAAAATGTTGCAAGCCAGATCTGAAGTTGCACTGCCCATATGAGCCTTTTTTGTCTTCAGTGAATTGATTGCTTTATCTTTTGACACCTGAGAAACTTTAATGCAACACTGGAAACAGTGCAGAGAAAATGGAAAATGTTGCAAGCCAGATTCAAACTCGCACTGACCACATGGGTACCATGTTTTTTGTGTTTTGTTTTCTGTTGGGTCTCCAGATTTTTTGTATTTGTTTTATCAGGTGAAACCCAAGATACAACCTTGCCACAAACACAGGAAACATTTCAGAGAAAATGGGAAAGTGTTGCAAGCAAGAATCGAACTTGCACTGCCCGCCTGAGCAGAATGTTTGTTTTTGTTTTTTCCACACATTTTTGATCTCCAGTGTAGTAATTGTTTTCTTATTTGAAACCTTAGATATTTTTATACAACCTTGCTAAAAACACAAGGAACAGTTCAGTGAAACGGAAAAATGTTGCAAGCCAGATTCAAATCCGCACTTACCACATGAGCACCATGTTTTTGTCTTTTCTGTTTATTTATTTTTTATTTTTTTAGTCTGCATATTTTTTGTCTTCAATGCATTTGTTTTATCAGTTGAAACTCAACATACAACCTCGCCACAAACAATTCAGGCAGAACTGGAAAATGTTGCAAGTAAGATTCAAACTTCAATTTTTTTTTTTGTCTTTAATGCATTTAAAAACAAACACAGGAAACAATTCAGAGAAAACTGAAAAATGTTGCAAGCAAGATTCAAACTTGCACTGCCCACTTGAGCACAATGATTTTGTTTTGTTTTTTTCAAAACATTTTGATCTTCTATGTTGTAATTGTTTTATTATTTGAAACTTTGAATAATATAACCTTGTTAAAAACACATGTAACAGTTCAGAGTTTTAGTCTATCAGTTTTTGTCCGTATTTTTATTTGTTTTCTCTTTTGAAACCTTGGAAAGTTTAATACAACCTTTCCACAAATACAGGAAATAATTCACACATACAATTCCTTATATATGTTTTGGCTTCAATGTATTTATTGATTATAACCCAAAAAACTTTGATACAGCCTTGCCTTGCAGAAAACCCTCAGTGGCAGGTAGGAAATGTACAAGAATGATTTCATCCACAATCATCTGAACAGGACACTTTAACAAATTCTGAACCTGATAACCTCTACAGAGCAATCAAAAACTGTACACCTTCTCACCTCAGACAAGTCACAACTATAGGCTTGAGCAGCAGAGTGTAACTGATCTGACGTCAGTGCCCCTTTATGTCGACCTTGTGTAGACGGTCACGCTGTGAAAGGTCAGCACTGTTCTGGGGTCAGTGGAGATGGGCGTTGACGTTAATGCAGCTGAGCTTCGTCATCCAATACGCCATTGCTCATGTTGGACACCATCAGTCTTCATAAACTAGCTGCTGTTCTGCTCTGGCTGAAGCCTTCAGTAGATGACTTCGATAATAAAGAGGAAGATATTGATCATCTAGAGATATATTGAATAAAAGCTTTAAAATAAATGGTCTGCAGTAACAGCAGAGAGTTTTAAGACCCTTCTGATTTTTCTTTCAAGTCCATTTCAGTGCAGAGGTTATAGGCTATTATACAAATCACTGCATTCTGGTTCTATCTGCATTCTGAACAGTTTTGAGATGCTGAGCTTCAAAGTATTTGCATTCCATAGACTTATATAGATAGAACCCTTTTTGTTTTCAAAAAAAAAAAAGTCCCAAAATGTACATGGATTGCAAAAGAAACATCACATAATGTAAATAAATTGTCTCAGAATAAGATATGTGAATAACTCAATTTTGACAAAAATGTCAGATAGAACCATATAATTGGCTCCTATGTCTCCTATAGATATACGTGATATTTTTCCACAAACTGGTTATGCACAACTAAAAAAATAAATAAAAAATATATTTTAGAGTTGATTGCAACAAACAGAAATGCTTTTAGCATTAGTAACATCTATCAGGATGTGCTACCAATACTATACTGTTTAAGATTAGGATGTAGGTCAGCGTTTGGAGATACTATAGACTACTACAGGCATGACGCCCAGAAGCATTTTAGCACTTTCTGGTTCCACCATCCTGAAGTCAACTGGTTTTTAATGAGTTTTTGGTTTAATGGCTGAAATAAGGTCTGTAGTTATACATATAGTTAACATATTTTCATGTTTTATCCTACAATGCAAAATACATCAATAATAACCACTTGTGATTTTTAATAAATTGTTTACTTATCTGGAAATAGGTGCTTGCTAACCAGTGGCTAAATGATGTTAAACATTATCACAATGAAAAAAAGGTAAACTCATCTACTCTCTAGCTGCTTTTACAACCTTGTTGTGTTTATAATCAAACATACACACATTTCAAACATATTGAGTGTTATGATTTCTGTAAGTCTCTACAACTCTAAAAGTATTTGTGTTTTGTGAAGAAAAAGTACATACTTCTCAGTGTGTAGCAGAACCGGGGGTGTTGGGACATCCTACCAAGTCATAATCATATGACTCGAAATCATATATCGCTTTGTTGCATATTTATGTGCATCCTATCATTCATCTTGTCACTTTAAACATAGATTGCACTAAAAACAAAAGTTTTTCCTTTGCGTTTTGGAAAATTTTACATACAGACCTTGTTGACATATAGCTGCAAAAATGACCAAACAATTCTGTATTATGCATATCCAGCCAGTAGTTGGCGACATAACTTTAAAGAAACATGATATGTGACTGTGCACATATAAAAACCTATAGACTGACCATATAATACACATGCACATGACGTCACTTGTTTCACAAATTCACATTTTTGTTAAAAAAAAACTTGCACATTGAAACCCGTTTTCAAAAGATTGAGTTTTCAGGTCACCAAACCCTGTTGTCCCGTAAATGAACTGCCAAATTGCATAAACATTTTTTAGTTAAAAATAGTGTCATGTAAATGCCTCCTAAGGACTACACTATTAAAATCACAGTGAGTGCAAAATACCAAAATAGATCAAATATGAGGCGAGTAAGGCAACCATCTTTTATGATCTTCGCTTTTTTCTTCTCTCTCGCTCTTCCTCTGTCCTCTCTGGGGGCATCATAGCCTGATCTGGTGTGTGGGCACGCAGGGGGAAGTTATGCTGAAACAGTGGCTGAATGCTGATGCCAACCATCTGCCCAGAGCTCCAGCCGCTCCAGCGATGGATCCATGCCCAGACAAACACAGGACACCAGGAACACCAGTGCGTCTGTGGTGCCATCAGCACTGATTTTACTGCAGATCCTATCTTAGTGTTTTAGCTCAGTGGATGGCTGTGGGCACAAGGCTCTCATGATTAATAAATGACAAACGGTCTGCAGTGAATTCACTTGCCATAGACTCTTTTTCGGAATGACAGAATGATGTCTATTCTGATCTGATACAGTCTGTTGCATGTGTACATTTCTATACTAAGGCCCCAAAACACTAGTTCTTTGGCAAATAAAACATTTTAAAAGATTCTTGAGATAAGAAAGAAATTACCAGAGTGGATCGTGCGCAAATGGAACAAAATTGTGTTGAAGAGTTGGACATGACTGGTGATTATCCAAGCTTTAAGCGATTTGCAGACTTCTTGCAGAAGGAGTCTAAGATAGCTTGCAATCCCTTCACTTCTCCACTTTTAATGTGTTCAAAGGTTTCAGATGAGAAATTTCCTAGAAGAGTCAAAGCCTTTAATATAAAGGCCCAAGTTAAAGATTCAACAAGGCCAGAATTTAAGATAACATCACCGTGTTCTGTTTGTAAGAGTGAAGTACATAGTATCACTAAATGTCCTATTTTTGCAGAAAAGCCTAAGGATGACAAAAGGTCCTATATTCGTGAGAATCACCTTTGTTTTGGATGTCTGAGAAAGGGGCATATTTCTAAAGACTGCAAAAGACAGCATATTTGTGGCACATGTGGCTTTGCGCCATCCAACTTGCTTGCACGAAGATTTTTACTGTAGCAGCCCTTCAGCGTCGAACAAATGGAGGCAGAGAGTTTCTGACAGGTGCTTTCGATTTATTCTACTCAGATGCAATAAATTTAATTACTGAAGTATTCGTTGTCTCAATTCTGTTGCAACATTATCTCCATGCATCACAACCATTGATTGACTTCATAGCACCATTACAATCAGATCACTACACCGTGGCACCGTAAAACTACAAAGAAAACAAAATAAAGAAACATCAACAAAAGAAAATAAAGTTTTTCAACACTCACCATAAACAAACATTCACTACATTAACTAAACATATTTAACATTATCCAAATTAATCAACATCATACCAAAGAAATACATGAGAAAACAAACAACCAACCTCACTCTGCTTGCCGAAGGTATACTAAAAGGCTAAAAGCCTCGAACCATTCTCCCGAGCTATACCTGTTAGCGCGTGAACAAACGTGGATTACTCTTACGCTACTTCGTTTCACTTATATCCTATACGTTTGTTACTCCCTCTAGTGGTGACACCAAGCAAAGCGAATTTAAAGGAGAAGGTCATTACAATGGCAGTGCTTTAAAAGGGATGGATTTAGAGAGGGGTTTAGTGTATGGTGTTTAGCATGAAGTACTTTCAGCAAAACCCTTTTGAAAAGTTGTCATCCTCTTTTAAAACTGCAGTATAACACACCATTAAACACGTCTTGAGTAATAACTTCACTGTATTCAACAAAACACTTTTGTCATATTTCAAATATTTTATACTTATGATATACTAAACAGAATCTGGTGTATAATTGAATTATTATAGTTATAAAGTACATAAATAAAATATTTCTACACTGTAAAAATAAAAAAATAAATTAAAAAAGTTGAGCCAACTTAAAATTTTAAGGCAACCAGCTTCAGCAGATTTTGAGTTTTCTCAACTTGTTGTTTTAAGTTTATACAACAAAAAGACAATTCAAAAATCTCCTACAAAAATAAGTTGGGAAAACTCAAAAATCTGCTGAAGCTGGTTGCCTTAAAATTTTAAGTTGGCTCAACTTTTTTTTTTTTTACAGTGTAGTTTAATTGAATTTATATGAAAACTTTTTTTTTTTTAATTTAGCACTTCCCTTCAGAAGCTACAGAAAATACTTGCATGCTTCCAAGACAAAATTAGTACAACTCACCCTAATTTAATGCATCGTGTTCTCGAGTTTCAGTGAACATTTGAATTTGAATTCCCTCAGTTGCCCTTGATGTGAAAAAATGATCTGAAAATCATACAGTCACTTTTGGAAAGAGTTCAAATATACAAAAGATGCTAGAAAACCAAATAATTTGTGAAAAACTGGGAGCTATTTATCTGATCAGGATACACAAGACTCATGAACAGCTATCAGCAAAAAAAAAAAAAAAAAAAACAGTGCAAAAAAAAAAAACAGACGGGCAACTTGAGCACATTTGTGACCCTGGACCACAAAACCAGTCTTAAGTCGTTGGGGTAAATTTGTACATTGTATGGGTCAAAATTTAAGTAAAGTTAAGTAAAGATATTAAGTAAAGATCATGTTCCATGAAGATATTTTGTAAATGTTTTACCGTAAATGTATCAAAACTTAATTTTTGATTAGTAATATGCATTGCTAAGAACTTCATTTGGACAACTTTAAAGGCAATTTTCTCAATATTTGGATTTTTTTGCACCCTCAGATTCCAGATTTTCAAATAGCTGTATCTCGGCCAAATATTGTCCGATCCTAACAAACCATACATCAATGGATCAAAGCTTATTTATTCAGCTTTCAGACGATTTATAAATCTCAATTTCGAAAAATTGACACTTAAGACTGGTTTTGTCGTCCAGGGTCACATTTGTCCAAAATTTGACAGTTTTATGTCATTTTTATTTGTTGGGATGTTAATTCATGTAGTCATTCATAACTGTATTGGTAAGCAGCAAACACATTTTCGCAACAGTAACGTTGAGGAAACTATGATAATCACATACAAACAAAACCTTAGGAATCAATCACCTATGGCAACAGAGAATAATCCACTGCACACACACTCCAATCAGTGATTGGGGCAACATCTTCCACAAGACCCCTTCAGATAGTAACACTCAGACTAATGATGCAGTCTGACTAAACAGCACCTTGAGAAGTAACGCAAGTGCAACCACTAATGTGGTTTCGTTATTTGTAATGCTCAGATAGATGTCAGGCGCTCCAGTGTATATTGTTGTTGTTTTGTTTCTGACTTTCTGTTTCTGTAGCTCAAGTGGAGCATGGCATTAAAAACACAAAGAGATCTGAAGCCCAGTAAAACGCAAAAGTGACTGGCCATTTTTAAGCAGACTTGGTTGTGAATGTTTTTGTCTCTTGCTTTTTCTCCATTTAAATAAATAAATAAATAAAAAACAAGCTCAATAAAGCCACAAACAATACTACTGATTTAATAAGCAATATAATGGTTGTGCAAAACAAAACCATAATTGATTGTCTCAAAAAATTATAAACAAAAAATAAATAAATAAATAATTTGCACACACATTAATGTTCAGTTTCTCTTTACACTATGCAGAGCATGTTGATCATGGTCATAAATTTAGACCTTTATGGATTTGGGGACCTTTCTGCATAAAATTCAAATTGAGTGAGAAACTAATTTCCATGAAGGGTGAGATATTTGCCCTGTTAAAGCAACTTTTTTCTAAACTCATTAAATGGATGTGTCATCTTTTATATCAAATTATTAAATTTAATCAATTAATTTAACTAGAACTTCAGGGCTGTTACCAGTCAAATCAGTCAGTATCAGCAAAGTCCATCTTTGCACAGGTGTAGATGCGGCACAGACACTGCATCTGAAATGACTTTTAGATCTGTTTAAACTTTACACAGATGTGGAATAGAAAATGAAGAAAAATAGGAAATAATGAGAGAAGTCAAATTATTTTTTTATATATTAAATTAAAGCTGCCAGTGGGTGGCCACTCTTAACGAGGGAGTAATCACATTATTAATTGAACCTATTAATTCAAAACTGCTGATTCAATTAGGAACAAAGCAAATGATTGACTTTATGAATGGGTCATTGAATCAATCACTCAACCAATTTGATCATAAATGCAGATTCACACAAATTATGCAACGATTTGGCTCAGTTTGGAACTACTGTCATCAAAAAACAGATTAACCTCTTAACTGTCACCGTCCACCCTGTGGGACGCCTACGTTTACTTCACTATTTTACAATTAAATCCTAATCTAATCATGACAAACTATATATCGTTGGAAAGGTCTAAGACTCCTAAATAGGTATTTTACCACTTTTTTTGTTAAAAAATTATGTTGGAAAAGTAATAGATTAATTTATGACAAGAGTGCACCTGAAAAATCTACATCATAACAGGAGTTCTGACCTTTGTCACAGAAAGTCTTCTTTTTTGCCTTTTTCTCTATCACGCTTTAGAAATCATAAGAAATTATATATCAGTTGAAAACTTAAAATCTCAAAATTCATCCTTTGTAACCCATTTTAAAATCAGACATTGCATTACCATGGAAATGGTACATCAAAATCACGTTGGAAAATGTTTTCATACATGAATTATAAAAAAATAAGTTTGGATAGTGCACTATCATGTCTGTGTTCAAAACTGTGATGACAGTTAAGGGGTTTTAAAAACAAACAATATTAAAAACCTATTTAACTTATTTAAAGGTGCTGTATGTAGGATTTTGACTCTACTAAAGCATAAAAATACCATAATATGTTTGCAGATATTTAAGAAACGTGCTAAATTAACATGTTTATCTGGAAAACAATGCTAGTCAGTTATTCTTCTTTGAAAATATGCATTCAGGCCCGGAATGTCTGTGTTTGTTATGGTTTGTGAAACCCGCCCACTGCTAGTTTACCTAATTGTATTTCGGCACCCCGGGTTGCCAGTTAGCGGAAAACACAGCGTATTTAATTTCATTCACGTGCGCTCGTTCCTGTTGGTGTCGTTAATCTGGCAACCTGCGTGTGCGTCAAATCTGAGGAGGAGGGGCCGGTGAAAAAAAAACGTCTTCAATATTTTGAATTTGGACTGCAATACCAAGTTCAATCCTACATACAGCACCTTTAAAACTTAAGTCACTTAATTGTAACTTTTTGAACTGTTATATAGAATTAATATCACATTTGTAACATTATTGGGGCAAGCATCATTCTTGCTTGTGTGGTATATGATTATCTATCTAAATTTAAATACAAAATAAATAAATAAAATAAACACTAATAAAAAACAATTTTTGCCCCCTTATCTTGAATTTTGGGGACATTTCTATTAATTTGAACAGCATTTTTGCCCCAAGCCCCCATTAATTTCTAGAGTAGCTACTGCTACTACATTAATTAGTCTAAATTGTTTTGCATAAAATATCTGCCAAATTAATAAATGTAGCTACTATATTTATTAGTAGCCTATCTTTAGAGCTAAAAATCCAAAAAATATGCCTTTTGCAATTTGTTTGATATACAGATGTGAAGCATATTTAACTTGAAAATAAATCAACGACCCTGTCACATTCAGCTGAAAGAATCCTCGAGGTTCAGCAATGCTTTTGATGAAAACAGAACCGCTGACCTCGCGGGGAAGTGTCTACCTCTCAATATCTGCACAGTGTCCTAACCATGAACCCATATGCGCGCACACACTTACCTCTCCCTTCATAAATCACTAGGCGAGGGATTAAGGATGTGATATTCAAAGGAGCTTAGAACTGCCTGTTATTTACCTAAACTGTCCTCTGCCTGGCTCCGGTCCCGTACAGCCATGCGCTTACTCCAGTGTTTTAACCCACATAGGAAACTGATTTCAAAACCAGACCAAGCTGCGTCACGAAGCATCAATAAAAAGTTTTTGATTTGACTGGAAGGAGATAAAGAGAGTAATTATATAAATACACAGACATTAACGTCAGAACAGGTACACGACAGGTACACCAGGGTATTCCTCAGTCCCGAAGAGAGAGAGAGAAATGACAGGTAAGAGACGGTAACCCAGACAGCGCTCTCTCAGAGGACAAACGGGTTGGCCGCACTTGAATTCTGAAGGTTAGCAGAGGTTTGGCTGGGACGGAAGAGGAGAGAACCATATGGCCCTACTGTGAGAGATATCGCAGAGTCACTGGCGAAAAGCCTGTGAGAAATCAACTGATAGAGCATAACACAACCTGCTCTGTCAGCTGTACCGCACTCTTTCCATGACTTTAAAGGGTCCTAAATGGCACTTCTTATTTGGATCAATGACATTAGGGTCAATGACGCTCTTTTTCTTATCCGGATATATCCAAAGTTCTGTCATGAAACTCTAGAAGGTGAAGTCCAATAGGTCAAACTCAATCTGACACAATGACATCATTATTCACATAGCGTAGCTGATTGATTTTTTTTGTATAAGCAGCCAATGAACTTCCACTCAACATTCAAATACTCGGCTAGTGCTTGCTGTAGCAGTGGTAGCAGCAGTGCGCTTCAGAAACCCTCCACCTTCCCCAGCTCCACCTGTATAGATCGGCTACGGGGTGATTCATCTATATATGGGGGTTATTTCATATATGTGACCCTGGAGCACAAAACCAGTCTTAAGTCGCTGAGGTATATTTGTAGCAATAGCCAAAAATACATCGTATGGGTCAAAATTATAGATTTTTCTTTTATGTCAAAAATCATTAGGATATTAAGTAAAGATCATGTTCCATAAGATATTTTGTAAATTTCTTACCGTAAATGTATCAAAACTTAATTTTTGATTAGTAATATGCATTGCTAAGAACTTCATTTGGACAACTTTAAAGGCAATTTTCTCAATATTTAGATTTTTTTGCACCCTCAGATTCCAGATTTTCAAATAGTTGTATCTCAACCAAATATTGTCCGATCCTAACAAACCATACATCAACGGAAAGCTCATTTATTCAGTTTTCAGATGATGTCTGAATTTGTCTGAGACTTAAGACTGGTTTTGTCGTCCAGGGTCACATATGTTATGGGTGCAGCAGCAGTATTTCTTACATGCTCACAGCAACATGTTGTGGATGTATTGGCAATAGCAAGTCGGTATTTGCCCTGCAGCAGCAGCAGCATTTTAACCGTTTACTTTAAAAACGTTTTATTTTGAAATGAATACAATTTAACTTCTATACTAGCACTTTTAACCCATCCTGTCTGTCTAAGATCATGGCTACATGAATCAGCTCACGTCTAATGACTGCTTTGTTGGCGCCATCATTTCATTAAGACTTTAAATCACTGTTAATCAATTATAGAGCTTGAAAAGGTATGTCTTAATACAAATGTAATATTTCTTACATTGCAAATGATGTGCTGCAAGTTCCAACTTGTTAGATCTGTTAGGGCTGACTCTATGTAGATACAAACTGGAGATTAGGAACAAGATGCATATGTGCATGACCCAACTACTGCACTCGTCCATTAAAATCTCACTGCTTTACGTCTGTCCTGAATGAGACTGCTGGTGGGTCGGACATCCCCTCAGAGAGGTTGAGAACTCATCCAGTCCTGTGTTGCCAGGACTTGATGAGCTTCTGACACAGATAGAGAGAGAGAGAGAGAAATAAACAAACACTATCCTGTCCCACTTCTTCCGTTAACTAACATCTGGCCTAAATCTCTCAATATCTCTCTCTCCTGCTCTTCTTACTCTCTGTTTTCTTATGAGCAACAAATTGAATTTCATCATTTCCCCCTCCCGTACATAGCATTTGTCTGGAACAGAGAGAACGCTGGGAGAAAATGATGATGTTTGTGTGCCGGGTGTATGATCTCTCTATTCACTAATCGCTTTTTCTAGGTCTTCATTTTCATCAATGACAAATAGGCTATAGTTTTCATCGGGAGGTGGAATTATGGGTACATGGGCTGTTTATTGTGTTTAAAACATATTTAAATAATTGTTTTGAAGGGTATTTATGATGACAATGAACAGTGCTATTTTTTTCTCCATCTAAGAGCCTTCACTTTCACTCCTAATACTCAAATGCATTATTTAAATCCTGAATTCGCATTAAAATTCCTTGTTCTTGAAGACCAGTTAAAGGGATAGTCACCCAAAATGAAAAACTCACAATTATATCTCACAATTTAGACTTTTATTATTGCAATTCTGAGTTTTTATCTCACAATTTAGACTTTTTATTGCAATTTTGAGTTTATGTCTCACAATTCCGATTTTTTTTTTATTGCAATTCTGAGATTATGTCTCACAGTTCAAACTTTTTGTATTGCAATTCTGAGTTTTTATCTCACATTTTAGACTTCTTTATTGCAATTCTGAGTTTATATCTCACAATTATGTATTGCAATTCTGAGATCATGTCTCATAGTTCAGACTTTTTATTACAATTCTGAATTTATATCTCACAATTCAGACTGTTCACCTTGAAATTCTGAATTTATATCTCACAATTTAGACTTTTTATTGCAATTTTGAATTTATGTCTCACAATTCAGATTTTTTTTTTTTATTGCAATTCTGAGTTTTTATCTCACAATTTAGACTTTTTGTATTGCAGTTCTGAGATTGTCTCACAGTTCAGACTTTTTATTACAATTCTGAATTTATATCTCACAATTCAAACTTTTCCCCTTGAAATTCAGAATTTATATCTCACAATTTAGACTTCTTTATTGCAATTCTGAGTTTGTATCTCACAATTATTTTAATTCTTAGAATTGCGAGATATAAAATCCGAATTGCAAGAAAAAGTCAGAATTGTGAGATAAAGTCACAATTACCTTTTCATTCATTCATTCTTTCCTTGATATAAGCAATCAAACAAAACAAATGAATAAATAAATATTTTGTGTTCCACAAAAGTCGGAAGTTTCGAGGCAACTTGAGGCCAAGTAAATAATGGCAGAATTTACGAGTCCAGTACCATAATTTCTATGGGGTCAGTCAGCTGTCACTTTAAGGACAATCAGCGAACAGTCGGTTAAGAAGCTCATTATATTACGAGCTCTCTGCTGTACACAATTACCGGACGGTATGCACCTTTCCAAGGTCTTTCTAAGGGCAGTGGCCATTCAAAATCCTTTAAAGGTCATTCGGTGGTCATATGAAGATCCGGTACAACGTTAAAACTCAAGAGAGAAGATCCTGTGCAAGTCAATACGTGATTGATGTTCAATTCCCGTCTCATCGTCAGAAAGTCACGACCCGCACCTCTGGCTTTTACAGCTCCTCGCGCTCCTGGAAACATAACTCCCGGGTCAATATCACACCCGCGAGGCACAATGCTAAATCATATCGATTGATGACCGTAACACTTTTCTGAGGGGCAGATTATGGTATAATCTATAGCACATCAGATTATGAAATTAGAGAGAATTAATCCGCGCAGTGTCATGCAAGTCATCATCAATCCTGCAGTCAAGCGGTGAGTCTTGACCTTCATTCGGTCTCAGCACAGGAGGAGCACAGGCTGCGTGCAGTAGATGCTGATCCAGCAGTGCTGTATACACTGCATCAACACCATCACAAGTGTAAATGCTATCAATTAACAAGAAATATGTGCATGTGCACATCTGGAATTACTAGAGATATGAAAAAGTCTAAAAGACTGAGCCCACAAATCAGGATGCATCCGGTTTTCATTTTTCGGATTTGTAAATATATGCGTTGTGTTGTGTTACATTAAAATACTGAAAATATGAATAAAACAACAATTAATGCAGTAAATATATAAAATAGGACACTAAATAAACTATTTATATGTCTCAAATTATGCTGAGATTTTATAGTCTTTTTACTAAATATTAAATAATAAAATTATCCTATTTAAATTAATTGATTACAATAATAAATCTCTCGGTGTGTATTGATACTTAAATTGTTTATTTACTTACATCTCAAATTATGCCGATAATATATGTATATATATATATAATACACACACACACACACACACACACACACACATACACATATATATATATATATATACAGTGAGGAAAATAAGTATTTGAACACCCTGCTATTTTGCAAGTTCTCCCACTTAGAAATCATGGAGGGGTCTGAAATTGTCATCGTAGGTGCATGTCCACTGTGAGAGACATAATCTAAAAAAAATCCAGAAATCACAATGTATGATTTTTAACTATTTATTTGTATGATACAGCTGCAAATAAGTATTTGAACACCTGAGAAAATCAATGTTAATATTTGGTACAGTAGCCTTTGTTTGCAATTACAGAGGTCAAACGTTTCCTGAAGTTTTTCACCAGGTTTGCACACACTGCAGGAGGGATTTTGGCCCACTCCTCCACACAGATCTTCTCTACACTGTAAAAAATGACTGTGATTTTAACGGTAAAAAACTGTGAAAAAGCTACGGTAAAAACCTGTTAAATGGTTAACGGTAAGTTCCCCTAATATATATGGTGAAAAACTGTAATAGACATTTCAGACAATTTTACGGTGAAATACCACTTTTGGAAGTGAAAAAGAATGTAAAATTTACAGGGAAAAACCGTAAATTGACGTTCCCAGAATTCCCTGCGTTGCATTTCAAATTTTGTTTGAATTTGATGTTTTTTCTTTGAAATAACTAGGTTTATTCTTAGTTTTTTCTTATCAGTTATGTTTATTAGGGTTGTATGTTACATCTAATGTTGTTAAATTAATGATTATTGCATATTTCAGTTTAATGAGTCTCACCATGATGGTGTTTAGTGCTTGTGTGAATGACACTGTGCACCTTCTATATATGTTATTATTTAAAAGCTGCTTGTGATGGGCTTTGGTTCATCATGTGACTCTCTCATCACCATCTGCATTTGGTGTTTATCAGTGTATTTCAAAAGTACAAAACAGATTTCAGTATTTCAATAGGTTGTTATATTAACATTATATCAGTTTACGGTATTTAACTGAAATTACGGTATTTAACTGTAAATTTAAGTTAAAACCTAAAACGTTCCTACCGTATATTTTACGGTATAATTCTGGTAACCACAGCTGCCGGTTTTTTACCGTAAATTTTACGGAATTTTTTTTACAGTGTAGATCAGTCAGGTTTCTGGCTTTGAGCTCCCTCCAAAGATTCTCTATTCGGTCTGGCCACGCCAGAACCTTGATATGCTTCTTACAGAGCCACTCCTTGGTTATCCTGGCTGTGTGCTTCGGGTTATTGTCATGTTGGAAGACCCAGCCTCGACCCATCTTCAATGCTCTAACTGAGGGAAGGAGGTTGTTCCCCAAAATCTCGCAATACATGGCCCCGGTCATCCTCTCCTTAATACAGTGCAGTCGCCCTGTCCCATGTGCAGAAAAACACCCCAAAGATGATGCTACCACCCCATGCTTCACAGTAGGGATGGTGTTCTTGGGATGGTACTCATCATTCTTCTTCCTCCAAACACGTTTAGTGGAATTATGACCAAAAGTTCTATTTTGGTCTCATCTGACCACATGACTTTCTCCCATGACTCCTCTGGATCATCCAAATGGTCATTGGCAAACTTAAGTCGGGCCTGGACATGTGCTGGTTTAAGCAGGGGAACCTTCCGTGCCATGCATGATTTCAAACCATGACGCCTTAGTGTATTACCAACAGTAACCTTGGAAACGGTGGTCCCAGCTCTTTTCAGGTCATTGACCAGCTCCTCCTGTAGTTCTGGGCTGATTTCTCACCTTTCTTAGGATCATTGAGACCCCACGAGGTGAGATCTTGCATGGAGCCCCAGTCCGAGGGAGATTGACAGTCATGTTTAGCTTCTTCCATTTTCTAATGATTGCTCCAACAGTGGACCTTTTTCACCAAGCTGCTTGGCAATTTCCCGTAGCCCTTTCCAGCCTTGTGGAGGTGTACAATTTGTCTCTAGTGTCTTTGGACAGCTCTTTGGTCTTGGCCATGTTAGTAGTTGGATTCTTACTGATTGTATGGGGTGGACAGGTGTCTTTATGCAGCTAACGACCTCAAACAGGTGCATCTAATTTAGGATAATAAATGGAGTGGAGGTGGACATTTTAAAGGCAGACTAACAGGTCTTTGAGGGTCAGAATTCTAGCTGATAGACAGGTGTTCAAATACTTATTTGCAGCTGTATCATACAAATAAATAGTTAAAAAATCATACATTGTGATTTCTGGATTTTTTTTTTTAGATTATGTCTCTCACAGTGGACATGCACCTACGATGACAATTTCAGACCCCTCCATGATTTCTAAGTGGGAGAACTTGCAAAATAGCAGGGTGTTCAAATACTTATTTTCCTCACTGTATATATATGTGTGTGTGTGTGTACCTGTTTTTCTATTCTGGTGGGGACTTAAACCTGAATACACACAGACTCATGGGGACTCATGTCATGGTGGGGATCTAAATTGAGGTCCCCACGGTTAAACAAGTTAATAAATCACACAGAATTAAGTTGTTTGAAAATCTAAAAATGCCTGTAGTTTCCTGTAAGGGGTAGGTTTAGGTGTAGGGTTGGTGTAGGGCAATAGAATATACAGTCTGTACAGTAGAAGAAGCATTACGCCTATGGAGAGTCCCCACAAGGATAGCAAACCAGACATGAGTGTGTGTGTGTGTGTGTGTGTGTATATATATATATATATATATATATATATATATATATATATATATATATATATATATATATATATATATATATATTTAACTAATATTTATATATATAATATGTACACACACAATAAAACATACATTTCAGAATTTAATTTTATGACATCACCCTTTTACTTTACTGCACCTAACTCCTCGGAAGTTTTGTTGTTGTTGTTGTTGTTGGTAGATGCTTTTCTGCAGGATGTTGAACTGTTTGTATTCGAGCGCCATCTAGTGGACAGAAGGCGCAAAGATAACCACCACATATACATCAGCAAATAATACACATTTCACTACAAGTGGGTCCCGCGTCATTTATTGCTCAAATGATGGGTATTTACACATTTAACATGTTTTAAATGTGTACAGGAGCACAGACAAAGACAAGGACAGATATAATTATCTGTTACACATATATTATGAAATCTAAAATGGAGACAAAAGCAATAGGCTATAACACATAGGCCGCCTAGGACACAACAAAATAACAGCATAAGGACAACAGCAGAAAACAGGATGCATTGCACATGCCAAACACCAAACAGGGAGTCCGACTCCATGCGGAAAACACCCTCTGGCCTCTCATGACACGCAGCTCCTGCTACTGCTGATCACAATCACACAAACAAAGCTGACTGTTATCACATTACACAGAGTCAGGAGACGAAGACAGCATTGACATAAGAACAAGTGTGTTATTCACACACAGATCACATTCAAATAAATACTGTGTTCACAATGAAACAAAACAGCTTGTAGCATCTTTAAGGAACTTAATCTAAAAAGCAGATAAAGCAGCTTTCTCATGTGATCAGAACTAAACATCAGAGGGACGTACAGCCATTCACGAGTATCTCTATGTGTTATATCAACTGAAGTAAATTACCACTGTTAAATTAACCATTATCATGTAGGCAATCATAATCTGAACCCCCATTAAATATGTAAAATATTAAATAAGTAATGTCATTAAACTTTCAGTTATGTTAAAATATATATGTGTGTGTGTGTGTGTCTGTGTGTATATATATATATATATATATATATAAACATTGATTCATCCAGTAATGATACAAGCCAATCTTGAGTGTGTCACTGAATCATTCCATTCATAAATTCCATGAGATTTTGTTTAGTTATCTAATATTTTTTCTTCAGAATTGTGAGAGAACTACAACCTTCATTTAAAAAAATAAATAAATAATAATAATAAAATAAATTATCCAGAATCGTGAAGCTCTATTTTGCACACAAACAGCTCTTAATCAAGTCCAGTTTTTATGTAGCTGGCTGATTTTTGTTCATGGTATTCAACAGCAATTAAATGTTTTGCTACAAAGAGACACATCTAAATGTTTGACTTTTTTTAAGCACATTGGGATTCGAAACTGGGAATCGATAAGAATCAGAATCAAAATTGGGATTGATCAAATTCAAATGATACCCAACCCTATATATACATACTACAGACACACACTGTATATATATATATATATATATATATATATATATATATATATATAATTGCTATATTGTTAATGGAAAAGAAATGGTGCATCCAATAAGCTGAAGTGCTAAACTCACAGAAATATCACCCAAAAGTAACCCTAACCCTTAAAAATGCCACTTCACAATGTGTCGATACATGTAAAAAAAATAAAAATAAAATGCAATATTATAATCTGAAATGCTGCAGCTTGCAGTACAACAATGCAAAAAGATTTTTAATCATTAGTCAACACAAGTGCAGCTATACCCCTTTCATTTCAAGAAAAATAACCGCAAAACAAACAGTTTCATTACATATCTCAGCAGAAGAGGATCAGCCACCTGCTGCTATATTATACTGTGCTTACTGTAGAAAGGGCAAAATAAACAGATCTGGCCACAGCACAACACAACTGCTTAAAATGCTCAATGGCTTGCAAAAATACATTAAGAAAAACAAAATACATATGAGTCCAATCCGCAGGTGAAGAGGAAGCTGAACAAAATGCCTCGCACTCAAAAACAGCATCTGAATTAGATGAGAAGTTACATTTTCAAAATATCCAGCGACCAGATGATTAAGAGCTTCTTTTTAAAATGTGTATTTACAGGCCTTCAGGAACACCTCTAAATCTGCTTCAGAGCCAGCTGTGGGAATAAAGAAAATGTGATGCTTTAGTTTAATTACATATAATTAATTGAAATGGTTACTAGTTATACACAATGCTGTTTTTTTCCCCCTCCAGAACCCACCCATAACTGCTTCTGACTACATATTTTAAAATAGTGTATTATTTATACTACCATTCAAAAGTTTGGTGCACTTTTATTCAGCAAGGATGTATTAGACTGATTGAAAGTGACAGTAAGACTTTTGCATTGTTAGAAAAAAATAAATAAAGTTATATTTCAAATAAATGCTGCTTTTTTTTAAACGTTCTGTTCAGGATTCTAAATTATATTATATATATAACACAGCACAACTGATAATTGATAATAAGAAGAAATTTTTCTTGAGCGGCAATTTAGCATATTAGAATGATTAGACTGGAGTAATGGCTTCTGGATATTCAAGCTTTGCCATCACAGGAATAACAACACATAAAAAATACATTTTAAAATACATTAAAATAGAAAGCAGTTTTTACAGATTTACAGCATATTGATCAAATAAATGCAGCCTTGGGAAGCATAAAATTTAAATTTTATATTATTAATATAAATAATTTATATGATCAAATAATTATATATTATATTATATTATATTATATTATATTATATTATATTATATTATATTATATTATATTATATTATATTATATTATATTATATTATATTATATTATAAACTGTTCTGGTAACATTTTAGTGGTTTAAATATTTAATTAATATTTGAATGCTTTTTACTAAATATTCGAATTATATATTTAAAAAAATAAGTGTGTTATATATACAGTGGTGGCCAAAATTGTTAGAACACTACACTGTAAAAAAAAAAAAAAAAAAAAATGTTGAGTGAAAATTTTTTCTCAACTTATTTTTGTGGGAGATTCTCAAATTTTTGTTGTATAAACTTGAAACGACAAGTTGAGAAAACTCAAAAATCCGCTGAAGCTGGGTACCTTAAAATTTTAAGTTGGCTCAATTTTTTTTTTTTTTTACTGTGTAGTATTTCACCAGCTAAAAATGGTTTTAAGTCAGTTATTTCTATCTCATGCTGTATCAGTAGGAAATATCAGTTTACATTTTCAAGTATATCAAGTATAGTTCATCCATTTTGCCATTAATTGTAATAATTAGTTTGCACAACAGCGAGTGCTCCACACAGAGATCTGATCTGATCATCATCCAGTCTGTCTGGAATGACACGAAGAAACACAACAAACTGAGACAGACTCAATCCAGAAGAACTGTGGCAACGTCTCCAAGATGCTTCAAGAAACCTACCTGCAAAGCTGTTAAACATTTTAGGCACTTGTATAAAAATGCTTTAAAATGAGGATGCTGTCAAAAATAATGTCATAAATAGATTTTCCTTATCAATTAACTTCTATCAACTAAATTAAATCAACATTTGGTGTGAGCATCCTTTGCGTTTAAAGCTGCTTTTGTTTAGCCTGGTAAAACCAAACTCTGCTACTTCGCTTTGCTTCGTAGACATCTGGAAGGGCATAATTGACAAGCGTTTACTTTCTCGTGGGGGGGCGCTTGTCTGAAGTTTAAAATCAATGGTGTACCTGTAAGCCAATCACATAACGGTTGGTTATGACGCATGTTAATCGCCCGCTCATGTTAATCGAACGACTTTTGCAGATTATGTGAAGTAAATCTACGCATCCACAATTATCGCCTTGTCGGACTTTGGCCTCCCCAGTTTCTCGCTGATGATCGGTAACAGTTGATAAATTAAACTTTTCCCAAAATCTGTCGGGAGTAGGGCCACAACATCACCTCCATTCAAAATGTGAACCAAACACTCTTCTTGTTCGGGCTTCAGTTGGCAAATGCCGGGAATATTCAACAATTCTGTGTTTTTCTGTCAATATGGGGTGCTTTGTGTACATTAATGAGGGAAAAAAAATGAACTTAAATGATTTTAGCAAATGGCTGCAATATAACAAAGAGTGAAAAATTTAAGGGGGTCTGAATACTTTCCGTACCCACTGTATATACACGCACACACACGTGTATCTTTACTTCTATTTCACTGCCTGGTTGTTCATGACAATGTGCAGTTTAATTTCGAGTACATCAGAGTAGCTCACCTTCTGCGCAGCTTCCGCAAACTGCTTGGCCCCGTGCAGCATGTGGCTGGTTTTATCATCGGCCCTCATCAGACGCTCCCCGCGTTCACTCAGAACCTGACTGGCCCTCCGCATTACGTTCCCCATCTTCCTCACCGCCGGAGGAGACGGGCTGCTCCTGCTCCTGCTCCTGGATGCTTTAACGGCTGCTGCTGTGGAAATATTCAGAAACACACATAAGCATCATGTCAAGTTCCAAACATTCTTTTATTTTACACATTTACTGTATAGGTTACTGTCTGCTGCTGCTCTGGAACATAGCTGCTGGTCTAGGATCAGTTTTTCAGTTTAATGCTTTACTATTAGTGTGATGGAAAACAAATATTCCAGATCAGCAACTGAAAGAGTGGTTTTAAGATGCATTTTTGGGTCTCTGTTTCTGATCTTTTGATCTAATGTGAAATAAGCTCACTAACTGAACATGAAAGGGGACAACAGAAAATGATAGCAGCAGCTTTCGTTTATGGATTGCCATTATATACACTTAAAAATTCTGCTATGCCATTAACTAATCTCATTAATTGCAAAAAACAGACATGGAAGTCTATGACGAGGGCTGAGGTGTGTGGACTGGTACTCTGCATTTTGCGGCTCCAGGGCCGCTTGGCACCTCTCCCATTCATTACACACCATTCATCCATGATCCGCTGTGAAGGCTGGTGCCACTTCACTCATCTCCGCTCCTCTCCCCCTCCTCAACGCCTGTCTTTGTGTCCCCGCGCATGCCTTCATCAGAACAAAGTGGCCTCTGAACTAATCGGGCCCTCTTTGCAATGGAACCATTCTCTGGTGCTGCCGAGCGATCTATCAGAGCACTACAAACAACCTCCCGCCGACAAAGCGCCCTCTCTTCCTGCCTGGACCCTGACTGATGTGACCCACACAACGACACAGACAGGGAAGGATGGAAATGAACGCAACTGCCTAAAAGATGCATTTCTAATACACTGCCCAGGGGTCAATGACATTATGTTCCTTTCTTTTTTCTAATAATTTATTTTAAAAAATTAATTGAAACTGCAATTCATATATTTTGGATACACCTCTTCAATGACGAGCATGTTTATTTTTTTATTTTATTTTATTTATTTTTAATTAATTTGTTTGATTTATTTATATAGTAAGAATATATAATTTGAGTAAGAATTAAATATGAGTAAGAATAAGTATTATTATTATTATTATTAGGAAAAATATAAAAAATTCTTGAAAACAAATGATTATTAGAAGAAAGTAAGCATTCTTGAAAATATTTAAAAATATCAAGAATAGAAGTGACTGAGTGAAGTAGTGATTATTATTATTATTAATAAATTATTATTATTATTATTATTATGCATTGAGATTAAAATTTATATATTCCTGAAAACAAATCCTTAATTAATAATAATAATAATAATAATGTTCTGTATACCAAGTCGCACCAACATGCAAATAATTAAACAATTTTCTAAATAAAACCTGAATAATTTATGTTAAAATGTTTTATAAAATTTTATAAAAATATTATTCTTATTTTTTATTATTTTATTAAAAAAATGAATTAATTGATTAAAAGGCATCCTTTTTTTTTTCTTTTTTTTTTTACATGATTTCAAGGTACTAAAAATAATCTGTTTTCTTGATGTTTACACCATCATTCAATTGGAACATTTGTTTAAAAATGATATAAATGTTTGTTTTTTTTCAAAACCATATGACACCAATTTGATCACAATGAATTTGGAAAACAAACAAACACACACACACACACACACACACACACACACACACACTCCTACTAACCTTCTCGCTGAGACCGACCCTGGTTTGCTGTCATACTGTTCTTCATTCTGTTCAAAAAAATCTTGCAGCGGTAGATAACCATATTAACAGAACAAGCATCTGCAATATGGAAAAGAAAGAAAGAAAGCAGGGCTTTGTTTTGTTATAGTTCTCAGGTTCTCCATTCATATTCTTTCTGCAAAGAGGTCAATACAGTGATCTGTCTCTCTCAGCCCGCTCACCTCCCATTAGCTTCTGCTGACAGTTGACAAAGCTAGTTTGGCTTGAAGCTCCAGGGCTCTTCTTGTTCTCCGGAGCTCCTGGTGTCTTCTGGTCTGCAGGGGATGCTGGGTTGGCTTGGGCAAGCTTGGCCTCCCAGTAGTTTTGACTAGCATGGTACAGAACCTGCACAAACATGCATTTCTCTGCAGCTGAGCTGGCCACCCATTGATCGGTGGTGCGGTCGAACACTAGGTCGAACTCAGGAGTGTCCTGAAAATATGCATTCAGTCAGAATAACGGACTATACTGGAAAATAAAAGCTGCATTAAGAAGGACGGTCACCTTATCGGGGTTGATGCCATTGACCTGCCGCAGCTGCTCCACGGACCACTGAGACCTTTTAGTAAGCTGTCTTGTGCCTCGATACCTCTTAACTTTAGTGATGAGGACTTGAGCTGGCCTGCTGTTAGTAACTACATGGAAACAATGACGTCTCCATCAAACTTCAAGAACATCTGACTGCTCGACAAACGATTAAACTAGTAACTAGTTTAGATACTTCGAGTTTATGAAGACACACATTACCTGACAGGCAGAGGTAGGTTAAGTAGTCCCTCTTGCCACCTGCTTTGAGGAAGGACAGTCCTTTCCTCTTCGTCCTCCTCCTCACCTCAATGGCTACCAGTAACTTTTCATCTCTTGGGACAAAGATCTCACGGCTGATGGCTGACTGAATGTTCATCTTCAAAATGCCTTGTATAAATGTTTCATTTAAAACATGAACAAAACATATTTTTGTGCCCAACAGGAAATATTGGAACACAGAATTTGAACCAATTAGCATTATAAAAAAATTATTAATTAATTCAACTGATTAATATTTCTCAGTCAAATCAACAGTTTAATATTTACATTTCTGCTGTTTCATATTATATATATATATATATATATATATTAAGGGCTGTCAATCGATTAAAATATTTAATCGTGCTTAATCGCAACTTAAACGCACATTTTTATTTGTTCTAAATGTACCTTAAATTAATACTTTTCAAGTTTTTAATACTCTAATCAACATGGGCATGGATACATATGGATGTTTTATGCAAATGTGTGTTTATTATTATTGAAACCATATCAACATAGAGCATGAAGACTAGACATGTTTCAAAGGTCATAGATGTTTTTTTCAAAGAACTTGTTCATGACTATTAGACACATGAAAAATAAATACCAGGTTCCCATTACTTCTCTTTCTTTGCACTGAGCAATTTACTGACACAAACCTGTTTACATTTTTACACGACAGGGCAGCTCTTCTTCTGAACATGCAAAATGTACATTTATTATTACATTTGTTTGCCTCTCTGTGCCCACATACTGTATTTTGACGCTAAAGGGGTCTGCAAAGTCGCTAAGTCGGCAACACTGTGCATCTCCATTTCTCCAACCACGGGCTGTAGGCCACGAGTCAAACAGAAAATGCGCTGCCTTAATAGCGCGTTAATAAAATTAGTGCCGTTAAAATGTCGCGTTAACTTTGACAGCCCTAATATATATATATATATATATATATATAACTGTAATTTTGAGGAAAAAAAAGAATCATGAAAAAAAGTATCACCATTTCCACAAAATATTAAGCAGCACAACGCTTTCAACACTGATAATAATAAATCTTAGAATTTGAGCCATTATAAAACATAATAAATTAATTCAACTGATTAATATTTCTTGGTCAAATCAATGGTTTAATGTTTACATTTCTGCTGTTTCGTCAATCGTTTTGTGACGACTTATCCCAATTAGTGCGATAACACACAAATATACATATATGCATATATATGTATACACACACGTTTAGAACAAAATAGTTCTGCTGCTGTAATTTAACTTTAAATAACTTTTTTTTTTTTTTTTTTAAGTATCATGGAAAAAAAGTATCAGTTTCCACAAAAATATTAAGCAGCACACCGTTTTCAACACTGATAATAATAATAAATGTTTCTTGAGCAGCAAATGATCATATTAGAATGATTTCTGAAGGATCATGTGACACTGAAGACTGGAGCAATGGAATAAATTACATTTTAAAATATATTAAAATAGAACCCCCAATAATTTGAACAGTATAAAGTTTATATTTTATATAGTAGCCAAGATTAAGTTATGTACATATATTGAAATATTCACTTGAGTAATAAGTGACAACCAGCCCCAGTGTGACCAACAAAGTTAATAGATTTGGTCAAAAAGTCATTTAATATTACATTTTTAAACAACCGAAGTTTGAATGTTAAATGTTTTTATTAAAAAGTTAACACATTTCAAATATAAATGACACGTTAGCTCACTTGTTGCTCTAAAAGTTTCCCAAACACAAAACAACTTTATGAAATCCTAAAACCACACAAATCTTTGAATAAATAGATAAATCAACACACCTTCTGCTTCCTCTTCCTGTAGCTTTCTTCCTCCCTCGAGCCCTGAAGAGCGGTGAGAAGTGTCCAGCAGCCCTGTCTGTGTCTGCGCCTCAAGCCATCTTTATCCCGCATCTGCTGAGAGACTGTTGGGCGTGTGGCAAGCCCCGGAGGAGACCCGCAGGCTGTGAGCTGTATCCTAGTGAGCTGCCTACTGAGAGAGCACTTGAGGGATCATAGACGCGTCTGAGGCAGTTGAGCACAAACATGCTGTCTAGTTTAGCGACTTGTACTTGAGACAGAGCCACGCACACACACACACACACACACACACCGACCGAAAACTGTGATTGGAAGACTTGACACATTTTATCAAGAGCTGAATGAACTGATATGAAACGTGTCTTCATTTAATAGTTGAAACACAGAGGATTATAAGACTGCTGATTTTTTTTTCTTCCCCTGGAAACACTATAAAGAATTATTTAGCATAAATTGTGAATAAATACATAATTCAATGAATAAACGAACGAACAAACAAACAAATATGAATGAATTGATAAATAGGGATTTTTATGCCATTTACAGTATATACATCTAATGAAATAATAAAATATAATACAATATGTAGGCCTATGCAGTATCGTTTATATATATATATATATTTTTTTTTTAAAGAAGGCTATCTTAAGAAGGCTGCATTTCTTTGATCAAAAATACAGTGAACAGTAATATTGAAAATAATAGCCTATAATGTAAAAAATAATAATAAATAAAATAAAAAATAAAAACTTATAAATAACTTATTTTTAATATATTTTAAAATGTAATGTGACGGCAAAACTGAATGTTTACCAGCCATTACTTCAATCTTCATTGTGGAGTTATTACATGTGCCTTGCAAAAGTATTCATATCCCTTCATTTTTTTTTTCTCAAGTTTTGTTATGTTGCTGCCTTATGTTAAATTGCTTTTTCCCCACATCATTCTACACTCCGTGCACCATAATGGAAAAGCAAAAAACTGGTTTTTAACATCTTTGCAAATTTATTAAAAATAAAAAACTTAAATGATTCCATTGCATAAGTATTCAAACCTTGGACAGTTGAAATTTAGCTCAGGAGCATTCATATTGCTTGTAATTACACTTCAAGTGAAGTTAACCCATGGAAAATTCAATTGAATGGGTATGATTTAGAAAGGCACATCTAAATAAAAGGTCTAACAGCTGAAAATGCATATCAGAGCAAAAAACCAAGCCCTGAGGTCAAAAGAACTGCATGTAGAGCTCAGCAGGTTTGCGTCAAGCCACACATCTGGGGAAGAGTTCAGAAATAATTCTGCTTCATTGAAGGTTCACAGATTCATGTAGCCTTCATTATCCATAATGGAAGACGTTTGGAACAGCTAGAACTCTTCCTGGCCTCGCCAAACTGAGCAACTGATGGAGCAACTGATTTAATAAATCAATTTTGCACTAGGTACAAAAAATAGTTCCTCTCAGGACCTTAAGGACAAAAATGTCCCCATTAAAACTGATATTTTTAATCGTAGTGCCATTTAACTGTAAAATTATACAATTGTTTGTTAATATGCTTTCATTCTGTTGGCAAGGCTTTAAAAGTAATTTTTTTTAACTATTTTTTTACCAGATGGTGCAATTTTTTCAGGTTTGGTCTATAAAGCAAATACTCACTTTATTCCTGTTTTCTGCTTCTGCATATTATTGAGCCAATTGGATAAATAATGCAGCTATAATTGCATGGGTTTGTTGGTATGGATGTCAGAGTGTGGTTTGCATGTGTGTCATAAAAAAACAGTGTGTGTGTGTGTGCCTGTGTGTTCTTGTAATATTTGAGAGAGAAAAACTCTACTGCAAATCACAAATCCAACCACCTGTGTGCACCAGCGAAGTTTTGCTGGCATCTAATGGGGAAAATTTGGTACTGCGCCCCAAACAAAATCTTACTGAAAGCTCATTTTTTGAGATATCAACCTCAAATTTGGAACAAAAATTATTTAGATTTATAGCTTTGATTTTCTAGCAGGTTTAGAGTTCAACATGTTTCATAAAATATATATTTTATATAAAATATTGTTCATAAATCATTTTCATAAACTTAAACCTCTATAACTTGCTTTTTTTGGTTTCAATTTTTAAACTTTTTTTACTTCAACAATAATCTGCCATGCGTCTTCTTTAAAATGAGACCAAACTGAAGTCTGTGCTCCTAAGCTTAAAATTTGTATGAGTTTTTTGACATGGACGCACAAGGGTTAAAGCAGTTTAACATAAGGCTGCGAAAACATGAAATAAATTAAGGGGTATGAATACTTTCGCAAGGCACTTTACATAACTGAAACTAAAACTGAAAAATAGAATGAAATGAAAAATATAATAATAATAATAAATATAATAGCCTACTATCTCAATGATACCAAAATATGACTGTTGCAGTGCTGAAGAAACATTTCTTATTATTTTCATTAAGTTTCAGCTTCTTAATATTTTGTGGAAATCAGGATACATTCTTTCAGGGTTCTCTGATAATTGGATATAAAGTTCAAAAGAATAGTATTTATTTGAAATAGAAATCTTTTGTAACATAAATATATTAATAGAAGGTAGTATTAATTAAAAATAAATAAATAAAAAATGACCCCAAACAAGCAAGTGCAATTTACCAGATTAACACACATAACAAAAACAGTATCAGCACTGGGCATATTATCAAGACAGGTGGATTTACACCAAAATACTGTTTATTTTGATAGAATGCATATTTGACATTTAACAACAAAACATATGGAAATATTTTACGCTTCCATTTTAAAAATGTATAGTATTGCTGACCTGTTCATTGGGTCACACCCCCCAGTTGAGAACAACAGCTCTAGTGTCTCTATTTGATGACTCATTATTGATGGTTAAAGCTAAATCACCCCTCAGGGATTAATAAAGTTGTATTGTTTTCCATTTATTCTAAACAAGGCAAACTCTGCTTATAGCTGATACTACCTAGAAAGTCAGAATTTAAAAGCAATTAACAGAATGAGACAGAGCAGGCGGTCGATATCAATTTTAATGAAAAACACGAGGTTCATAAAAGAGGAACAGCTCTGTGTTCACCGAAGCTAAACATGAACAGACACGCTGGAGTCCAGTTCTGATATATATGCACATAATGCAGACGTTTCCCTCTGACGCCTGATGAAGATCACACTCTTCAGTTTATTGGCACATTCAAGGGTGAGGTAAGGAGAAATGTTAAGTGCTTTTCTCTTGTCATCGTAAAGGCATGGGGGTGTCATTTTTTCAGGATTACTGTAAACAAATCATACAAAATTAATACAGAAAACATGGACGTAACACAAAAACGATGGTATTAATTTAAAATGGCAATGTCTTTGTGACTGTACGGTTCATTAGTGCTATAATACATTAGAAAACAACATGTTTGACATGCCGACTGCAGAGAATGCCACGTATGAAAAAATGTTAAGTGTTTCAACTCAGACAGAACTAAGAGGAGATCCAGTTGTAAAGGGTTTTTCTAACAGCCTCAGTGGAAAACATCCAGACTTTGTCTTTCATGCATGTTAAAGCATAAACTCTAATTCAGTGGTGATCATAGCAAAGAGTGCATTCAAATATGCAGTAGATTCCAGTGTCTATCATGCGAGTGCAGAGGAGAAACTAATGCCTCAAATTTATTGGAAAGAGAAGAAGGAAAAGGAATGGAAATGTCTGGAATAGTTCACCTAGAAACGAAAATTCTGTGATCCTCCACCATGATGTTCCAAACCAGTACGACCTCCACGGAAGACAAAAGGAGAAATTCTGAAGAATGTTCTGGCCTAAGTTGATCCATTGTCATCAGTGGAGCTATGATCAACTTGGGCTTACGGTGCTTTTGAGAAACGCAGCCCTGGTCGATCTTCCCAGTTACAATAAATGGGAACTGAGGCTTTCAAGGTGCAAAAGGGATCATGAAAGGGATCCATACAACTATGTTCCAAGTCGTCTGAAGCTAGAAAACATTTTCGGGAACAGATTAAAAGGTCAGTGGTTATTCACTAAAAACGTTCTCCTAAAAAACTACCATCGGATCAAAGATTCAGTGAGTTGAGCTCGGTTGATTGAATCACTCAGGCGGTTTTTTGTCAACTACATCAGTGAAGATCAGACACTGCTACTCCACTCATGACTGTGGCAAATATTAACATTTTTAGAGAATGACAACTTAAATTTCAATCTGTTCTTCACATTAAATTCAGAGGACTTGGAATATTTTTGACTTGTGGTGTTTTGCAACATTTTTCAAGCTTAAAAGCTTCAGTTTGCATCAGAGTTATTATCGTTAACCAAAAAATAAATTAGAATGAAAACAAACAAACAAATAAATAAATAAATAAAAACTCAAAATATGAATATATCAATGATACTAAAATAACACTGGTCTCCATTCAATGTAACTGCATGTAAAAAAGCAACTAGTACAATCCTTCAAAATATCTCTTTTTGTTCCATCACATGAATTTGGAACAACATGAGGGTGAACAAATAATGACAGAATTGATGTTTTTGGGTGAACCATATGTTTACTAATGGTTATTCTCTTCGAATTAATCTATCTATGTGCACTGCTCCCATCAACTATCAACTCAATATTTGGCCACTTTTAGGAGTGATGCAACAAGATTGTGTTTTAGCATCGAAATAATGTAAACATATAATATTTATAAAAATGTTCAAAACTAGTATTTTTAGGCAAGAAAACACATCTTATGTACTTCTCAAAAAAAAAAAAAAACCCTTCTGATTGTGAACCTCCAATTCAGCAGATTTTTGTCAGTCATACTATACAACCACAACTTGAGTCAATACACATCAGTCAATATGAAGAGTCTGCTGCTTTGGGAATTATCAAGATGTGAATAGTCAGAATTTCCAAGCTGCGACAAGTAGGATCATTACCACAATCTCATCGAGGTTAAGAACAATCCTAGTCTGGGGATGTAGTGGAGAGAGTAGGTCTCTTCCATGGATGTGCTTCTAAATCAGGGAAAACAAGGCAAGGACAGGATCTCTGATGCACAGTGAACAAGGTCTGCTAAACTAAATTAAGGGAGTGATCGCGGGTGGTGCTGTGTGAGAGTTCATATATGTGTTTGTTATGACTCAGGGTTGTCCTCTGGCATGTCATTCGCTTCATTTGGCCTGTACATGAACGTTAGCAGAAACAGAGCCACATCGTGGGAGCACCAATAGGCTGTGTGTGACGTCACCGCTGACCAATAGCGGCTCTCCACCAGGCCCTCCCTCAGCTCGAAGTCGATGCGTTTCTCGAGCTCAACTGCAAAACAGTCACAAGAACAATGTCATTGTCACACGTTTCGAAGGTCTGGAGGCCGTTTCAACCTAAAAATAAATCTCCAAACTGTGACGTTATCATAATTGCAATGTTGTATCTAACAATTTGAATTCATAACCACACAAAGTAACTTTACATGTTGCAAATGACAAATTTACCTCTGAATTGTTAATACATTTTGTAATGTGATTTTACATCTCATCATAACTTCTTTTCGCAATTGTGACTTTATGTGTTCAAATAATAAATTTATGCCTTAAAATGTGACTGTACCTCCAGACTGTGACTTTATATCTCGCAACTGCGAATTTGTTTCTGATAATTATGATTTTATATCTTATGGTGCAATTTTATATCCATGGCATGATTTTATATCTTGCAATTGTGAATTTTTTTCAGAACTGCAATATTATATCTCACACTGTCACTTCATATCTAGCAATGTGACTATATCTCGCAATTGGGACTTTATCAGTATCAGATATAAACAACTATAATAGTTATCAGTAAAAACAACTGTTTTTGGAAATATGAGCGCCACCAAACTGCAAAGATATAGTTTGTTTTCTAAACCAAAATACTGAAATCATGAAATTATGAGAACTGAGAAAATGAGCAAACTGCACAATGACTTTGTGTCGATGGTGCTTACAGGATGAGTTATCCATAATGACAGAGGCTGATTGTGACATGCTGGTGTCTCCTGTCTTCTCCTCGATTTTCTCCTCTGTCTTTTCCTCAACTTTATCATCTAACTCCAGAGGCCGACCGTCTTCCCCTTTCTCACAAGCCCCTCCTTCAGAGTCTGATGGCTCCTCCTCCACACCACCCACCTGTCCACTAGAGCGGGAAAATCTGGAGAACAGGATACCGCCAATGCCTTTACCTATACTTGCCGCTCCTGCAGAAAAAAACATGTATGCACACAGAACGTTACATTTTAAGAGTTGTGAAGCCTTCTTATTTCAGAAATCATGATATATATATATATATATATATATATTAGGGCTGTCAGTTTAACGAATTAACAAGCGATTAAAATATTTTAAGGCAGTTAATGCACTGGCCCTGCCCCCAGAGCTGTACGTCATCTTACATTTCATACAGTTGACTGTTGATGAATATGTGGCAGGGCAACAGCTCCATAAATGCAGTTATGCCCCAAAATTCAAGATATTGGGACAAAAAAGCTCCATGAGTTTTTGTCTCATATTTATATCATATGATAAGCGATATCACACGAGCACCAAGAGCACACGAGTGCTGTTTGTCCTGAATATAACGAGTGAAAATGTGATTTTATACAACAGTTCAGTAAAAAATAAGTTTATATTGTGTTCAATTTTAAACACAATATTGTCTGTTTTTGCTCAGTTTTGGCAACAAAAATATTACCTATAAAGTCACAGCAGAACTGTTGTGCGTCTCCGAGCAACATGAATCGGGTGAATCAATGATTCAAAGGCCCATTCATAAAGAGAGCTGTTTAAATTCTTGAATGAATCAGCTGTTTGAATGAATGACTCATGAAGACATTTACCGCCACCTGCTGGCAGGTTTAGTTTCTTATTTGGAGTATTATTTCATTTAAAAAAGGGGGGAAAAAACTTTAAAGGGATAGTTCACCCAAAAATTTTTTAATTATGTCATAATTTACTCAAACCTGAATGACTTTTTTGTGGACCATAAAACAATAAAACAAATGTAAATATATACATATATATATATATATATATATATATATATATATATATATATATGTATATGTTTATGCTATGTTTATTAATATATATGGGCTGGTAATTTAACGCATTAATTACATTAATTAATTATGGTGAAAAATAATGTATTAAAATTATTAACATATTTAACACACTTGCCCTGCTCCAAACCTACTGGGTCATCTGACATTTCAATACAGTTGATTGATGACAAATATGAGGCCGGGCAACAACTCACCGTGTGATGGAGCCTAGAGAACGTAGTTAGAATGTCCCTAAAATTCAAGATATGGGGCAAAAATGCCCTTTTGAGTTTTAGTCTCATATTTACATCATATAGTTAAGCAATATCACACGAGCAATAGTGCAATATCACACGAGTGCAAATGTGATGATTGATCTTATACAACAGTTCAGTAAGTAATAAGTTATATTGTGTTATTTTAGACACAATGTTGTCTGTTTTGCTCAGTTTTGCCAACGGAAATATAAAGACAAAACAGAACTGTTCGTCTCCGAGCAACACGCAGCTGCATTTAATTTCTTAATGCACGTTTTGAACGAATCTGGTGAACCATTTGGCACGTTGAACCCAGGGCCGGATTATCCATAGACGGGATTGGGCGAGTGCCCTGGGGCACCAGCCAATAGGGGGGCTATTGTGTGATTTATTAGTGATTAAGATAATGACTAGACCTTTAAAATATTTTTAATGTTTTGTGTGTGTATGTATATATATATATATATATATATTATTATTATTTTGCTGGAAGAGATGCAGATGCAGAGAGAATATAAAATATATGCACACATGTAAAGAACTGCGATTGGCCACAGCGTAATTGCGCCCTCCCCCCAGTCAGAGTCGAGCCTGCCAATTTATAATATTCAATTCACAATGGATAGGCAGAAACGTACCAGGTTGTGCGAAACGTAAATTAAAAAAAGAGAAAATATCACGGCACATAGCCAGGGCTCTACAGTGCGACTGAAAAGTACTGCATGCGACTATCAGAACACACCCGATCAGCATATTTATGTTTGCGCTGAGGGAAGCTTCAAAGATTTCTACTTGCGTGTTTGTGCAGCGTTGAGTAATGTATCGCAGACATATGTTGATTCCTTGAATGCAATGTTAATCAGAATCCACTCACTGCTCAAAATATTTTTGTTCATTGCTGAGTTATGTAAGTTTAGCTCACAAATCTAGTGAGTCAGTGATTCAATTACCCATTCCTAAAGACAGTCACTTGTGTTACACTGTGTTAGTCCGGACCTGGTTGAACCACTGGCCATAGGTGCATAAGATTTGAAGCAGCGCTGCACAGATCGATTTGGTGTGTGACATCAAAGGACCGCGAGAGCGATTCAAAAGCATAAGGAGCCGTCTGATCTCTATAGCTCTAGCGGTACTTTGATGTCACACACCGATCGGTCTGATGGTGATGATCTGCTTCAAGTCGAACAAGCCTATGATTCAATGGACCATTCATAAAGAACCATTACTTCACTCCTGAATGAATCAGCCATTTGAACGAATCAACTGAATGAATAAATGACTCGATGACTTAACCATTAGGACATTTACCACCACCTACTGGCAATTTTAGTTTATTATTTAGAGTATCATTTCATTAAAGAAATAATTTCATATTTTCATAGTAATAATAATAAAATTTATAAAATAAATTATTAAAGATATAGTTCACCCACCCATCATGTGTCATCATTTACTCACCCTCATGGTCCAAAAGAGTATATGTAAGTTTTATCAAACAAAATATTTCTTGCTGAAGCTACTTTTTGTAATGTCTGTTTGATGCTTTATACAACAATGACTTTAAATTATCTTTTGGGAGTAATTTCTTAGCTAAATTTGATGTGTGATTAATTTGCGATTAATTAGATTAATTACATCAAGTAATTAGATTAAAAATTGTAATCGCTTACCAGCCCTAATACGTACACATATATATATATATGTGTGTGTATGTATGCATATGTATGTATACACACACACACACACAGACAGAAAGATTGCTGTGTTTTAATTTAGTTTAAGCCTATAATATATATTATTTCTCAGGGGTTTTACAAATCTCCAGTTGTTTCTGTGACACTTTCTAATTGCTTCCTATTGATCCAATGCTTTGCTGAGCTGTTTCTATGTATCGCTTTGCGCACTAAAATCAAGAGCTATAAACTGCAGATACACAGTAATTGAAGGCAGACTGCCATTATCTCAGTATTTGGGAAGCGTAATCCTACTCCTACACTGCACACTATACATTCTGCACGCCCCTGCAAATGTTTTACTATTCCAGACGCCTTTAATGACCTCTCTTTTTCCATCTCACCCATGATGCTGGCCTTGCCCAGGCTGGTGATAGACTCGCCGTAGTGTCTGCGGGGCTGCGGAGGGGAGGTGCAGGGGCTCGGGAGACTCTCTGTATCGGACACAGAAGCACTTTCCTTTGATGGATTCAGTAGAGTGGGACGGATCTGGTCATACGGTGTGGGGCTGGTGGTGTTGTACCTAAAAAAAATCAATGGTTACATGAATGTACAAAACTATATGCAGTCACAGAGTGCATTGTACATAATAGAAACAGTACTTTATTTGCTTACAATATTTTTTCCAATTTAACACTGGAATTTAATTTTTACATTTATTTAGCAAAGGCATTCTTTTACTCACCAGTGAATTTGGACAGGCGATATATTACTATAATGCTTCAGGATGAGAGGTTCCAACCTGTATGCCTAAAAGGAAACCATTTGTTTTTTATTTGACTGTTATTTATATTTCCTGACTGATATACAGATATTATATATCTTTGATTACAATAACAGGAACTATACTGAAAAAAGTTTCACACAGAAATTGCTAGTAAATGGTAAGTAACACATTAAATCGAACGTGAAACATTGACGTAGAAGGACTGGAATATTATTTCCTTGTAAAACATACATACAATATTTGTTTTATTTACAATTTATTTATTTATTTTTTGGGCTGTTTGTTTTTTTTGGTTTGTCATATTTTAAAAATAACGGTTCAAAAGGGGGGTTTTCACAGTGAGGCACGGAAGAAACATGTTTTGGGTTCCTTAAAGAATCTTTCAATCAAAGATTTTTATAAGAACCATTTTTCTTAGGGTGAAGAAAATTAACAATCTAAAGAACCTTTTTCCACTATAAAGAATCTTCTGTGGACTGGAAAGGAAGCCAGAAGCCAGTAAAAAATAAATAAATAAACTTTTTTTAAAGAATGCATTTGAATGAATTAGAATTTAGGGACTATTTCAACAGATTAGAGCTAATTATTAATATGATTACATGTATTTTAATGCTAGAATTCATTATTTTATTTCCAGACTAGGTTTTGTTTCCCAACTGGCTCATAATATGGACCAGCAAAAAGAGAAATCTGATCCTGAGCTATATTTACACTGCAATCTAATCACACTCACTACAGGATCAGTGGGATGGAAGATGTTGAAAAGCCTCTGGCAGATGGATTTGGGTAGGATGTGGTCCTGTGTTCCGTTGGTTCCAGGACGGACACCTCGCAAAGCCAAGAACACAGCCAGAGGAGATCCCATGCAGAAGAAGTTCTCCACCTACAATCCCAAATCACATGGTTTATTGATTAAGACAAACACAAACAGGAGGTGAGAAGGAGAAAGGAAGGGTACGGTTATACTAACATACCTTGAATTTCAGGGCTGGAGAGGGTCTTGAGGATGAGGTTTGGAAATGCCGAAGCTTATCCTCCAAATCCCTCATTCTGCAAATGCAATATTAAATTAAATTTTTGGAGAGGAACATCACATAAACCAGATTAACAGAGGGATTGTCATTGTGGAGTAGAGTGCAGACAAAACGAAAAACCTTTTAATAATTCATGATTCTTAAATGCATGGGAAACAACGGGAGAGCACTAAAATCAATGCAGCTGACAAACAAACAAATGGATAATATATTAAGAACTAGAAATGGAAAAGGGTTGTAAAGGTTGATATTTCTAAATCATAATGTATCAGACAACAGAAATCACAGTTAAAATAACTGCTAGCCATGGCTAGCCATGTAAAACTGATAGCCAGGACGTTAGTGGCTAAGATGTTGTGAATGTTTATTAGCGAGTTTCTGTTCGGTTGCTACAGTGCTCCAAGTGGATGTTAGCATGCTGCTGGAGTGGTCTGGGTGGTTGTTAGCATGTTGTTACAGTGGTTAAGGTTGTTAGCATGTTGATATGCAGCTTCTAGTGTTCTGAATGGTTGTTAGCATGTTGCTAGAGTGTTATGAGTGTTTATTGTTAACATGTTGCTATACGACTGCTAGAGTGTTCAGAGAGGTTATTAGTGTCTTGCTATTGTGTTCTGAATGGTTGTTAGCGTGTTAGTGAGTGTGAGTGTGAAGTGACATACGGCCAAGTATGGTGACCCATACTCGGAATTTGTGCTCTGCATTTAACCCATCCAACGTGCACACACACACCATGAACACACACCCGGAGCAGCCATTTTAGGCATTTTATGCACCATTAGCAGCCATTTTATGCTGCGGCGCCCGGGGAGCAGTTGGGGATTCGGTGCCTTGCTCAAGGGCACCTCAGTCGTGGTATTGAGGGTGGAGAGAGCGCTGGACAGTCACTCCCCCCACCTACAATCCCTGCTGGCCCAAGACTCGAACTTGCAACCTTTGCATTACGACTTGTCCGACTTGCCACCGTGGCAATGTTGTTACAGTGGTTAAGGTTGTTAGCATGTTGATATGCAGTAGTGTTCTGAATGGTTGTTAGCGTGTTGCTACAGTAGTTAAGGTTGTTAGCATGTTGATATGCAGTGTCTAGTGTTCAGAATAGTTGTCAGCATGTTGCTAGAGTGTTCTGGATGTTTAGCATGTTGTTACAATGGTTAAGCTTGCTAACATGCTAAATGTTGCTGCAGTGGTTAAGGTTGTTAGCATATTGTTATGCAGTTTCTAGTGTTCTGAATGGTTGTTAGTGTGTTGCTAAGAGTGTTCTGAGTATTGCTAGCGTGTTGCTATTTGATTGTTGTTGAGTGTTCAGAGAGGTTATTAGAGTGTTCTGGGTGGATGTTAGCATGTTTCTATAGTGGTCTGAGTAGTTGTTAGCTTGTTTCTTTGCTGCTACAGTGTTCTGAGAGGTTGTTAGTGTCTTACTATTGTGTTCTAGGTGGTTGTTAATATGTTGCTAGTGTGTTTTGTGTGTTTTTTAGCATGTTGCTAGAGTGTTCTGAGTGGTTATTGTTAGCATGTTGCTATGCGATTGCTCAACTGATTTTAGAGGTTATGTCTTACTAGTGTGTTCTGGGTGGATATTAACGTATTACTATACAATTACTAGATTAATCTGAGTGGTTGTTAGCATGTTGCTATGCAGTTTGCTACAGTTAAGGTGGCCATCCATCCGGTTTCAGGTTGGACAGTCTGGTTTTAAAATACCATGTCCGTTTACCAAAGCAGACACTCATTTGTCCTCCTTTTAAGGTCGCTATTTTATACTTTATAAAATGGTATATAATAAATAAATAAGTTAACATTAAGTGATGTACATTTCAGACACAATATTGTCAGTATTGACTGTTTTGGTCTATTTCTTTTTTCCATCTCCGATCAACATGGTAGTGTTTCGTTCCTGAGTGATTCAGCATTTCTGAACGAATCGGGTGAGTGATTCAATAAGTTATCCGAAACTGCATACTAGTATACTACTTCTACTATTTTAGCATATCTTTTTAGGTACAAATTGCAAGAGTAGTATATTAGTATACGGAAATGAAAGCAGTAAGTCACTTTCTTCATTCTTGAATTAATCAGCTGTTTTGAAGGAAACTGTTAATTTATTTTGTATTTAACACATTATTTATGCAATTGTATAAACGCATTCATTGAATAAATGCATTCATGGCATCTCTGAGCTGCTTTAAACAGTCTGCAGAAATACATTTAAATGCAACTTGAGATGCAGCTTCTTGAGATTTTGTTGATATTGATTTCATTTGATTGGTAATTGCATTTATTGAATAAATATACAGATTTACATGAATGATGATGCATTCATTTAATAAGGTTATATTATATTAAAGGTTATATTTGTTTGCCCTTATAAAAGGTAAACAAATGCCCATGGAAATCAATTTAATACATTTTTTTTTTTTTTTTTAAATCAATCAAATCAAATGTTTTTGTCACTTGTTTAGGAATATTTTTCCGTTTTTATCCTGTAATCCTGCAGAGTGTCCTCCTTTTTGGAGTCATAGAAATGGCCACCCTGAAGGTCCTTGCACAATGAGTTCGAAGTCTTCGTATGCGTTTTTCGTACTTTTCGTATTCGTCATCCTTTCCTATCAAAACGCTTGCTACGGATGCGAAAACGCAGAAAATCAAACCTGGTCCGATTTTTTTCTTTTCTTTTTACGGACGAAAGTTTCAGAGGCAGTGTGTAAACATGATTGACACAACGTGAGGTCGTATTTATTTTTCAACGTGCGAAAATTTCGGACTCAGTGTGCAATGGCCTTAAAACAGTTTTAGGTTTAAAATTTTAAAATTTTTAAATTGTTCATTGTCATTGTGCTGCTTATTATTATTAGATTTACTAATATAATGGGAGTGTAGAGTGTAACTAAAATTAGTTGTAAACCTTAAGCATGTGTTACGAAGATCCTCCAGTAGCTGACGTTCTTGTCTGCTAACATCAGCCTCCATGGCATCTGGCACCTCTTCATGAACAAAGCGCACAGGGTCCCACCCTGTCATGATGTCAAAGGTGATGACACAGCCGAGTGAGTGGGAGACGATGGACACCTTTCCTTTCTCTGCAAATTCTGGGTTGCGCTCGCAAAAGAGCGTGTAGAGTCGGTTCAACTCTTTGGTCAGCCCCCGAGTGATCTAAGGATGCAAAAGCAGTGAGCATGAAATGAACAATTGTGACACTTTATTTGTGTACTAGGAAATAGTAGGACAGAGTGTGCTTCAGTGTGGGACATTTAGTCAAACTTCACATGAAAGAGACTAAGAATAGCTATGCTCCAAAACCTAGTCAGCTGCCATGCTGTGTACTGCCTACATAGACAGCTGCCTTCTAAATTAGTATGCATTCTGAATTTAACCTAATAAGTGAAAGACTTGTAACACTGAACATAGGTACTGAATAAAAAAAAAAACATGTGAAGTGCATGGGAAATGCACAACTGAATGTTGCTAAGCTAAATATACTCTAATAAACTAAAAAGCTAAAAAACATAGCACACACACATACTGATTAAAATAATATATTTAAAATAATATTGACCTATATTTATTTATACTTTCTGAACATTATACTCAACATTTCTGGTCCACAAATTACACTTAGAGATATATGTACTTGAGTTAATATAATATAATATAAATTAAATAAAAGGCCAATTAAGCATACTCGAACAGAGAATATATAAAATATATGTTGCATGTAAAGTATGTGATTATAATTTTATAACTCTGTTATTCAGTATTACACTGAAAATGAATATATTTAACATATACTAAATTGCAACTTCATCATGGAAATGTGATATATTTAAATACATGACATATAAGTTCTAATAGAAATTACATTAAAGTACATTAGGCACACTTTAACCATATTTGAAAGACATTAGAATTATAAAATTACACATAAAGATGCATTTAGGTGAGTCAAAAAGCAAAAAGGTTAATCTAATTGTATTTAATATACATTTAAACTATAATTATTTTTCAAAAAAATACTTTCAGTTCACATTTAAATATATTATTTTATAAGTATACTATTTTCATAATAACTTTTAAGATTGCTAATGTGTAATTTCTTATTTGCATGGGAATGCCTTCTTCAAAAGAACACGCAAAGGCAGCATAATAATTTAAGTACAGTCTTTTCATAAGGAGCATCTTGTTTATGAACTACATTTTGAAACATGACTAGTTTATAATGGGTAGAGAGCTGAAAAAGAAAAAAATAATGAGAAAATGAATGAAAGAATGGAGGATTATGGCTGTATGTCACCTCATCCCTGTACAAAGGGCTTGTGTAGTACATAATGTCCATGGCACTGCTGTTCAGCATGTCTCTTAGACCTCGCACTTTGTCTGGAGTAATGGAGTCCACGGTGTCTGTAAAAGTACATTTCATCATAAATTAACTATCTATCAATGATAATAGTTTTCAAACATAATGTACTTTGTTTTTTTATTATTGTCCACAGTCAATACCTCCATCAAGGGCGAGTTTAGATCTCCATTCCACAGGAAGAAACTCAACGTGTTCATTTGTTCGGTCAGAAAAGTGCTTCTCCTCCATTTTGCGGGCAGCATCACGCATCCTGTCCATCAGTGAAATGCATCAGTTAGTTTCAGGTTTAGATGACTGGTTTTGTGCAGATTCAGCTGTGTGATCAGTGGACTCACATGCTTGTATTTCTAATGATACGCCCCTGATCCATCTTCTGGCCAATCCCATGTACCACAAAGACTATGTGGGTTGTTTCAGGGGGCGTGTCCTCTGGAGCCGCCTCCTCTACATAACCTCGATGGAGACGGGTCCCGCTGCTGGACGCTAACCAGACACGAAGTAAGAAGCTCTGCTACTTCATAACATTGATAATCACTTCATTTTATCTTTAGTTTTAATAATGACTCTGCTTGTGAAAAAGCTTAAAGGTATTGAATGTGCACTTGTTGTGTACTTTAAATTTTAGAAGAATGGTTCAACTGTATTTGCAGATAATATAATATTAATTAAATAAAAAGCCATATGTGACCCTAGACCACAAAACCAGTCTTAAGTCGCTGGGGTATATTTGTAGCAATAGCTAGCGATACACTGTATAGGTCATAATTATCGATTTTTTTTTTTATGCCAAAAATCATTAGGATATTAAGTAAAGATTATGTTCCATGAAGATATTTTGTAAATTTCCTACCGTAAATATATCAAAACTTGATTTTTGATTAGTAATATGCATTGCTAAGAACTTCATTTGGACAACTTTAAAGGCGATTTTCTCAATATTTCGTTTTTTTTGCACCCTCAGATTCCAGATTTTCAAATAATTGTATCTCAGCCAAATATTGTCCGATCCTAACAAACCATACATCAATGGAAAGCTTATTTAAATAAATAAAATTACCCTTATGACTGGTGTTTTGGTCCAGGGTCACATATTAGAGTACTTAAAGGTATAGTTCACCCAAAAATGAAAATTCTGTGATAATTTATTCACCCTTATGTTCTTCCAAACCTATATGAGTTTCTTTCTTCTATTGAACATAAAATAAATATTTTGAAAAGTATGGGTAAGAGATTTTAAAAAGTGCACTTTGTAAAGTGAAATAAAGGTTTTACTTTAAAGTGCTTTTTTAATTTATTATGTTTAATAAAACTTTTGTTATGCTTTGAAGAAGTACACTTACTTCAGTTGACTAAGCATATTAAAATTACTTACTCTAGTATATCAATTAATGTTACATTTAAATATATTGTGAATATACTTAATTGCAACTTCAGCATTATATAAATGTGTAATTGCAAATATAATTAAATATGTCATACAGGTTTCAATAGAAATTACATTAAAGCATAATTTAGTTATGCTTGTCCGCATATTTGGCAGTGCACTTTAACCATATTTAAAAAAAAAAAGAGAAGTAATACTGAAATTACATTTAAAGGTGTACTTAGGTGTACGTCTTAGGTCAAAAAAGTACTCTAAAGGTCAGCTAATTGCTTTTATTAAATTTAAAATATTTAATTTGAATTAACATGCAATTAACAAGTGTCCCGAAAACATTCAATTTAGTTTGCACTTAAGTATATTCTTACACAGTATATTATCTCAGTAACTTTTTTTTCACAGGGGATAGACTTATTCTCTGTGCATTCACTGTCCGTACATAATCTCTTGATTTAATGGTACAAAAGCCTGCAGTGAAATTAAAAATTGGTGTTTTTATTTTTGTCTTTTAGTCCATGTCTATTTGCTAGGCTAGTGTACTCTAATAATGTACTTTCAGCAGATACATAAATTAAAAAGTTACTTCTCTTGGGAAACTGCACCAAAAATATTGATGACTCACAGATTGTTGTCCCATCAAATGCACACTAGAATGTGACAGTCCCTCCCACATCATTCAACCAGCAAATAGCAAATCATGCACTGAATTTGGAATAACATACTAGCATACTGTACTACACTTTTGTTTTGCAGAAATAGTAATAGTAGTATGCTATCATGTTATTTTGAGTTCAACCATGGATTGGCTATTTTAAAAAATGGGTGAATATGTCCTGCCAAAACTTCCAATTTTAACAGAAAATACAAAACTTAAAGGGATAGTTCACCCAAAAACCCAGAACATGCTGTCATTAATTACTCGTCCTCATGTCGTTCCAAACCCGGAAGACCTCCGTTCATCTTCGGAACACAAATTAAGGTATTTTTGATGAAATCTGAGAGCTCTCTAACCCTCCATAGACAGCAGGGATATTACCACGATCAAGGTCCAGAAGCGTAGCAAGGAGATCGTTAAAATAATCCATGTGGCATCAGTGGTTCAACCGTAATTTTACGAAGCTACGAAAATACTTTTTGAAGAGTATCACATTCTGTGTCAGCAGCACCGTACGTGGATACGTTGTTTACGCTTTGATCTGAACATAAACAACATATCCGCGTGCATACGTTGTTTACGTACGTGATACTCTCCAAAATAGCGCTATAGGGTGACATGGAGGAGACGAATTGTTGAATAAAGTCTTTATTTTTGTTTTCTTTGCGCACAAAAAGTATTCTCGTTGCTTCTTAAAATTACAGTTGAACCTCTGATGTCACATGGATTATTTTAATAATGTCCTTACTACGTTTCTGAGTCTTGATCGTGTGAGGATCCTTGCTGTCTATGGGAGCGTCAGAGAGCTCACGGGATGCATCAAAAATATCTTAATTTGTGTTCCGAAGATGAACGAAGGTCTTACGGGTTTGGAACGACATGAGGGCGAGTAATTAATGACAGCATGTTCTGGGTTTTTGGGTGAACTATCCCTTTAACACAGAATACTGCACTCATCAAGCCATTTCTTATGGTCGTTTTTTAATGAGCAACACGCAAGAATCAAGTAAGAATGTACTTACTAATCAAGATGGTTACAAACCTTTGGAGAATCCCAGTTTCTGAGTAACAGTCCGTGCGATCTTTGAAGTGGTAGCATCGCTGTAAAGGTACACTTCATCCACGCTGTGCCAGTCCACGTGGCTCCGGCTCAGTTTCATACTGTGAATGGCTAAGTGAATTAAGGGCAGAAGTCAAACACGTCTGTTTCAAATGACCTGACTGTTAAGTAATGCCTAACCAGCTCAGTTCATTTCAATTAAGAGTATTTTGACTATTTGCAAACACAACACAAGTGACAGCCAATAGCCCTTCTGTAGTATACATGTCACCAGAGTTTGTCTTACTTCAAATGCGTGTCATATGAGACAAACAGGATGTCTGGGTTGGGTTGTGGTTCATTCATTACCGTGCCTCTAGTTCAGCTGAACTAAGCGTCAATGTTAAGTCAGCCTTTTTTGTGTGCTTGACCCCTATAACAAAGCTTCCCTAACCCTGTTCTATTCGTAACATGGTTTATTACCATCTTTGCTGTCCACCGTTGTGGCCACCGCTTCCGTGTCAAAGGTGTCTTTCATCTGCTGGCCTCGGAAACGGGCCAGGTACTCCAGTTCAATGAGGTCACTCTCCTCTTCCTCCAGTGGCAACCAGGTCCCGTCCGTGAACCACTGGCCTCTCATGACCGGGATGTGGTCCTGTTCTGTAAATGCAGGCAGTACGAATCGTTATCGGTTTCTGAAGAAACATTTTATCTGACTCAAGCCCAAAGACCCCAAAGGATTTCTGTTATTGTAGTGTTTTTTGCGATTAATTAAATTACATTATTTATTATCATTATTTGTTATTCACGTACATAATGACTTTTATGACATTTTTTGTGGCTTGAATAAAGTCTATGCTTCATATAGAGAAAAGCAATATATAGATTTCTCTTTTTCTTTACGTTTGTGCTGTTTTCTCAAACACCTAAATTCATTTTCATCGATGGCACTTTGTTCATTCTTGAAGTGAACTTTTGTCTGTATGGTAGTTAGTTTCTTAGTTTTGGACTGTGAACACTAAGCTTGAAATTGAGAATGCAAGTACACCGATATGCAACCGATTTCAATGCTGAATACTGGCTACAATATGAAAGACTGTACATTGTAGTGTATAGCAGGCTGTAAAGGAATAGTTCACTCAGAAATGACATTTTTGTCATTATGTACTCATCCTCACGTCCTTCCAAACTTGTATGAATTTCCTTCTTCTGTTGAACAAAATATTTAGAAAGATTTTTGTCATGTAACAGCTGCTTATAGCCATTTTTCCACACTATGGAATGGCTGTTTGGTTTCCTAGTATCTTCAAAGTATCTTCTTTTGTGTTCAACAGAAGAAAGAAACTCATACAGGTTTGGAACAACTTGAGGGTGAGTAAATAATGACAGAATTTTTATTTTTGGGTAAACTATTCCTTTAAAGTGCAGGGATATTAGTGAAATCTCACTGAAATTTAGTGAGCATTGTGGTCCACTGTCTACTGTCAATAGCTTGCAAATTTTACAGCTCACACAGAAGTCAACAGTGCAAATAAGTGTGACCAACTTAAACACCCTTTACTTTTCACCTTAATGTGAAATATCTGATTCCGATTGATTGATTTCGCCCACAAAAAAATCACTGAAATCTGCACCTTTGAATAAAAAGTTTCAAATAAAGGTTCTGCCATTATTACATATTACAAACACAAAAGGAGAAGTTACACTACAATGCTCCATTAGTAAAGCAGACAAAAGGACTAGTGCAATCCATTTGAGGAACAGACCGTAATGTTGTTCGATAAAAACCTCATTCAATCTAACGAGACTGACATAAAATCTGACGCAATGACTTTCAGGGTCAAGTCTGAATATTGAGCTCACTGAGATTTAAGAGTTGTGGCAGTGGTTTTTGTTTTGTTTTGTTTTTTTGGCAAATAATGAGTTAAATTTCAGGGTTTTTTTCCTCACACAAGATTATCATTATTTTATGGTTTCACACAATGAATTATGTACCACTACTTTTAGGATACTTTCATGGTGCTTTTGGAGCTTGACAGCCTCAAGTAACCTTGTAATATTGTATATAAAAATTATTCAGACACCAGATATCATTTTTGATATTATTAAGTGGGTGCAGGACACTATAGTTAATTGACGCAAATTGATTTGACACTTTGACCCGCCTATGTTTTGTTACATGCCTTTCTATCAAAGTTGTCTGCCATTATCAAGATGAATTTATTCTGACACCGTTTAACTCTTGTTTTCTTGAATTTAAGCTTGTAAAAATACTCACGGTTCCAGTAAACAGGATAACAGTCTTTCTTGTTGATGTCCACCTCGTAGAGTCCTCCACGGACGCACACTGCGTCCACGTTGATGCTTTCTGAATCCAGCTCCGTCTCTTCCGTTGAGCATCCAGGCTCCGTGCTCTCGGTTACCGGTTGCGCTGCCAGCGCCGCCGACTGTCTCCGTACCTCCGGTGCTTCGCATCCCGATGGCGACTCGAATAAATCCTCCGCTTCCTCACCCGCATCCCTCCGTTTGACCTCGTTCGGATTAAGTTCGCAGTATTTGCGATAAGCCAACTCGATTTTCAAAGAATCGTGTCCGACAAACGGTTTCCAGGTCCTCTTGTCCTCTTTGTAGAACCAGCGCACCTCCTCGGGTCCGAGCTCCGTGACAACTTCCCCGCGGTGCCGCGAGCTGTTGGAGCGGTTGCGCTTTTTCGTGGCGACGTTCCCGTCACTTTCGCTGTAGTTGGGGTCTCCGGTGATGTCGAGATAATCTGAGTCCGGATCGGAACCGAGTCGGCCATGATAGCCGGCGAAACCCTCTTCCACCAGGCCTAGCATCAGTTGGCGTTGGCCTCGGGGCAGCGGCAGATGTCCGTCTATGCCCGGCTGCACCGCGTCCATCCCGGCGTGTATCGCGTCGCCCGTGGGTTCGTCGAAGCAGGACGTACACGAATCCTCCATCCTTCCCCATTCACCGCCGCTGACATTTTCCCTGCTTTGCGAACAACTCAAAGACGTTTTATCCTGACAAGCGCTCATCGCTGTCGCCGCTTTCTAGAAAACAGCAAACGGAGCGATTCCAGCACCGGTCAGCTGATTATAATAACAACAAATCTAACGATGTCAAAACCTCTCCTTCCCCCGGCGCGACCGGAGCGGCCAGCATCTGTACGGATGCGTCAATCACACACGCTGGACTTGAAACTCCATGAAATAACGGCGAATTCAGTCGCACAGTCCTCAACTTACAGGGCGGACACGCCAACCTGTTCACTTTCCATTAATATTCCTACTGTATTTCTCCCTGTGGAGCCCCTCTTGCTCCGTAGCGGCGTCTGTCCGACTCATGAATGAATCTTTCTGTTGAGCCGGATCTTTTTAATGAATTGGTTCATCCGGTTCACAAAACCAGTCTGAACGAGTCGTCCACGACTGAATCTGTCCGAGCGGTTCTCGAGTCCTGGGCGAGAGATCGATCAGCGGGCGAAAACCGTTGCTGTTTTTGAAACATCACAAATCAATATTAAATAAGTAATAATTTTAAATAAGTAGGCCTATTCTAAATAACGTTGTTTTAATAAGCTCGGTGAAAAATTGCAGTAAACAACCTTATCAATAAACAAAAACGTAAACGTAATATACTTTTAAAAAAGCATAAACTGTACTTTCTGTGAAAACGATATGAATCAACTTTGCATTTATTTTACCATTCACTTATTGAGAGATAAAGAAATAATGAAAATATTCCGTGTTCACTTTTTGGTACACAGCGTTACTTTTTGGCTTCACTGGATATTCTAAAGAGGTGTATTTATTGAATTGATTTGCTTATATTTGTTAGTAAAATTCTTATTCATAGAAGCAGGTTTACTAATTTAAAACCTATATTTGGTTTTATTGACTTAAGTGATGATGTACGTAGACAACTTATAATATCTATAAAACTTATAATATCGTGTAAAATATCGTGAGGTTTTTATTATTATTATTATTTGCATATTATTTATACCCGACTGCAGTTATTCAAATTTTTGTACTATATAAAATAATAAAATATTGCTTTGCTTTAGTTTTTGCATGCATTATTGTATAATGTTCGGTGCTTGCGTTTGAACCATAGACTGTAAAAAAAAAAAAAAAAAAAGAGGAAAAAGAAGAAGGTTTGAACGACGGTGAGATTTTACATTTAAAAACCACGCTGCGTTACGTGATGACGTAAGCAAAACCGAATAATTTTTGAACCGGTTCATTGAAGTGATTTGTTTGAAAGAGCCGATTCGCAGACTGAATCGGACTTCCCTCCACTATCTTGCTGTAAACGCTCCTCCCTATGCGTGACGGTATTGTAGTCATGTGCGGATTTGGACCTCCGGACCACCGTAGCTGCTGTCACAACCGGAAGTTTACATTGGTGAGTCTTGCAGGGTGACAGCCCACCGCAAGACTGCATAGGATACAAGACTACCGCACCTTGTTTGTGTGTTTATGTAAAAGTGTTTATTTTATCAGACGAACCGACATTTATGCGCATTGTATTAATGTAACATTTTAATAATGGCCGCGGAGTTTTTAGTGATGTTGTATGAGTATTCTCCTCTCTTTTACATTACTGTCATATCTGTATGTTTCATTATCACTGTGGCTGTTGTCTTGGGCTGGTAAGTATATTTATCAGATAAACTATCATTTTAGTCCAGTGTTAGATGGTTTGGGCTTGTTTAAGGTGTGAAGTTGGTGTTTTGGGGGGGCTGTTATTAGCTAGTTCCCTCTTAAAAGCAGAAGTTGATGGTTAGATCCTTAATCTTTGTCTAAATATCTTTGACCTCGTCTTTGAAGGTTTGGATTCGATGTCCCGGTCATTTTACGCAGTTCAGATGAGACTGAATCTTTAACACCTGTCCCTGAGAGGAAGATGGTGCAGGTGACCAATCCCTTCGCTTTGGAGATGGACTCTACGGCTGGTACAGTAACTGGTGAGAAACTAACAGTAACAATGCTGAATCAATCTGAAATGAGTCAAATGTGGTCAGTAAGTGTATGTGTTTTCTCGTTATGTCAGAGGGTGTGAGTTTGCGGCCGTATTGTCTTGAAGACTGCGTCCTCAGCTGTTTCTGGGGCTGTGGGGTCCAGGCTCTCCAGGCGGCCCTTCAGAGTCACCAGCACGGGCTCCGGCTCCGCACACCAGAGCTGTTTCAGGAGGCTATGGACTTAAGCTACCTTTACCACCAAAGCTTCACGTATCCTCTTCATTTGTCTTAGAAATAGCGCTTGAATAACATTTCACATTATCTTTGCAACAGAACAGGGGAGAGTGAGGTAAACTCTGCCACTTTTTACTTAAATTTTCCTCGAGGTAAAGAAAAGAAATAGATAGAAATAAAGTGATTCGGAGACAACTTACTCTACATTAGAGGTAAACTATATCGTGTCATCATGATGATTGTATGAAAAGTATATAATATACATAAATGAGTAAAAAAAAAGATGCTATGAATAAACCATTCATCATGTCAACATGATGATTGCATTTCAAATAAAATTGTACATAAATGTATACGATATACTGTACATAAATGCAAAAACAATAACTACTATATCATGCCATTATGATGATTTACCTTTAAAATAAAAATGTTTACTACCATTCAGAAGTTTGGGGTCAGTTAGATTTTTTAATGTCTCACCAAGGCTTCATGTATTTGATCAAAAATGCAGTAAAAACTGCAAAATATTTCTATTGTAATATATTTTAATATGTAGCTCATTTATTCTTGAAATGGCAACGCTAGATTGATTAATAGAATGTTCAGTTAGAAATATAAATATTTTATTACTGTTTATTAGAAATATAAACATTTAGTAAGATTATACATTTCCTTACTAAATATACAGTGCTGTCAAATCAAATGATTTATCGCATCCAGAAAGATTTGTTTACATAATATACGTGTGTGCTATATTTATTATGTTTATATAAATACACACACATACATGTATATATTTTAAAAATGTTACGTTTATATATTAAATATATTTCAAAATGTATGCTGTATGTGTGTATTTATATATATATATATATATATATATATATATATATACATACATATTAAATATTCACAATACACACATATATTATGTAAACAGATACTTTTGTTTTGGATGCCATTAATCACAATTTATATATATATATATATATATATATATATATATATATATATATATACATACATATTAAATATTCACAATACACATATATTATGTAAACAGATACTTTTGTTTTGGATGCCATTAATCACAATTTATATATATATATATATATATATATATATATATATATATATAAATCTAAATTACAAGCACATTCACATTGCTTACATTTTTATAAACCAGCCAGGAAAGGGTGTAAGATTCAGAAATTGCAAATACGGCAGGACAGTTCTCAATTTTTGTATTAGTCATTATATAACTTACGTTTATAATATTATAATTTGGTGATACGGTGATAAAACGCATTTTACACGTCTCCCACTCTCCCCTGTGTGACAAAACATTTTGAAATTAATATGATGAAACACAATTTCATGTTTTGTCCTTAACATAGCGTTAGTATACATAAAGAAAAAAAAGAAGAATACTTCACTCAGATGCCTCCAGATCTCAGAGTAACGGATTTTGGGTTGCTCCCCCGGGATCGATACCCCTTGGTGGCTGTGCTGACACTAGCCAGTCCGGAAAACAGAGACAACTACAATATTGTAAGCAGCAGAGTCTTTTCTTCATCATTCGCTTGATGGGACAAGATGAAGTCCATTATTCTGTTGTCTTTCTAGGTGGCCAGTGTGACTGTGCTGCACGTTCCTGATGACAAATACAGACTCTCTGCCAGGATCTTGTTTCAGTATCTCCTCACGGCACAAGGGAATTTTTACGATCTGAAGGTAACATTGTCATTTTCTACTGCTCTGGGATCAGTTTTTGTATGCTCATTTTGATCACACTTAACCTTTATCACCTTGTGTCCCTAAAGCAAAATGGGACAGTGTTTTATAATTATATACCGTTAATTAAATGCCTTGTCTAGAGTGGGATTGTGTGCTTAAAACTACTCTTTTTCCACAGCCTCTCTTCATGTCAGCAGACAACAGCAACCTGTCTGGAACCACAGAGCCTTCGACTAGCACGCAAAGGGCGGAGCCACAGCCTGAAAGGCCAGGTGATAAGGGGGAGGAGTCTGATTCTGAAGGGGAGTGGCCTGATACCCAAGGCAGGGACTGTGTGGTGTGTCAGAATGCACCGATAAACAGAGTGCTGTTGCCATGCAGACACGCATGCGTATGCAACGGCTGCGTGTGTCACTTCCAGCACTGTCCGATCTGCCGGGCGTTTGTCCTTGAATCTTTTGCTCTGGCTAACCGACTGGCTCGTGATGAGGAGGACGACGACGACTTAACAGAAGACTAAACCAAGCCTTTGCTGGAAAGGCTGAACTTAAAAAGGAAACGTAGCATCTTCAAGATAAAGAGATGCAGGCAGCTGACCTTTAAACCCAAGTATGAACTCTTCCAGAATTATGTCAATTTTAGGCTTTTGAAGTTGAGTGGGCTTGTAAGATGTTTAATATAGAGATTTTAAGTTGAATAGAATATTTATTTTTTTCAATATATTGGTTAAACTAACAAATACACATTTTAGAAGGAATCATTGTGGAGTTTTTCTTCCCACCGAAGGATTTTGAGAGAAACAGCAATACTGTGGTAGTTTATTTTATTTATTTCTTTAATCACTGACTTTAATATTGTGGAAAAGCAGGCCAGGCACACACAGTTTATATAACTGATCACACAGATTTCTAAAGAGCTGTATCATCATACAAGTCTACACTTGGCCAACAGGTAAATAATTTTTTTTTTTTATCAAATCGGGGTAAACAATGCATTAACTGAACAGCTGAAGTCACTTGATGGTAGTAATGGAAATGGAACATCAGAATGCTTTCAAATGTTGACAAAAAAAAAACTATTGCAGTAACTAAAAAAAAAAATTAAAAAAAAGTGTTGTGTCCATGGACAGTATACTGTTTACTGACCAAAAACCCCTCACATTTATACTTTGCACAACAAAAATGTGGTTTTATACAGGCTTGTAGTCCAGTTTGGACTCCAGCTTCTTAGAGTCTGCCACCTTCCTCACAGCTTTCATGAAATCCTCCTGAGTCACGTACTCATGGTCAGCACGAATGGCAAACATACCTGTTGTATAAAAAGTAGAAGAGGTCATACAGTGGGAATTCTAGAGGCTCAAAAGTTCAAGGTTTGGCGTGACGCTATTAGACCCAAAACATTTCCACTAACAGCCATTTAAAAAAAAAAAAAAAAAGAGAGAGTTGTAAATCCTGACAAAATGTGTTTTAAAAAATGTTTAATTATATTTAGGGCTACAACAACTAATCGATAAAGTAGATAAATCAATGAACACGATAACTGAATTTGATGAATCGTAAACATCCGACAGTCACCAAGTTGAACATAGTCAGTGCTTCAAACTAATAAGAATCTAAGAAGGCTTGCACTGTCTGGGTGCATATCCAACATTTGACAGTTTGTGTGTAAATGTTAGAAAGTCACATGAGTGAATCTCCATTAAACTTAACAGAAGGAGCACCAAACATACAGATCGCAATAGAAAGAGAACACTACAATTCTGACTTTGCGATGTTAAATATACATTTTGCTGGATGTTAAAGTTATGTTTAAAATGCTACATGAAGCAAGTAATTGTATTTTAATGAGAGCAGTAATTGTAAGGAGACTATTGTAATGGGGTATAAATAGGGATGTAACGATATTGTCAATATCGTGATGTCGCGATAGCAAAACTGTCACGATATTATCGTGGTCACATGACGATATGAAACGATAGGTCTTCTGGGCAAAAAGTGTAGCTTTTAAAATATATTTAAACTTCTTATTCTAACATAAAAGGTCTTTATAGTTATGTTTAGGGCCATTATGCTTTGGTACAGTATCTGTCAAACAAACTAAAACCGAAAGCACGATATGGCTTAATCGCTTCATCAAGTCTGTTTTTGCTGCACATTTGAAAGCGAAGCGCACACATTGTTCATGCGATCAGCTTGTAATCCGGCGTTTTCCGCGCCTCAGAATGACTCTGTTCACAGCGAATGCATTGAACTCGTTTATTGCATGTACTGTGAGTTTAACGCGTGTTTGGGAATGCAACAGCCACCGGTTATACTTTATTTTTGCAGCAGATGATTACATCATTTCACTAGATTTGTAGTCAGACACGTTTTTGTAAGCCTGCTTTCACTGAAGCTGGAGTTTTTCTTCAAAATAAAAGCTCTACTGCAGTTTCTGACAAAATAAAATCTTAAAAGTGCAGTATGAATTGCTGACAGCTAGCAGTTTAAATGGGTAACGTTATTGCAGTCCAAATTCAAAACGTCTCGGAAAGAAGTATTGTAATTTCTCTACTGTAGCGTAGCAAAAATAATAAACCAATGAAATACTCATTTTCATTTATTTTACAATGCATTGTTTTACAATATATGGCCATCACTGTCATTGTTATTGTTATTTTTTGGCTTCCTAAAACACCAGTGTGAATGTAATTTAGACTGAGACAGCATTAAAGTTCTGGTACGAGTCAATTCACTGACTTTTTTTCTGACTTAAGTTTAAGAACATGAGTTCGAGCTCTTAATTTTGAACTCTAAAAGTGCATTAGATATAATAATTTAACTTTAAAATGTACAAATGTTTCTCTTTTTTTTTTTTCAATTCTTCATGTCTTTTTTTTTTTTTTTAATATCGCAATATTATTGTATCATGAAATTTTGATATCGTTACATCATTAGGTATAAATATAATGTAATTACTATGTTCAGATGAGTGATTGTGTTTTTCCTTTAGTCTCTGCTTTTGTTATTCTTTATTAAAATGGGCAAATTTTTGAATATTCATGTTTTGGTTTTTTTTTACAATTATTTTGCACATGACATTTATTCTACATAAATACATATACTATAGATGTTTTTATAGCCTTCGATTTACACATTGTATGGGGGGCAACATTGGACAGGATGCAGAATAACCATTTAAAATAAATTACTGAAAATAAATTGACTTTTTGTCCGATTAATCAAAGGCAATCTACAGATTAATCGATTATCAAAAGTTGCAGCCCTAATTATATTAGCATGGTGCACAATTTATAGTTTTTAAATCAAGTTGCTATTCCTTTAATACTTTAGGACTCCTTGATTTGCACATTGCAATGCATATGACATTTCTTACCAGCTTCAGTGCACACATTCCTCAAATCAGCTCCATTGAAACCATCTGAAAGCTTGACGATGGCTTCATAATCTGGAGATAAAAGGAAATGTGATGAGAGGAAAAGGAAGTACTTCCAATAAAAAAAAGAAAAAAAAGTAGCAGCTGTAAAAACCAAACCAGAAAATCAGAAGCGCACCTATATCTCCATGCTTGGTGATGGGTCCAGAGTGGATCTTCAGGATGTCCATTCGAGCCTGTTCATTGGGCAACTCAATGTCTGTGCATTGGGAAAAGAAAAATTAGCTCATGTTTTCTTACCACAGTCACTGAATGATAGTGAAAGAGTCAAACTTACGGATCTTTCTGTCCAGGCGGCCAGGACGCAGCAGGGCAGGGTCTAAAGTGTCCGGCCGGTTGGTGGCCATGATCATCTTGACTCTATGCAGAGTATCAAATCCATCCATCTGATTCAACAGCTGACAGACAGAAAGAAATATTTGCTCCAATTAGTGTTGTTTTTTTTGTTTGTTTTTTTGCTTGTACATCGATATATAGGAAGATTTATAATTAAGCATTAATTAACAAGAAAAAGTTTATTCATCTTGTTAAGCTTAATTTCATAAGCTTCATTCACAAGGTAAGTTACAAACCACCTCCATACCTCCATCAGTGTCCTCTGGATCTCTCTATCTGCAGAGGTTCCTTCAGAAAACCGACGTCCACCTTCAAAGAGAAAGTATGTGTTTAATCAATTAAGAACAACTGAATTTCCATTACGCATTATAAGAATGACTTGGACTGCAGTGAGCTGAAGAGCATTACCAATAGCATCGATCTCATCCATGAAGATAATGCAGGGCTGATGGTCTCTGGCGTAGTTGAACATCTCTCTGATGAGTCTGGCACTCTCACCAATGTACTTGTCAACAATGGAGCTGGACACCACCTGATAAAAGACACGATGACTTTACAGCATAACAGTTGTCCTATGTCATGTGTGTCAGTGTGACCCGAGCCAAACTGGTTATAGCATCCAAATCAACATACCTTCAGGAAATTGCAGTCTAGCTGACTAGCCACAGCTCTGGCAAGAAGGGTCTTTCCAGTGCCTTTAAAAATTAAGCACTTTGTGAGAAAATGTACCATTTCACATACATATCAGTAATTAACTGAAGTAACTGCCCAACAAAGCATAATAAAGTGACTGACCTGGCGGTCCGTACAGCAGGCAGCCCTTAGGAGGAATAATGCCCACCCTCTGGAACAGCTCAGGATTGGTTAGAGGCAGCTCAATTACCTACAAAACACAATCATTCATTCATAATCAAGACATTTCAATGAGTTCAGTAAAGTTCAAGCTGCATTTACACTGCAAGGCGTAATGCACAGACCCAGTCTTTAAACACATATTCGGTCTGTTTACATTCAGACATGCGTGAACGTTTAAAATATTGACACGATCAGCTCTATCAAGCCTAGCGGAGTAAGACCTTCAGTCGTAGTCTTCATGAACGCCACCAAATCATGGTATTTTTTTACATGCTTTACAGTATTTACATGCACAGACATAAAATATGTAGTGAGAATGATTAATTAACATGAAATTGCAAAAAAAAAAAAAAGTTGGACATATATCAGGTATCGGATATGTATCAGATTTCTAACCACATATGAAATTGATTGAAATCAAAAAAAAAAAAAAATGTAAATTAATACTGGTAATAATAATGTGATTTGATGTGTTCTACACATGTAACGAGCACATTTGCACACAATATCAGCAAAAAAAAAAAAAACAAGTAATCGACTGGCAATATAACGATTAAAAATGTTTGGGATCAGTAAGATTTCAAATAAAATTCAAATAAATAAATACATACACACAGTGTAATATACAAAATATAATGTATCACAATATTATTAAAAACATTAGACAGCACAGCTTTTCCAACGTTAATAATAAATGTTTCTTAAGCACCAAATCAGCATTTTTCAATGATTTCTGTAGGATCATGTGACACTGAAGACTGAAGTAATGATGCTGAAAATTCAGCTTTGCATCACATAAACTAATTATATTTTACAATGTATTAAAATAGACAACAGTCATTTTAAAATATAATATTGAACAATATTACGGTTTTTCCTGCATTTTAATCAAATAAATGCATCCTTGGTGAGCATAATATTTATTTTCCAAAAAACCCTAGTTATTCCAAACTTCTGAACAAGTGTATTTCATCAGCTGATAATGATATTATGCCAGTGTCCTTCTGACCTCTCTCAGCTCACGGATCTGCTCAGACAATCCACCAATCTCTGAGTAAGAAACGCTGCCAGGATCTTCATGAGACATGTTGTACACTAGAGGATCCACTTCACGAGGCAAATACCTCAAAAAAACAAATAGAAAAAAAAGACACTCGTAAAACACGCTGAATATTAAAAGGTACCCATTTCACATACACAAACATACCTAGACTGGCATCTATGAGCACAAGCAGAGCTAAACATTCTTGATGAGACTGAACTTCTCAGTTCTTCCTACCTCATGATCGTGAGAGTCGTCATGTCCAGAGCCACTCTAGTGCCTGGTTTAAGCTTGCTTTTATCCAGCTTAAACAACAATACAAGGTCAGGTAAGACAGATGACTTGGCAGTAACACAAAAATATGAATTATAAAGTAAAATCAATATGCTCACCTGTCTGCGACATCCAACCACATAACGTGGGCCATTAGTTGCTTTGACAATAACTACAAAAGAATAACAACTTTAGACAAGACTAGACTATCAAACACACCAGAGTAAAGTTGATCTAGACTTACATTTCTCCTCTGTCAGTTGTTTCAGCACCTCACCAACAATCTTAAAAAAACAACAAATCGATCAGACCATAAAAAACACAGATATCTAGCTCATTTATTGCGGAAATAATAAAACTGTAACATGTTTTGCTGAGATCTCACCTGTCCCACACTCTGTAAAGCTTTCAGATCATTCTCAGACTTCTCATACTGTTTAGTGAGCTCCTTCAGCTGCTCTCTCACTGCAACAGAGGTTTCAGGACAATATGAAGCGAGTACAAACGTGGTAAAAGTTTAATCTGCTTCATGTATCAGAGATGCTAAAGGTTCGTTGGGAGTGTTTCCTCATGGAGAATAACTAAGAAATGACTGTTTTTAATTGTATATGTTATAAAATACAGCTAGAACACTTAAAAGCATGCTGTGTGCCTTTATTTAGTCATTTAATAGGTGTCCGTTGTTAACATTTGCTGTTACCATTAGCGGCTAATTGATTTCAGCACTGCATGACAAAGCGACTTACAGAACAGACAGCCGAAATAAAGCGCACAGCAGCCGGAGAAGCTGCCAAACTGAGCAATATCAGCCTGACGTGCATAATGCATCACACTTACACTCTTTGAGGCGTCCGTCAATCTCTTTATGCTCCAGTAATTTCTTTCTGTAGTCTTGTAAACCTTTCTCCCTGTTATCCGCCATGTTCACGGCCGTTTCACTCTCGCGCTTCTTCGTGCTGTTTAATGATGGAGGCTGGCAAAATTGCGGCGGCGCATTACCGCCACCTACTGGACGAGCGAGTAAACACAACCAAGGGCTTTTGGCTGGTTGCTCAGAAAAGAGGCAAAAATCGTCTTTTTTAAAAATACTTTTCTTTTTATAATAAACAGCACACATGCCCTTTTATTCATTCTTTTGAGCTGTGATTTGTTGTGCTACGTATCACTTTTAATTGTAAAATACTAATTGTAATACTAATAAATAGGCCTACTAATGTTTAATTGCAAATAGCCTACTATCTACAATGTTTAAATCTATTTAATAACACTTAAACATTGTACGCTTGTGGTTATTCAGTGTATTGTTGTGATAAATGTTCTTACAGTGAAACTGAAACTGATCAATCGAATCAATAAAATGTTATGATCCCATGTTAGAAGCCCAAGTGAGAAAATATTGAAAAGAAACAGAACCTTTTCACTTTGTATGGTTTTATTGGACTTTTTCTGTCATATATGCAGTCGCATGCAATTCTTAAAGTAAAACCCATCTTTAAAAGAACATTTTTTTTCCTTTAACATCTTACAGAAATAAGCACAAATGTTGTAATAAAAATTTCATTTGTTTACATTAAGTAATCATTCTTCACAAATCACAACATGAATGACATTTGACTAGACTAGAGCATAACTCATATAATCTGTAGTATAATTTATCTGATCGATATATATTGCTGACAAAGCTCAATATTTATTTACATTTACATTTAGTTATTTCGTAGATGCTTTTATTCAAAGTCTGTTAGCACAGTATTAGTTTTTAATAATAAATAAATGTAGATAGAAAAGAAAAGAATAGATGATGCTAGTGTTATGTAATGTTAGTGTAATGTATATATATATATATATATACATTACACTAACATTACATAACACTAGCATCTATATATATATATATATATATATATATATATATATAAAATGAAAAAAAAAAATCTAGTTTTTACAAAATAATTTTGGCCGCTGTGGTTGCCAGAATAATTTTGTAAAAAATACAGAAAAACTGTAAACACATTTACGGCTAAAAACTACATTTTACAGTATAAAACTGTAATTTACAAACAAGAAAATTTAAATGTAAACCAGTAAATTCAACAACGTAAAAGAGAAAGCCACATGAAGAATCAAAGATCATCGCAAGTAGCTTCACCACAAGCAGAAGTATATAATAATATATAGAAGGTGCACAGAGTCATTCATGCAAACACAAAACACCATCATGGTAACACATGATACTTAAATAATGTAATAAACTTTCATTAAACAACAGAAGATGTAACATAAAGCCCAAATATACATATAACTGATAACAAAAACTATTAAAAAAACATGATTATTTAAACAAAATACTTTCAAATATGGAGTGTCACGCATGGAATTCTGGGAATATCAGTTTACAGTTTTTGACTGTAAATTATACATTGATTTGTTATTTTTACTTCTAAAACTGTACAATTAACAGCATTTTACTGTAAAATTACATGAAATGTCTGGTTAGATCTTTTACAGTTTTTCCCTGCATATAGTACGGGAACTTACTGTTAACCTATTAATAGTTTTTTTTTTTTTTTTTTCTTCGTAGCATTTTAACAAAATTTTACAGTTAAAATTACAATTATTTTTTACAGTGTACTGTAAAAAAAAAATAATAATAATAAAGAAAATGGATAAAGTACTGGCAGACAATGACCAGGACATTTTCCGTTAAATTTACAGACATTTCCTTACGTCAAATGTAAAATTTTGTAGATTTACATTATCTTCTGTACCATAAACGGACAATCCGTTACGCAGAAATTTCTACAAAATTATAGCATAGGCCTATCTTTAGTAGCAAATAAATCCAGCACAATATATATAAATTGAACATGGTTTATTTTTACCTCATGTAAACATTCTTAAAAGTGTGTGGTTTTTGTCTGCCTTAAACAGGTGAGGACAAAAATATTATGACATCAATTAATTTAACAATGTGTAAAGCACCATTGAAAATGCTTGTATTGTGGAACACGTTTTAGTTTTAATTTGAAACAGCAACAGGCAGAAAAATGAAAACATGAGCAGTATACTCGCACAATATTGGTGTTGCACCAAATAGTGGTCACAAAGATAAACTTCACTGTGAAACAGTCAAGATTCAAAACATTTTCAAATATGGGGCAAAAAATAAAAATGAATACAAAGACAACAATTGCTATATAGACTTATAGACAATAACAGTCAAGTGAAATGTTCCAGTGTTGACACCATTTTCCTCTAGGAGAACACAACATTATTTAAAAGGACAGTTCACCCAAAAATGTGAATTCTGTCATTAATTACTCACCCTCATGTCCTTCCAAACCCGTAAGACCTTTGTTCATCTCAAGAACACAAATGAATTTATTTATTTGTTCAAAACCACCAAAAACAACAACAAAAGCAAAAAAAAAAAGAAAGAAAAGTTGCTCATTGCACATTGCATACTTTCACTTGTAGTCATGGTACATAGTCATGAATGGAAATTGTACACTAACACCTGACCTGACAATCACATTTATAGATGTCTGCATTACAAAACAAAGCACATTTACAGAAATATCAAAACACTTCACAAAATACAGTAGGCTTCAAATATAAGCCAATGACTGATTTTATCACCTTGACAACAGTTGGTTAAAAATAACTCTTTCAAATAGTTCCTAGGTCTAATATCATTTGTTATTGTGTAAGATTTATGACACACAGAGATGGGCACTCGATCAGAATTGACTTGAACTGACTGAAATTCTCGTTTACTCGCACTCAAGTTGTTCCAGACCTGTATGAATTTCTTTCTTCTGTTGAACACAAAAGAAAGATATTTTGAAGAATATTAGTAACTAAACAGTTGTCGGTAGCATTAACTTCCAACTTTTTTTTTTTTTTTTTTTCAACCTGTTTCAGTCTTCTTGTTAAGTGTTTAATACAGTCTCCAGGCACGCAATGTTCTGAACACCAATATTTTAATGAGTCAGAAACAATGAATCACTGTCTGGTGCTTTGACATTTCGGTATTTCAGACATAAAGGTTAGGATCATGATTTTTATTTATTTTTTTGGTAGTATTACAAAACACCTTGAGTGTATTGGAGTGTAAATTAACTACACATGTAATACGTTATTGCCTACATATGAACAACTTTAATTTCTGAATGGAAACTCATTTTAAAGAGAGAATAAATAAATAATTAAATAAATAAAGTGAAAGGAAAAATGATATATATATATATATATATATATATATATATATATATATATTAAAATATTAAAAATATGCAGTGATTATTTTGTTAAAAGTATGCCATGATAAGAATTAAAGAATTGAAGACATTTGTAGAAAAAAGTTTAAAGTTTGCTTTAAAACATTTTAAAAAACTTATTTAAACTAATAAAGATGTGCACTCAAGTGTATTCAGGTTATAAGGAAAATATTTTAATACTTTTTACTTGATGATTATAGCAATTTTAGAGTTATTCAATAATCTTTTTTTTTAAACCAACAGAATGGTTTCATTTTTTTTAAATGTTTGTTAGAAGTTAGATTTTAAGATAGGTGTATAGGTGTATGGTTTATTATTGCAGATGTCAGGTGATGTATGTCATACTAAAACCAAAATAATATGAAGCTGGTTCCGTATTTGCTCAAAGGCACCAGGCCATGCATATTTATACATCTCCCAACAACCCTAATGAACCTCCTCCCTGCTGCATGAACTGACTACATCCTCTCTATAAACACTATAGAAGGCCTTGTGCAACTGAGGCAGCTCAACCACATAGTGGCAGCACAACCATTCATTTCATAAGAAATAAAAGAGAGGGGAAAAAAGTGCAAAAAGTGAATGCAAATGTAAATAATAATCTTGTGACTTACTTTGAATGAGCCCATAACCTGGATATATTGAACTTTTTTTGTAAAGGCAATGAAACTAAAGAAAAAGTTTTAACTTTTCAACATGCACATACTCACATCAGAACAAAACATAAGGTTAAATGAAAAGTTCCCCAAACATGTAAGAGTTACTGAAAAAAAAATAATAATAATAATGAAGGAGATAGTGTGGTAAACAGTGTAACTGAACGTTGATGACAAAGACAAATTTGGGCTTAAAACCCAGATTCTGCATTTTTGTCACTTCCTCTTGGTGAACATTTGACCAGACATCTTTCCCACAGAGGACAAACTGTTTACAGCAAGACACATTTTTATCTTATTTACTCATACGCATGTCATTCCAATTCTTTGTGTTTTTATTTTTCAGTTGAAGACTATGTTCACAACAATCTTCACAACAGTTCATAGTGACCCAGACGGGCAAATAATACTCTAATGAAAGTATGTACTGTATAGGTGCAACATATTGTCAACAGAATGTTAAAAAGGGACCATCAAAATAAGTTGTTACCGAAAAACTAATAGCGTAAGAATAAACAATGATCATTTTCAGTGTTGGCAAACTATTCCTTTAAAAAGCAGCAGAACGCTGGTTCTTCACATCACAGCCCCATCTGTGATTCTGTCTGAATAGAGCTCTCTGGTTCCAACGATGGATTTAGTGTAAATTCGGTGGACTAACATGAATGAAAAATACAATTAAAGAGGCATTTTTTTATTTACAAGAATAAGACCACAGCCAAGAGGGAGACTTGCAGTCTATCATTTAATCCTTGTTCTGTTTAAACAGACAATATCAGTAAATCTCCATGACTCAAATCTCTGCTCTCTCAGCAGCTTGACTTACTGTGTAATTTCATTTGAAATCAGCAAAGATCGAAAACATTAACCAAACTTTTTGTTTGTTTGTTTTTGTTTTTTCTTTTGACTTTCTTTTGCTCTTTTATTTCTTATGATCTGTGTCAGATCCAGGAAATAAGACATTGGGAACCACTTGAATTCAGTTCACCACAAAATGTCACTAAAGCCAATGCTATCTCAGTTTCACATCCTCTCCTTTCCATATGTAAGCAGCGTAAATATGCATATGTGGACATGAACTACACTTCCTAGTGGATTTAGTTGGTTTATAAGGGCTAAAAGCTAAGAGATGTATGACCTCACTGTCATTAATTGTCTTGCTCATGCAGAGGAGCCTGGGAACATTATACAACTGACAAAGAGACAAGACATCTGCCCTTCTTATAGTTAAGAGTCTCCTCAGAGAAAATGCTAAATGAAGCATCACATGTTGTCTCAGTTTTATTCAGCCAGACAACATTATCAGATCTGAAGTCTCTTTGTAGGTTAAAACACTGAGAAAGTAAAGAACTGTTTGTCATAACAGGTTGTTGTAATGACGCACACAGTGTACGTGAAAGTGAAACGAAGGCCTCACAGATGATTACGATAAATGGGTGAGAAACACATGACCTGTGTTGGGAATCCACGTTTAAGAGCTGTCACAGGTATCCAAATGTTTATAAATATGCTCTATTTTAAACCACAGACAGCACTTCTTCTTTTTTTTCTTTTTTTTGTTTCACAAGAATACACTTGAAAATATTTATTCCTAAAATTCTTGATGAGGATTAATAGGAGTCACATTAGGAAACGATGACAGGGTTTATATTCCATTTGAGATTAGACAATAATATGGCTTGGTGTGTCCCGGCCTTAAAGTGCCATTAACATCTATTTTACTTCTGGATTCTAATCTCTAAAACATTGAGGTCCTATGAAGCAAAACGATTGGTCTGGGTAAGAAAGTGAACAAGCCACAACACAATGGAAAAAAGCCACAACACAATAGAAACAAGCCATAGCACAATGGAAACAAGTGAAAGAAGCCGCGACACAATGGAAACAAGCGAAACACAATGGAAACAAGCAAAACACAATGGAAACAAGCCACAGCACAATGGAAACAAGCCACAACACAATGGAAACAAGTGAAAGAAGCCGCGACACAATGGAAACAAGCCACATGGAAAAAAGTGAAAGAAGTCATGACACAATGGAAACAAGCGAAACACAATGGAAACAAGCAAAACACAATGGAAACAAGCCACAGCACAATGGAAACAAGCCACAACACAATGAAAACAAGCCATAGCACAATGGAAACAAGTGAAAGAAGCCGCGACACAATGGAAACAAGCCAAAACACAATGGAAAAAGCCACAACACAGTGAAACAAGCCACAGCACAATGGAAACAAGCAAAACACAATGGAAACAAGCAAAACAAGTCGTAACACAATGGAAACAAGCCACAACACAATGAAAACAAGCCACAGCACAATAGAAATAAGCCACAACACAATGGAAACAAGCAAAAAAAGTCGTAACACAATGGAAACAAGCCACAACACAATGGAAACAAGTGAAAGAAGCCGCGACACAATGGAAACAAGCGAAACACAATGGAAACAAGCGAAACACAATGGAAACAAGCCACAGCACAATAGAAATAAGCCACAACACAATGGAAGCAAGCCAAAACACAATGGAAACAAGCCACAACACAATGGAAACAAGCCACAGCGCAATAGTGCTGTGAAACAAGCCACAACACAATGGACACAAACAAAACAAGTCATGACACAATGGAAACAAGCCACATGGAAAAAAGTGAAACAAGCCGCAAAACAATGGAAACAAGCAAAACACAATAGAAAGTGTTTTTAAGCTGTAGTAGCTCAAAAGGGGAGCCTTTGAGGGCTCTCAGGACCGTGGGCAGATCGCATGTAGGGACTGTGAGGGGTCAGGGTGGATGGAGCCTCCTGGATCCCCTCAAGAAACGGACAACTAGGTTGTTCCGGCCCACCGACTATCTGGCTATAGGAGCGTGATATGCTGCTATAGCTGCAACATAGACCTTGAGCATGGAAGGGGAGCGGCCCTTGTCCAACAACTCTTGTAAATAGGACAATATCACCGATATGTCACATTTTATAGGTTCCTCACCGCAGGAAAACCAACTACTTAAGGGCGTAGAGGCATCTCGTAGACGGGGCTCTAGCCTGTGAGATGGTATTTAGGACCTTCTCCGGGACCTTCTCACAGGCCTGGTCCACCCTGATGCGGATGCGTTCATGACGCCACGCATGGGGCGGAATTACAGGTTTCAACCAGTACTGAAGGGGTCTCATTCTGAGCAGGCCCAACTGAAGTACCGGTGATGCAGAGGCCATGAGGGCCAGCATCCTTTGAAACACTCTGAGAGGGTAGGAGGCTCCAACTCCGAAGGAAGCTGCAAGCTGCTGAATAGCCAGTGCACGATCTGGTGCGATGATTGCACTCATGTGGACTAAGTCGAAAACTGTCCCCAGGAACCAAGTTCGCTGGCTGGGAGACAGAGAGCTCTTGGCGAAATTGATCCTGAGTCCCAGGCACTTCAAGTGACTGAGGAGAAGGGACCTGTGGGCTATTAGCTCAGCCTCCGACTGCGCTAGAATAAGCCAGTCATCGAGGTAATTCAGGATACAAACTCCCATCTGTCTCAGAGGGGAGAGGGCCATGTGCATGCACTTTGTAAAAGTGTGAGGAGCCAGAGCCATGGTCTGGAGGAGTTTGGCCTGAAAGACCTGGAGCACAGACATGGAGTGAAGCACTGAGGCGGCCTGCCCGGAGGAGGAATATGCACGTCCAGCGAGGACAGAAGTCGTCCAGCAGGGCTTGGAGGGGTGAGCGAACTTTGCTTTCCATCTGATAGCAGTGCGCAGGCAAAGGTGCGCAGCCACTACCTCGTCGAGAGGGGGCATCCTCTCATAACCCTTCTCTTCGGTCCACTGAGGAGAGAGCAGAAGAAGAGTTAGAGCGAAGGTGGGCAGAGTAAGCAGCGCGCCATGACTTTGTGAGCTCGTCGTGGACCTCCGGGAAAAAAGGCTCGCTGACGAGGGGCCTGACGGTGCCCCGGCAGGAACCATTCGTCTAGACGGCTACAAGTGGGCTCCTCTGTCATAGACCACTCCAAACCCAGCTCCTCGACTGCCTTAGAGAGGATGCGGAAAAGCTTGGCATCCATCCCTGGCTTAGACTTGCTGGGCTCGGCAGACAATGAAGGGGCGGGGTCAGCAGTAGAGCCCGACATATCCTCCGCGTCTGATACTATTAGAGCCATGCTATCGTCTAATAGCTCGTCCTCGACGGCACTGAACGAGACCATGTTATTCACATCAGCCGAGGGACGTTGTCCGTGTGCTCGAAGAGGACGGGAGAATCCTCTCTGCTTGGCGGGGGCAAGGCACGTGGGATCTGGGCCGGTGTGAGCTTGCTCGTGGCCAAGCGCTTAGGCCCTTTGTCCAGCTGTTTTTTCCTCACAGGTCCCTGGCAGAAAGAAAATGGGAGGGCGCGAGGGGCGGATTCACTCTCTAAAAAGAAAGCGATCCGAGCGCGCAGAGTGGCGAGACTCATGTTCACGCAATGTGAACATTCCATCTCAATCAGACTGGCTTCCATGTGAGGTTTACCCAAGCAGGAAACGCACTCTGCGTGGCCGTCACCATCGTGCAGTGCAACCCTGCATGATGCGCAATGACGGCGTGGCATTGCAACAACGCCGCTTAGCTCTTTTAGAAGAAATTTGATTTTTAGGCTTGCCAGATGGCAGCAGGGAACAAGCTGGCGTCTGCATGAGTCGCTGAAGCAGCTCGGAGAGCAGGCGGCAACTGCGAATGGGGGCGGAGGAAAAGGCGGCTTCAATCCGCAGCAAGGCGTTTCAACGGCGAGCATCTTCGAGTCCTGAGATCAGTGAAGGGAAGATAGTCGTCACTGAAGGAGAATTCTTATCTTAATACTATGAGTTCACTATTTCATCTAGGTTTTATTTTCAAAGTAACGATTGTAGCGCAGCAGGAGAAGCCTCTCAAAACGCTGGTCTGTGAGACGGTTTCTTTTTGGGGTGAGGATGAGACTTCCAATACTAAACAGTCTCTCAACCGGCGCACTGGAAGGTGTTGCTGTGTTGGCTTTTAAGAAGATCTTCAAAATCCTGGGGAAATCATGTAAATTTCCCATATCAGCTGATTTAAGGTATTCACATATCTCCATGTCCACAGTATTTGCTTGTTTGTCATGTTGATTCCCCTCTTCAGGAAATGCGAAGAAGTCATTTTCATGGTCTCTGCTTTTAGGAGACTGCAGTGGCTCTTTCTGTGGTATCTCAATGGTGAGAGCACGACACTGTGCTGCCAGAGTCATATTGATAGTGTATTTTCTGGTTTCATCCCTCAGTCAGCGCAGCTTTAATTTTAGCAGGGTTACCGCAGCAAGCAAAGCTTCATCACTGTCAAGGATGGTGCTAAACCGTGTCTTGATAGCCTGCAAGAGAATTTTAGATAGGTTACACAGTTTATAAACTAATAGATATGCTTACCAGATTAATTAAAATTATGTCAGGAAAAAAAAGTAAGTAGAATTAAATTTAATAACATATACATAAACATATTGACTTGAATGCACTGACACTATTGTATGAGAACTAAACTGAGCTGGATGATGACATCACTGTTTTCTCCAAAGCTGCCTCATAGCTATATTGAACTCATTTCATAATTGATGAACTACAGTTACTGAACGAAACTAAATAAACACTGAACTGAATAATGACTGTTTACTATTTTCTTTTTAGAGCTGCTTTACAGCAGAATTGAATTCTGTTTGCATCACTGAATCATTATTTTCCTGTTATCACTGTGAAGCTGCTTGGAAACAATCTGTATTGTATAAAGCGCTATTGAAAGTGACGTGACAAAATAAAATTACAATAATAATGATGATGATGATAATAATAATAATAATAATACTACAATAGCCTATTGAACAGACTTACCTGAACTATGAGGTCTGGGAGGTCAGCCATCATATGGGAGAGGCACTCTTTCAGTGCCAAGATTTTGGCCTTCATGATTTCAAGGGTAGGTTGAAGGGTGCCGTAGAAACAGTCATCTTCACCTTGTAGTATATCCAATGCCATACAGACAGGTTTGATATTCTGATATTCTGATATTCTCTCTCCGTAATGCATCTGATGTCCAGGCGAGTGCAAAGTTGATTGAGGTCCACTAAGGGGATGTTTGTGTCTCTGCTAAGCGCATCATGAAATGAGTTCCACCTTGTAGTTGCAGGGACCAGCAACTTTCTTTTGCTGAATTCCGCCAAGATCTCTGATGCCACAGTTGATCTACTAACTTTTGACCACAAGGCTGAACACTTTCCAGTTGCACTCCTGTACACTGCTTTGCAATCTGCCTTCGGCGTCAAAAATTTAACTACGTCGTTCGTGCATATAAGGTTAAGGGTGTGGGATGCACAACGGTGATGTGGAGGGAGAATATACCTTTCGCTGGTCTCACTGTCATCCCGTAAGACTTCATGCAAGTCCGTAAAGATGACCTCGTCTTCATTATTTTCTGCTTCATCATCATCATCATCATCAGCTTGAAACATTCTGAATGCTTTTACAAAGTTCGCGCCATTGTCTGTGAGAGTGGAAGTTATCTTACCACAAAGAGCAAATGAGCTGTGAATTTGCTCTATCTCCGCTGCGATGGCATCGTACGTGTGTCTCCTGCGAAATCGTATGCAGGCGATTGCAGCTTTTTGGCGTTGCAGACTAGCAAGGTTGATCCAGTGTGAAGTAATGCCCAGAAAACTTTTATTCTGAGCAGTCCATAGATCTGCAGTGGTGGAAACATATTCCAGGTTGGCAAAAGTTTTCTTTAGGTCTGTCTCCATTTCCATATATGCATTGTCCAAAAAGTTTGTAAAGGTTTTGCGATCGGGCAGCACGCCCCCCATCCTTTTGCCTGCCACTGAGATTTTGCTGATGATATTACGAAATGTAGGCGACAGTGGCTGCATCTCCTCAACAATAAAAGCAGCAACCAATTTGTTGAGTTCAGTTGAACTAATTGTTTTACCCGGTGAAGGTGAACTGAAATCAAGCTTTTCTTGTTTAGCTTGAAGCGGGATGCATGTATCATTCGGCTCTCTCTCGTCCAACTCTGTTGTGCTGTGCTTTGAATGCAGATGTTTTTTTGTTTTTTTTTATTTGAAGTGGTGTTTTTTGCAGTTGACAAGAGTTTTTCACCTACACATAATCTACACTTAACGACAATACCCTTCTCCTTTTCTTCGACGAGTTCAAAATAATGAGAATACTTCTATCACAGAAATGTAGAGCTCTGCCCTGCCATCTCTGTTTCTGACTATGTCTGTTCCCACGCATGCATTGAGTGCGTGATTATACGTGATCACGTTCATTTTAATTAAGTTATTTATTTATTTTATTTAAAAGTAACTCAAATATTAATGTGTAAATTTATAAAGTAATGCGTTACTTTACTCGTTACTTCAGAAAAGTAATATTAATACGTAATGCACGTTACTTGTAACGCGTCACTGGTCATAACACAATGGAAACAAGCCACAAAACAATGGAAAAAAGCCACAGCACAATGGAAACATGCCACAACACAATGGAAATAAGCGAAACAAGTCGTAACACAATGAAAAAAAGCTGCAACACAATGGAAACAAGCGAAACAATTCGTAACACAATAGAAACAAGCCACAACACAATGGAAACAAGCCACAAAACAATGGAAACAAGCCACAGCACAATGGAAACAAGCCACAACACAATGGAAATAAGCGAAACAAGTCGTAACACAATGAAAAAAAGCTGCAACACAATGGAAACAAGCGAAACAATTCGTAACACAATAGAAGCAAGCCACAACACAATGGAAACAAGCCACAGCACAATGGAAACAAATAGCAACACAATGGAAACAAATAGCAACACAATGGAAACAAGTCACAACACAACAAAATTAGCACAACACAATGAAAACAAGCCACAGCACAGTGAAATTAGCACAACATGCTATGCGTTGTGTTGTAGCGATTTCGTTGTGCTTTGCACTACTGGACCACTGCAGTCTCATAAAACTCTCACGCAAGCACTTGTCAATGTGGCCATCTGTTGTTGTTGCAGTCTCCGCTATTTTGTTGCTGTTGTTGTTCTTTAGTTTTGTTTGTTTTTTTTTTGCTGTGAAACAGCAGCCTGGGCCAGTGTTGCCACCTTGTGGAATGACTGATTAGTGTAAAACAAATGCAATGTGTATGTGCAACCTGCATGTACAAAGCACACGTGGTTACAAAAATCAAGTAGTGAGTACAGGATATGCATACTATTCTGTATGGAAAGCCATGGAGGTCAAGAATGCGCAAATTTTAACATGTAAACAACATGTCGAGGACATATTGTTTGTGCGTTGTTTATGCCTAGATATGCGTTGTGTGCATGTAGATTATGTGTCAATTACGCATTGATTTTCACACGTAAACAACTTGTATTCTACACATAAAACGTCCTCGACTTTTGTCCTTCCTGGCTTTCCAGAATTCTGATGACAAAATCAGAAAAAAAGCTGAGAACCTTTTGCCTGAAGCTCTGGATTAAAGGTAGGCTAATAATGTTGTAAATAATGTTAATTTTCTTGCACAGACTGATCGTTTCACCTCACAAGACCTCAATGTATCGTCAGAAGCCACTGGTATTGATTTAGTCTTGTCTGTATGTTTCTTCTCTTTTTTTTTTTTTTGATGCTCAAAAACCGACAAACGTGCAGTTTATGAATCGCCAAGGAAAATGGTTTCACCTAAAAATCTTCTTTACAGTTCTACTGAAGAAAAAACAACATGATCTCACAGAATTCCGTGTAATGTTCACGGACTTAATTAACCTCCGAATCTGTGGTGGCATCACGGAATCGCCGAAAATTCCGTGATGGGCTCACAGAAAAAATTCCGTGATGGGCTCACAGAAGTGATACAATGTAAGTCAGTGACAGGCATCAGCCGTGAACCACGCACAGAAACCCTTAGCATCAATATGCCGACGCGATACTGGGAAATGTATCGTCATCGTTATTGTTCAGAACTGGGTAGGTTTAGGGTAGGGGTGGGGTCAGGTACTCCAGTGAAAGTATAACTGCATCGGAGTCACTCTTTTTACGTGGTGTTGAACCAGTGGGCCACGGCTGATGCCTTCTGTGAGCCCATCACGGAATTTTTTCTGTGAGCCCATCACGGAATTTTCGGCGATTCCGTGATGCCACCACAGATTCGGGGTTAATTAAGTCCGTGAACATTACACGGAATTCTGTGAGATCAGGTTGGAGAAAAAAAGGCACCTATACAGCTTGGATGACCTGAAGGTCAGTAAATGGACAGCAAACTTTCATTTTGGGCTAATCTTTTATTTAGAGCAGAGCAGACAAACAAATCACACACAATAAGACAAAGAATGTCCTTTAAATAAAACGATTGTGATGTTGTCCATGTTATAATGCCCTGCAGTTCCGGTGATGGAAGGCTCAAAGAACGCATGGCTCTGTTTTGTTTTGACATTCTGCAATGCCCGAGCTAATCACAGTTTGTGGCTTTGCTGATGAAGCCATAAAGGAAAGTGCATTAGGCAGCATTCTGAGAACAAACTGGCCTCCTGTCCTTTGACGTATTCCAGATTTCACACTTCCGTTCCAATGAACCATGTGATGCATAAAGTTCTGTTATTATTTAGGTTATCTTATCTCATGAGTATGATTAACTGCTAAATAACAGGCTTACTTGTGTTTTGTTAACTATTTGAAATGAGAGACTGGACTGTTAGCTGGCAAGCATTTTGCACAGATGCTGTGTACTATTTATATTAGGTTTAAAGAGAGTAAAGGAGCATGTTTACAGTGGTGAGCCAGCAAACACAAACCATAATTTGTATTCTCTTTGAAAGAAGGTTTTGAGATTTGTTTCTCACTTTTCACTAAACAAAGGGATGAAATTTCCCAGCGGTCAAATCATCTGTCTAAATTTATCTCCTACTCATAAAAAATACAACATCTGTTTCAAAGAAAGAAGAAACAAAGAAGTCATGTTTCAAATTAAATTCATGACCACAATGTGCATCTAGTAATACTGAGGTTGTTTGGAACATCAAAGCACTGAGCTCTGAGGAAACTTCAGCTAGATGTGTGATTATTTATTCTCCTGTCATGACAGCAAAATCATCATCAAAATGATGAACTACATAATGGGAGAGGAGGAGAACAGTGTCTTTGTGTGTTGTATTATCACATGTCTAACTAGTATGTAGCACCGTGGTCCTGCGAGACACGACATTTCGTTCCACTATATGTCCACACATGTAGCAGAATGACAATAAAGCTCAACTTGACTTGATTATTATTAGTTTATGAAGTAATTGTTAAAAATAAGGAGACTTTTTGTATTTCAAACTATAATATATCAAACAAATGTCTCAAGATTTTTTTTTTTTTGGCCCATTATTGTGACAGTTGTAATTCTTGGAAAATCATAGAAATAATTTTCAAATTAAAAATATTGATTTTATTACTGTATCATCATATTTTAATGTTTAATTTTAATGATGAATTTTATATTTCAAGATTAAAAAGTTTGTGACATCAGTGGTTTAACCGTGATTTTATGGAGCTATGAGAATAATTCAACATATGTATGTGGATTTATTTATTTGTTTATTTGGATCCCCATTAGCCACCACCATGGTAGTGGCTATTCTTCCTGGGGTCCAACAAGTAAAAAAACTAAATTACATTAATCCATAACAATAAAAACCAATACAATAAAACATACAAACCCGAAATTCATTCATAACATCAAAATCAACAATTTACTTAGTACTGTGCCATTAAATATGTGCCATTTTTTAAACCTCATTTTACTTATTAAAAAACATCTAATGTCCGATGGCAATTCATTCCATATTTTCATTCCTCTGTATATTACAGTCCGTTGCTTTGCATTAGTTTTTGAAACAGGAAGCAAAAAATATCCTTTTGATGCATGCCTGGTGTTAAAATTATGACTAGCACTACTATACAAACGTTGACAGTATAATACACTTGAATACTGAAATGTTTCTTATACAAAACAAAGCAGAGAAACAATTACCCTATCCTTCACCAGTAGCCAACCTAGAATTTTGTGCATTTTCATAATATTAACCCTTCTATTACAGTTCAAAATTAGTCGTGCAGCTCTATTCCGGACTAACTATAATTTTTCTTATATAACTATAAGTCTTTACTTGATGCACTCGACCATACCACTGGACAGTAGTCTAAATAAGTAAGAACCATTGCTTGCACAATTTGAGAGATGCAATCCTGTGGTAAAAATTTTGCACATCTCTTAATAACTGATAGAACTCTTCCCATAACTATTACCACATTTTCTATCTGTTTTGACCACTTCAGCCTACTATCAAGAATAACTCCAAGTCTAACTTCCTCTGTTCAATAGGCACACTCTTTACAGACAAATTTTATTGTGGTTTAAGTTTATAATTTGATCCAAACACAATACTTTTGTTTTTTGCCAAATTTAGAACCATCTTATTATTCCGTACCCAATTTACCACTAATTGTAACTCCTCATCTAAATCAGCAGATAATTTTTCAATTGATGTTGCTGGTAGATATAATGTTGTATCATCTGCATACATAACTGCCTTTGCACGCTTTAAAAACAAAGGAAGATCATTGGTAAAAATAAAAAATAACAATGGTCCTAGACAACTTCCTTGAGGTACACCACATTGCAACTCTTTCACTTCCGAATAACTTCCATTATAAAATACACATTGCCTCCTATTAGTCAGATAACTTTTAAACCAATGCACAGTTTGAGAAGTAAATTTATAACATTTCAATTTTTCAAGCAATAATTTATGATCCAGTACATCAAAAGTGTAGCTAAAATCCAATACTGTTCCTACCAAATTATTATCATCAATCTGTACTAAACAATCATCAGTTATCTGTGTTAATGCTGTTCCTGTTGAATGTCCTACTCGATAGGCATGCTGAAAATCAGAGAACAAACTATTTTCCTTAAGAAGAATTGAATTTGTTCACAAACTATCGTTTCAAACACTTTACTAAGAACTGGCAGACTATTAGCACCACTAAAACTCAGTGCTGCATTTTTCTGTAAAGGAATAACTTTTGCTTCTTTCCAAGCTAAAGGGAAAATTCCTTTTTTTAATACTGATATTAAAAATGTGGTAAACTGGTTCCGCCAAACATCTGGCTGCTAATTTTACAAGGCGACCATCTAAGTTATCCATTCCCGATGGTTTATCTATATTTATCCTTGATAATTTCTGTTCCACTTGTTGTGCATTTACTTTATTCAATTCAAAGCATAGGACTGGCTTATCACTTGTTATTTTTTTTTCAATTTGCCTTTCACTTGATGCAATATTATCAATTAACATTTCTTCTCTAAGTTTATTCACTTTATTTATAAAAAAGTCATTAAAATAATCGGCAATTTCATCTGATTTAGTTCAAAATAAATCACCTGTCTCAATAAAAAAAGGAGTTTGACCTGATTTCCTACCCATTATTTCATTAATAATATTCCACAATTTTTTCCCATCATATTTATTTTCACTTATTTTACTTTATAAAATGTCCTTTTCTTTTTTCTATTAATTTTAGTTCCCTGATTACGCAATTTGCAATAAACTTCCCAATCCTGCTTACTCCCAGTTCTGTTTGCTATACCCTTTCTATATCTCTATATCTCTTTCTACCATTATGTTCTTCAGTTCATTATCAATCCATGGTGCCCTAATATTCTTCACTGTGTGTCACTTTTTTTTCATAGGTGCATGTTTATCCACCAAAAAATAAAATAATCTTTCAAAAGCTGCTAATGCATCATCAGGATGACCTTCCTTGTAAACATCAGCCCAACATATATTATTTACATCTTTACAAAATAATTTCTGACAAAATTTCCTATATGATCTTTTATAAATAACTTTTGGTCTTCCTTTAGGGACCTTTGTTTTTCTAGTAATCGCTATTATATTATGATCACTACACCCAATAGGAACAGATACACCTTTAGAACACATTTCCACCGCATTTGTATAAATATGGTCTATACAAGTAAATGTTCTCTCACCAAGACTATTTACATGAATTCTTGTTGGTTGATTAATAACTTGCGTTAAATTACATGCATTAATTACATTCACCACTTTAGTCTTTAGGGAACAAACCTGAGACATCCAATTAATATTTAAGTCACCCATCAAGTAAATTTCATTTCCAGTATCACATACATTATCAATCATATCACACAATTCACTTCATTAAATAACAACGATTTGCACATGGTGGTCTGTAGCAACAACCAACAAATAATGATTTGACAAATGCTAACTGTACTTGTAGCCACACAGCCTCTACATCTACAGGCATTACATCTTGTCTTATTTTTACTGGAATATGATTTTGAATATATATGGCAACCCCTCCACCATATTTATTTCTATCTTTCCTGTAAATATTATAACCATTTATATTTACTACATCATCTGAGAAAATTTGATCAAGATGTGTCTCTGTTACTGCTAAAACATGAATATTATTTGTAATCAAAACATCAGATATTTCAACAAGTTTATTCCTAAGGCTACAAATATCAATATGAGCTAATTTTAATCCTTTCCTTGGTAACTTGATTGATACTGACATAATTTATAACAAGAAAATTCTTAATTTCATCCAATTTCCTCAAGCTAATTTAAGGCAGCCATAGGCCTACTTTGATTTCTCATTGCTATCATTTTTAACTTTTGATGCTGGATATGTGATTAATTTATCATAACGAAGATAGGCTATCTCTCTCCTCTCTCTTGCAGCTCTCAATTCTGGCATAAGCTGTTTCCTCCTTAAACGCACATGTTCCGGGAAATCTTCATTCAAGTATGTTTGTTCCTTTGAGGTATTTTGCTCTCTCCAGTACCACTTCTTTGTCTTTATACTTAAGAAATTTAACCACAATAGGTCTAAGTCGATTAGAATTCCAATTTCTCATCCTTCCTATTCTATGTGCTTTCTCCAAGGTAATTTTATTTTGACCAAGCTGTAGTTTCTCTTGAATTATCTGTTTTACTTTCTCTTCAGATTCACACCATTTCTCATTTGGAGACTCGGGAATGCCTTCCACCACTATATTATTCTGCTTGCACTGACCTTCCAAATAATTGGCTTTAGCATCTAATACCAAAAGAGATTCAACCAATTTATGTATGTCATTTGTATTTGATTTACATTCAGTTGAACATTCTCTACAGTTAACTTTCAGATCATCCACCTCCTCCTGAGTGAACTGGAGACTTATCTTCAAGTCTTGTACCTCCTTCATGAGCTCATCTACTCTTTGATTCATAGAAGTCATAATCTTTTGTGTAAATGTTTTATAACTGTTTTCTTGTTGCAATATTAATTCTTTAAAATGTGCTTTCTCTTCTCTGAGCCAGGGAGATGTTGTCCTAGTTGCTGTTATTCGCGTTCCTTGGCATGTTGAAGTCACAACTGTGTACTGCTTATTTTCAGCACCCTTCCAACCCTAGATTTTCACTAATTCACTGTGCGGCCTCCTTGCAGTGCCAGCCGGAACCTCGTCACGGCCTCGGTGCAAACGATCCTCCGCTTCAGAGTTTGCGGCCTCCTCGCGGAGTTAGCTGGAACCTCGTCACGGCCTCGGTGCAAACGATCCTCCGCTTCAGAGTTTGCGACCTCTTCTGATCATTTGTGTGTTCAGAAGGAAGCACAGACAGCCACTGTAGAGATAGTTGTTGATGCTAAAGGCTGTTCAAAAGACAGCTAGTTCCAGAGTAAACACAGCTGCTTCACTTAGACATGCCAGACCCTTGGTCTCTGTGGGAACCAAGACATTTCAGTTTGGCCTTCTAGTAGCTGAGGGCACAATTCATAACGAAGGATATAACAACTAAGAATGCGTAAAACACTAGCAGGCCTAGATGGATTTTTTTGCACTGATTTTAGGGGAAATCTGGGGCTGGTTGCACTAGCTGTGCGTAAGTTACAACGTAGCCTAGTTTTAAGGAATAAAATAACAGATTACAGATTGACTTAATTGCATTATTGTTAGACTTCAACCCTTTAGACACACTACTGGTCAAAAGTTTGGATATATATATATATATAATTTATTATTATTGTTTTTTTTATTTAATATTTGAATGTTTATGAAAGTCTCTTATTCTCACTAAGACTGCATTTATTTGATCAAAAATGTAGTAAAAAGTGATATCGTTAAATAGTATTACAATCTAACATAACCATTCTGTATTTTAATATATTTTAAAATGTAATTTATTTCTGTGAATTTTTAGCATCATTACTTCAGTCTTCAGTGTCACATGATCCTTCAGAAATCATTCTAATATGCTGATTTGCTCCAAAAATATTAATAATGGCTCTTATTATTATCAATGTTAATTAATTAATTAATTTATTTTAATTTAAAAAGTTTTGCTGTTTTTATTTGGGGTTTTTTGGAAACTTTTTTGTGATACTTTTTCAGGATTCTAATAAAATTGGTCCCACTTTATATTAGGTGGCCTTAACTACTATGTATTTACATTTAAATTAATCATTTGATACAATGTACTTATTGTGTACAAAAAGAAGTTGAGCCAACTTAATATTTTAAGGCAAACAGCTTCAGCAGATTTTTGAGTTTTCTCAACTTGTCGTTTTAAGTTTATACAACAAACATTTGAGAATCTCCGACAAAAATAAGTTGAGCAAACTCAAAAATCTGCTGAAGCTGGTAAAAAAACATTTTTAAGTTTGCTCAACTTTTCTTTTTTTTTTTAACAGTGTACATGTTTTTACATTTACTTATATTAAAAAAAAAAAAAAAAAACTATATGTAGTTACATCTGTAATTAATTTCTGTAATTACATTTATAATTACACTGTTGACCCATCCTTTACACCTTAACCCACCCTTAAACCTACCCATTTACCACCAAACCTGTCCCTAACCTTACCCATATCCCACCTCAATAGCAGCAAAAGTGTTTTGCAATACAATAAGTACATTGTATTTATTTTTTGATGTAAGTACATAGTAGTTAAGGCCACCTAATATAAAGTGTGACCGGCCTATTTTTATAGAAATATTGGTAACACTTTAGTATAGGGACCAATTATCACTATAGTTGCTTATTAGCATGCCTACTATAAACATATTGGTTATTTATTAATACTTATAAAGCACATATTCTGCATGACCATATTCTACATCCCTAATCCTAACCAATACCTAAACTTAACAACTATATCACTAACTATTCATAAGCAGCAAATTAGGAGTTTATTGAGGCAAAAGTCATATTTAATGGTTTGTTATTAGCGAGCAATGGACCTTAAAATACATATTTTATATATTTTATAAAATTATAAATGTATTTACTGTCTTATATTATAACATTCTAAATGTCTTAAATAAATAAATAAAGTAAGATGAAAGCTGAAAGTACTACAATCTCTTAATAATTAATAATTAGACATTAATAAATACACACACATATGATGTGAAGAGCTTTGTAAACGGCAGGTTGAACTTCTGTGGAAGTCTGTAGCTTTCTGCAGGTGATGTGTGGGTGTAAACACTGCTGTAGTTATGAAGTATGTGTTGAGACAAGTCCTGGAATTTCATCAGACAAAATCTATCTCCGCTGTTTCCTGCTTGCTTTTCATGAAAGCTTCCTCAGCTTTTCAGTTCACTTTAATGATGTGCTCATGTTTTTATGTTCCTTCCAATTTCAAGTGCTTGGTTGTTTAAATCATAACAGTTCACTGGTTTACTGATTGTCATCTCTCTCTCTGTGTGTGTGTGTGTGTGTGTGTGTGTGTGTGTGTGTGTGGGTGGGTGGGTGGGTGGGTTCGCTCCCTCACATGATGCTAGGTTTTTTGTGTGTGTGTACACCACTGCATGTTTTAGCACAGTTCACCCGCAAGGCTGGTTTTGTGATATAATCTGTTTATTACGGATGTGAGAAACAACCAAGAACATGTTTGTATTGCATATTACATTGCAATTATTTGTCTTACATAATATAGCCTACTGTATGATAATTTGACATGTCATGGTTTAAATAACTAGTAGCTACAAAGGGATCAGTCATCTTGTAAGAACCCAGTCTGATGTTTCAAAAGTTTTATTAATAGAATATTCGGTAACACTTTATTTTAGGGTCTCTTAACTAGTTGCTTATTAGCATGCATATTACTAGAATATTAGCCATTTATTAGTAGTAATTAAGCACATATCAATGCCTTATTCTACATGACCTTATTCTACATCCCTAATCCTACCCAATACCTACACTTAACGACTACCGCAGTAACTATTAATAAGCAGCAAATTAGGAGTTTATTGAGGGAAAAGTCGTAGTTAATGGTGAATAAGTGTTGCCTATTCTAAAGTGTTACCGAATATTCATAAAGTCTTATCTAGGGGTTTATTACAAAAAATAAACAGTTGAGAAATTCAAACTTGTGTTAACTGCCTTCCATACTAGTTAAACTACTAAAAATATTAAATTGGAAAACTGTGGTGTGCAATACATTTTCATTAGATCATAAAAATAAAATAATAATTTAAAAAAACGAATAAAAATAGATAGATATTATACTGATGGATGGATGGATGGATAGACAGACTGTTGTTGTTGTTGACTGCTGGGATGCCAAAATAAATAGCATTAAAATCATAAACCAGTGGCCTTTGGGGATATAATTCATTTTTTGAGGTTTGCTGGACTCTCTACAGAGATTCCAACATGAACAAAAATATATCAGGATTATATCCAAGATAAACATTTTCACAATCTTATTAACTCTGATATTTTCCCAGAAAACCGAGATATGAATATACATTTATCTCAATCTGGATATTCACGCTAATTTTAGACTTGTCTTTATAATTTCTGTTTGATTGATATACATTTCTAAGAACATGATTAAGTAAATTACAGAACATTTGGTAGAATTACTTCACCTTTTTAGGTACAGAGCACTGATATGACTAGTCTTTTAAAACCTGCATTTTAGTGATGTAATGCTTTAATATTTCTACTTATAAACATTTTGTCATTACTGGCATTAAGGGATATTAAATCCATTATATTTATGCACAACTTTAGCTCATCCACGATTTGATCTAACACTTATATTTAAATGTAACTATTTAAATTTGTTTAGAATTAAATTTCAAAACCAATCAGTTATTTTGACTTGTAATGATTTTTGTGTAAATCTGAGATTAAAGCAAAAAAAAAAAAAAAAAACTACCAATAGCAGATTTAGCTGCTGTTTACTTGAGAGTTAGGACGTTTTTTGGTGATACCCTGGTATTTAATAGTATCCGTGAGAATGTGTATCAGAATGTTGTTAGGACTGTTTCAACAGGTACTGAGGTTTCTCAGTAAATAAACTGTGTAACTTCTTTGAAATGTTTCTCAAGAAGAAACTCCAGCTATTGTTGAGTCATTTCAGGATAGTCTTTAAAGCTGCTGTTATGCAATCTGTCATCAGTGTTGTTTTTGCAGTCTAAGGTGTTGATGTGCGTCCAAGCGTTCCAGGCAATATTTCCTCAGTTCGTGTGAATGAGTCTAATGTCAACACACACTTGCACATGCACTTCAGAACATTAGCCCTGTCTGAGTACGATCGCAGTGCACTGGAGGATGTTAAGGACTTTTGGAGCCACACGGAGAGACAGAAAAGAAAAGAAATATTGGTAACACTTTATTTTAGGGTCTCTTAACTAGTTGCTAATTAGCATGCATATTACTAGAATATTAGCTATTTATTAGTAGTAATTAAGCACATATTAATGCCTTATTCTACATGACCTTATTCTACATTCCTAATCCTACCCAATACCTAAACTTAACAACTACCGCACTAAACACTGTAAAAAGTGAAAGTTGACTTAACTTAAAAAAATTTAGGAAACCCGTTGCCTTAAAATTATTTAGTACATAATATTTTTTGTTTTTTAAAGTTAAGTGACCTTGACAATTCAAATAACTTATTTTTTAATGATTATTTTTTAATGATAATTATTTTAATGATCATTTTCTTAAAAATTTTAAGGCAACAGGTTTCCTCAATTTTTTTAAGTTAAGTCAGCTTATCACTTTTTACAGTGTATTAATAAGCAGCAAATTAGGAATTTATTGAGGGAAAAGTCGTAGTTAATAGTGAATAAGTGTTCCCTATTCTAAAGTGTTACCAAAATATTATTGCTAATAATAGAACAAATATGTTATAAGAGTACTTGTATGGTGAAGCTACACTGTAAAAAGTGATGAGTTGACTTAACTTAAAAAAAATTGAGGAAACCCGTTGCCTTAAAATTTTTAAGTAAATGATAATTAAAAAAAATAAGTTAATTGAATTGTCAAGTTCACTTAACTTTTTTTTTTTTTTATTATGTACTTAATAAATTTAAGGCAACGGGTTTCCTAAATTTTTTTAAGTTAAGTCAATTTTCACTTTTTACAGTGTACAAATTTGGGCTTTTAGAATAATTGTACCATTCATGTTTACAAACAAAAAAAAGAAATCTCAAGTACAAATAAATACACATAATTCTTGAAAAATCGAACTTGCACACATCCAGTGTGCTTTAGCGGTGAGTTTGTAAGTGCATTCAGTTTCTCGTGGTAAATTTGTACTCAGATTTTTTTTCTTTATAACTTGCACAAGAGAATAACCCACAAAATACAGAAAAAATATATATACTTTTAAAGATGTTTACATTTCACTCAGAATGTAGTGCATCAACTTGTGCGGCATTCAAAAAAGATCCAGTCCTGAAGCGGATCTCAGGTTCAAAGCGGGTTCTTTATCCTGCAGGGAAGGAGGTATAAGTACAGCAATTACCAGCACTAATTCAGCAAAAGAAAATACACACAACTGATAGCCCCTTCAGATCAGGTGCCCATAATCCATCTGTGGCAAATTGCGGGAAAAGTTGAATAAGCAAACACTGATTTCTGGAATACTTTGACTTTATCAGAGAAATAACATCTCTTGGGCCTGTGCAGACTACATTACAGCGACCACACAGTGGACTGTATAATGGCCAGACTGACAGATAAATGTTTCCCTGCATTCTTTCCTTATAAGGATCACTCTCTTCCCTTCTCCGTATGTCTAATTAAAGGAACGCGTTAAATGAACACATGGGCCCTGTCAGAGTATCTGCCTGTAAAGGTAAACAACAGGACATCCATTACTTTTTCATTAGTCTGAGAGTCACTGTTTGCTGTGCAATTAAATATTAAACAAAAAACAACATGTAGACCTTTAAGGAAAAGGTTAGAAGCAGATCAGGAAATTACCTACAACGAAAAACATGTGTTTTACACACAAGCTGATGTGTATTGTGGGAAACAGCACAGCTGCTTAAGCAAGCTCTGCTTTTCCCAGGTCATTATTCAATCTACAATGCATAACAGTGGCTGTAAAATTTTGGATGTGCGAGTTTGATTCTGTCACTTTAATGGAATTAATTCTCGTAAACTAGAAAGTGCCTTTCCAAAGAACATCTGTCATAGTTTTTGAGCTGAATACCAAGTTCTGCATGTGAACCACAAGAGGAAGTCAACTGATGGAAAGAATCAATCACTGCCATTAAATTGACATTTTGTCAAGTTATACTGTGAAAGGTCGTGTCTGATGACACATAAAGACCTAATATAAAAACTGTCTCTCAAGTCTGCTAGACTCGACTCTGAGTCAGACCTGTAAAATCATCAGATTCGGGGTCATAAAGAGTACAATAAAGTGTTGCTCAAGATGCAGAATGAACATGTCAAGTGATCCTGCCGATAAATATCAAGTATTCTTGAGACATCCACTCTTAAAAATAAAGTTTCCTTGCTGGCATTGATGGTTCTATGAAGAACTTTTAACATTCATGAAATCGTTCAGGGTTCTTTATTGTGGGGAAAGGTTCTTCAGATTATTAAAATGTTTTTTTAAAAAGAAAGAAATGGTTATTTTATGAACTGTTTCTTTGGGGAACATAAAACAGTTCTGGAGTGTGGGACTAAATAAGTTCATTACTTCTATGCATTTAAACATTTGCACTTTAAGATGAATCAGAAACAACCACTAAAATGCTTTTAAAGGGATAGTCCATCTAAAAATGATTTTTGTTCCAAATCTGTCTTTCTACTGCAGAGCACAAAATAAGATATTTGAAGAACGCTGAAGAACCAAACAACACTGGAGCCAAATGACATTTCTCAAAATATCCTATTTTGGAACAACAGGACAGAATTTTTATTTTTCAGGTGCAGCCTTTGGTTTTCCCTTTCATCAAACTGATGATATTACACTATTAATAACTTCCTAAAAACGACTTGTCCTCAGATCATAACAGCAATTTATATTGATCTGAATATAACTGTACAAAATGTGTTTAGGATTTTTAAGAAGGTCATCATGGTATTCTAATCTGTTTGTCAAATAAAGCATAATTTGTATATTACAAATGTCGTTGGCTCTTTGACAAATTGCTTTGAATGAAAACATTTGCCAAATGCATAAATGTAAATGTAACTACCACCAAGAAAACAAAGTCTGTGTTGTGGAATATGCAAAATATGACTTCATCAATACTGAGATTTCCTGACTGTAACATAATTTTAAAACCATCTCGTAACCTCAAGTCATTCACTGTGTAAATATCAAGTAATATCAGGAGATTGTTAAACAGACTGATCCAAAACAGTTCCTTTATGGACAAACTTTTATTTCCTCAGTTTAGCCTGCTTCAGCTTCCCTCTTCAGTCTGTTTCACAGTTTAGTCAAGCTGTTTGGCTCTTTCACAATGAACTGGCTTGCTATGACATGATTCAGTCCTGCATATATTTGCAACGGAACGTAGAAAACAAAACTGATGAAGCGTGAAGTCACACAAAGAAAGACGACCGCATTCCCCACGCAGTTGAAACAGGAAGTACAGCTCTTCATTTCAACCTGTAAATGCTTATTTATATTTACCATTAGATTTCCTGCTGATAAATAAACACTTGTTTTACTTCCGATGTACAAAAATGGTTTACTCTCCATAAATAAAGGCAATAAATAAGTTTATTTTGCTCGGGTCTTAGATCCATCTGTTCAGTTATCCAGTGACTTGGATCTTCAGTCTCTGTTATTTTCGTTATAAGAGTGAGCAATCACTCCACAATCTTTCCCACAAACCAAAATAGGCTTTAGAGATCAGGAGTCAGCAGTTCCAGGAATTCCTGTGTAGACTTTCATCACACTGCCTCCTTCTGAATCTCCAGGTGGCTTTGACTGATACAGGACTGGATGGATGCTACGGACCTTCTCCTGCGTGGGTTTGCATTTTGCATTCTTGCACATCTTTTCCCAAAGCAGACGAGGCACTGGGGGACTGAGGATGATGAAGACCCAGGGGTCTATGATGGGGTTGGCCGATGCTAAAAGAAGGGGTATGCGATCATTGTGATGACCTCGGTCGCAACAAGTATTGAGGTACACTTGAATCTGTGGAGACAAGAGCACAGTGTGAACAGTCAATCAAAATATCTAAGTATAAACATAAAAACATGCTCCTGCTTTCCATTACAATGTTCATGTTAACAGTGTGAACATTGTGAATTGAATTTGAATAGTGTTTCTAATAATAAATAAAAACCTAACCTGACATCTTGATAATAAATGCAACTTGGTTCAATATTTAGTCTAATGCAATGACATTTTTAAAACATTTTTTAGTGTGCCTTCAGTGTAAAAATGTAGGGTTACTAGACAAATCATTTAAATATTCATTCTTCTAAGTAGGATATCAATTTTACATTACTGGTACCTACTTTTATATCTCTACTAAGTAATCCAACAGTTGCAAGTATATTTTTCAATTCATTAGGTATAGTTTCTGTTCCAATAGTGACTAGTATGTAATCAATTATTCACTAGTACTAGTATTTATTCATTTTCTACTATTATTTGCTACTAGTCATTAACTTAGTAGTGTGACAAGTAGCTATTTTATTGCTAACATGCATATTTGCCATGGCTTTTTATTTATTTTTTATTTTTTACATGTGATGTGACTAGTAATTACTATTATGAATGGCTGATTTGAAGTAGGTAAAATGTTACAAGTAACAATTAGAATGCACACTAATACAGTGCATGTCTACTCAATAGTAATATGAAAATGGGAATACATACCAATACCTATAGATGTAAAAATAGTAAAACTTACTGCATGTCACTACTGTAACTAGTAGCAAACTAAAAATGTTTTAGTATGTAATGACTGGTGAATAATTTATAGAAAGGCCTAAAGATAAGTGACATTGTAATAATGAAAAAGAATATGTGACCTTGGACCACAAAACATAAGGAATATAATAAGCTGAATAAATAAGCTTTCCGTTGATGTATGGTTTGTCAGGATAGGACAATATTTGGCCGAGATACAACTATTTAAAGATTTGGAATATGAGAAAATCGCCTTTAAAGTTGTCCAGATGAAGTTCTTCGCAATGCATATTACTAATCAAAAATTAAGTTTTGATATATTTACAGTAGCAAATTTACAAAATATCTTCATAGAACATGATCTTTACTTAATATCCTAATGATTTTTGGCATAAAAGTAAAATAACTTTGACCCATACAATGTATTTTTGGCTATTGCTACAAATAAGTTTTTGTTGTCCAGGGTCTTTATAGGATAACCTATTTAATTAAAATAAAACAAAATACTGTCCAATTAACATGAAACCCTTTTGTATGCTTTGTTTGCTTTTTTAGGGGGTCTACAGATGAAAAATAACCTTTCGGTTAATTCTGGCACATTACAGTAATGTCTATTCACGTGCATAAACCAATCAACTTAAACTAAAAACACAGACTTGTAACTGCTAAGAAATGAATACGCTATCTTTGAACGTACAGGAACCGGAGATTGCTTCTAGTAGTCAACTTATAAGTAAAGTTTGAAAGGGTTTTGACAAGCCTTACCACATGAGGAAGAGAGCAGATGACGAATGCTATTGTCATGAACCCGAGCAGCACAAGATGTTCCACCTCCTTCGCGATGGACCGCTGCCTGTGCCCTCGCTGCCGTCGGACAGAGCTCCGGTGCGCTTTGCGTCTTCGATACATGAGTGAAAGGTGATAGATCACGGACATGTTGCACAAAACCGTACACAATATCATGACGAGCAAACAAGACGCGTAGATGATATTGAACACCTTGTGCTCGCTCGCGTGCATGTCAATGAAGCACCACGTTCCGGGACAGTACTGAACATACTTCCCGAAACCGAGGAAAGGTGAGGCGCTGAAAAGAGCGCACAGCAGGTATATGAGCGCGATGGTGATGTACCCGCAGCGTTTACTCATGCGCTTCTCGTAACAGTAAGGATGTCCGATGGAGAGCCAGCGCTCCACTGCCATGGAGAGAAGAATGGCTAGGGTGGCCATACTGAAAAAAGTCATGGCGTATCCAAAGTGTCCGCAAACCAATCGGTTTTCACTCATCCCAATCAAAGATTCATTCCTCAAGTACGAGGTTAAAACCAGAGGACTGACGGAGAAGGTTCCCAGCAAATCTGTGAAGACCAAAGATGTGACCAGGACTTGGAACAAAGATGCGGGTTGCTTCCTCCGCCGTATTTCCAAGAGAATTAGGGCGACCACGTTCCCAAGGACGCCGGCGGAAAACATAATCGCAGATGTTGTAGGAGATCCATCAGAAACTGTGGGCTGCTCGCGGCAATGCTCGTTTTTCAGGCTTGGCGCCATAAAAAAAAACTTTGTTTCTGTATTATCCAGTTTGGGGTAAATTTGAATTGAAAGAAAACCAAATATCATAGCAGAGAATAATTGGGATCCATACTTATAGTGAAGTCGCACTTTTACGCACAGCCCATACACTTCCAAACGACCGTAACCAGAAAGCGAGGTGGAGTTTCAGCAGAGCGTGCTCTGATGTCAACAGCTAATGAGTCACCACATCTAAGTAGACTTAAAATGCGGTCGAATTATTTGAAACATGACTTGAATCTGTTTATTTTAGTTTTTTACTTTTTCACGCTGCTTAAAAATAAATTGCTACATTATTTAGAATTGTAAAATATTCATAAATATATATTACAAAAATACATTATATAGGCTATTAAATTTTGTTTTATAAATTATATTTATGAATAGTACTTAAAAGAAAACTACATTACATGCTATTATTTATTAACAAATTCCATGCTATTTTTAAGTTATATAGACTTTAATTGGTATAAAAGCTTGGTTTACCATGTGCATGGCATGACGCCTCCCTGTGGAGAATATTCAAGACACAGACGAGCTTTAGGAGAGACCAAGGCTGATATAGGGATTTGTTGGACCAAGCATAAAAAAATAAATAAATAAAGGTCAGATATTAGCTTTAATAGCCCTCCTGCTGAAAACGTCATATTAGAATAATTATTAAAATAAATATATTTAAAATACAAGACTTTTATTAGAAATGGGAACTAGTCATATCACATAATTTTCCAATTTGAGATCATAAACTAAAAAAGTGTGTGGTTACACTTTATTTTAAGGTGTCCTTGTTACAGTGCAATTATACATTTAAGTATTGAGTAATATTACATGTACTTACTGTATGGTTAGTGTGAGGATGAGGGTTTGATTTAGGGTTAGCTGCATGTAATTATGCATAATTAATTGTTAATATAATAGTAAGTACATGTAACGTGTAACAAGGGCACCATAAAATTAAGTGTTATCGAGTGTGCTCTTTTATATGTTGGTCCATGTGTTTGTTTATCATCATAGTATCATAATGGAAATAATCCACTTTATCTTCACATCAACTGGAGTTCCACAGGGATCAGTACTAGGGCCACTTTTAATTTCTCTTTACATCAAATCACAAGCAAATATATCAAATCTAATGGCTTTCTCTATTATGCTCATGCAAATGATACTTCATTAAATCTCTAATTCTGCCCTTTGACAAACAGGTTTCATGCCATGTCTAGCAAACATTTCTGTCTGAATCGTTTGAATTTATTGAAAACAGAGAAGCTGTTCATCCTAGCCAAGTACCACCCATTGGCAAGACCTTGTCATTTCAATAGACAAACTCAACCATCTCACCCAGACAGCTAAGAGCCTTAACAGAGACCTGTTGTTTGCACCTTACATACCACAGTCAAGGCATGCAGTTTCCTGCAGAAAATCCAGAATACTGGTAGAAAAACCGATGCCAGTGATGGGCTCTACATATATGGACACTTCATGAGCAGTAACCCATGCACCTAAAAGATTTTCAGTGTCTTGCAGTGACTGTATCATTTACAGTATATGTGTTCAATTATGTATCAGAAATAAAGGACATTGTCTAGTGAACTTCTTGGAGTGTGTCATTTTTTCTTACTTAAATTAAACTAAAACTGTTTTAAAGCTCTGTGCATTTAAAGGGATACTAGGACTGAAAATTTTGTCATCTAGGACTAGGACTGAAAATGTTGTCATTTTAGTCCCTCTCATGTAGTTTCAAACCTGTATGTATTTAGAACCTTTAGAGTTTGGGGTCCAATTCTCGCTATTAACATGTAACTATTAATTATGACCTTTGTCTCAATAAACTAATTTGCTGCTTATTAATAGTTAAGTGCATAGTTGTTAAGTGTAGGAATGGGGATTAAGGGTTCTAAAATATGGTCATGCAGAATAAGGAGTTAATATGTGCTTTATAAGTACTAATAAACAGCCAATACGTTAGTAAGATGCACGCTAATAAGCAACTAGTTCATAGTAAGAATTCTATGAAGGTAAAATGACGTCAAAAAGATTCACATGTGCAGGGTAAGATTTGTGAAAGTATACATAAGATAGCAAGCGTAAATTAATTTTGCATTTGCAAGAAGAGAGTTGTAAAAGTGCAAATTGCATTTCAAGCGTAAGAAAAAAAGATTTGCAGCCTTTTACTGTTTTTTTGTAAGTGTATATCATGTATTGTGAAACTGCAATTTCATGCTAAGGCAAAATAAATATGATCTGTATTCTTCTGACTTCCATTTTTCCGCGCTTACACTTTTGGCACTGTTGTTTCGCCAAATACAGCCAAAAGTATTGCAAGCCTGTGCCCAGTGTTTTGCAAGTGAAAACAACCGTATCAAGAACTGCAAATCAGATTGACGCCTAAAACCTGTGTGTGTAGAAAAAAAATCGTTGCAACTGTCTAAATGACTTCTTGTGTGCATAGAGCAAAATGTTACGTCTGCGTCTTTGCGCTTGCAGTTTTGGCACGGTTCTCTCACTGATTTCAGATTTGCAAGCGCGTGTGGAAGGCTGGACTTTCTTCTTGCAGCCAATCAAATGAGGCTTTTGCTGACTCTCGATTTACTCTTATCTGATTGGTTCAATAAACACTCCAAAATACGCGGTTTTGGCGAGTTACCTCATAAACGTAGTCTTAATTGAGTTATAAAGTCTTAAATGACCTAAAGAGTTTGGAGAAAATCGAATATGTGTCAGGTCCGCGTCATGTGCATCAGGTTTTAAAGACACAGCGCTGATTTAAAGTGAAACCTGCTGAAGTCTGTCATTGATGTAAATCAAAGAACAAAAGAAAAAGAGAAATCATTGGACTGTTCTAGTCGCTGATTAACTTTTGTAGCTTGAATAATGATTAATCTGTATAGTGTATGCATATACAATTTATAGTTTATGTGAAGATTGTTTTAAAATAACTTAAATTAAAAGTTGTTATATATTTCAGAGCCTATTAAATGTTAAAAATAATGACTTTAAATTATACTTTAATGTTGAATGGCTAAAATTAATAGGTAAAATCTAGGAACAATGCATTTAATAGAGACACCAGTAGCTGGACAAATTAAAAACATTGTAAATATGTTTAGTCATTGTAGTAGTAATAACTGCCTGTTTTTGCAAAAAGAGTTTCATGGCTGGTAGAAAAAAAATTTTGGCCAGTAAATTTTATCACGCCACCGGTCATTGGCTGGTGTGGCAAAAAGTTTGTTTTAGGCCCTGTGTATAACCATATAAAAATATCAACATTACTGTGTATTTCATGGTTTCTGGGAATATTTGATTCAGACATAGTTGCATTTGGTTTTTCATTTAGATGCATATATTTAGACATTATTAAAGACTATATTTTGTCAAAGTAGTTGTAGTTTTTTTAAATGTTGATTTGGTTTAAAGTGTCAGTGTTTGCATTACAGTCAAATCTGGAGACAAATCGCTATTAAACATTTTGATTGTAAAGTTTAACATAATTTCAGTGGTGTAGGCAGATTATCTAAAATCTTAAATTTCAATGCAATGTCGAACCAATCCAATAATGTTCACTCTAGCTTGAAAATCAGTATATGAGCACATGGTAGTCAGCTATGTATAGTTATTTATTTTTTAATATATGTGTGCATTAAAAATACCATCCCCACAATAAGAATGATGCTGAGTCAAATTAAGATAAAGATGTGTTCTCACGTCTGGAGTGTTTATTGAACCAATCAGATAAGAGTAAATCGAGAGTCAGCGAAAGCCTCATTTGATTGGCTGCAAGAAGAAGGTCCTGCCTTCCACACACGCTTGCAAATCTGAGATCAGTGAGAGAATCGTGCCAAAACTGCAAGAGCAAAGATGCAGACGTACATAGCGGGTTATTTGGGGAACATTTTGCTCTATGCACACAAGAAGTCATTTAGACAGTTGCAACGATTTTTTTTTTTCTACACACACATATTAGTTTTAGGCAGTCAATCCGTTTTGCAGTTCTTGATACGGTTGTTTTCACTTGCAAAACGCTGTGCACAGGCTTGCAATACTTTTGGCTGTATTTGGGCGAAACAACAGTGCCAAAAGTGTAAGCGCGGAAAAATGGAAGTCAGAAGAATACAGATCATATTTATTTTGCCTTAGCATGAAGTTGCAGTTTCACAATACATGATATACACTTACAAAAAACAGTAAAAGGCTGCAAATCTTTTTTTCTTACGCTTGAAAACGCAATTTACACTTTAACAAATCTTTTGTTGCGCATGCAAAATTAATGTACGCTTGCTATCTTATATACACTTTCACAAATCTTACCCTGCGCATGCGAATCTTTTTGACGTCATTTTACCTTCATAGAATTGGTCCTTAAAAAAAGTGTTACCAATGTTGCTAACCAAACAGTTTGACTTTTTTTTATGGTTGACTTAACATGTGGTTGACTTCCATTGTATTTTCGTCCATACAATAGAAGTCAAACCAGAAACAGTTTAGTGAGTAAATGATGACAGAATTTTCATTTTTAGGTTGACTATCCCTTTAATGGAGCTGGAAGAAATTTGGTGATGTACCCGCTATTTCCATTAGGGAGAGCATCAGAGTTACAATAATGCTAATGGAAAAGCTATTAAGATTTCATGCAGTCATTTAGGGAAAATTAAAATATTAGCCTCTCAGAGTAGATCAATTACGCTAATCACTATTCATTCAGTCGACATCGTGAGCCCAACCTATGCTTACATCTCAGTCATTAGGATGCAATATCACGGATCTAAATCTGAAGACTAAAGAGCTCATAATAGCTCGTGTTCAACGTAGCTTTACAGAAACCAGTAGATTTATAATAAGACTTAAGGTATAAGATGCTTTATCGTCATTATACATGATATAATCAAATTTACAACGAAAATTAGATTCACTATATATATTTTTCTGAATTGTCAAACTAAGTTCACCCAAAAATGTACTCACCCTCGGGGCATCCAAGATGTAGATGACTTTGTTTCTTCATCAGAACAGATTTGGAGAAATTTAGCATTACAGTACATAATTTGTTCACCAATGAATCCTTGGCAGTGAATGGGTGCCATCAGAACGAGAGTCCAAACAGCTGATAAAATCATCACAATATATAAAATAATCCACAAGTAATCCACACCACTCCAGTCCATCAATCAACATATTGTTAGGTGAAAAGCTGCATGTTTGTAAGAAACAAATCGATCAGCTGAGACCAGGAATGAGCCCCTGTGAAACTCTGGTACTCTCTGTACTCCATGTTTGCAATGCAGTACAATGCATTTTACAATTAAATTAAGTTAAATTATGAATACATTTCTGTAGCTCAGAGACATTTAATCAAAAAAGGCTACTTTTATAAGGCTCCCAAAATATGATACAATTTTATGTTCAGGAAAATGCTTGGAATTTAATAGTATTCCTTTACCAGCACCACAAATGTATGTAGGTCACAGCAGCATGATTTGAAGTTCAAAATGAAGAGTTCAGATGCAAAAGCCTCTAAGTGCCATCTGAAATGTTCTTCTAAATTGAGTATTTTTGTCAAGCTCCTATATTTATGTTCAGTTATTTCACTTTAATTGCATAGAAAAGCACCTACACATTGTCATTAAAGTAAAATTACTGAACCTACAAATAGGAGCCTAATAAAAATGCTCATTTATGAAGAAAATTTTAGACAGCACTTAGATGCTTTTGCATCTGAACTCTTCAAATATATAAAAAATACTTATGCTCATTATAGGCTTTGTCTGTAATGTCTAAAGGACATTTTTTGGGAATTGCAAGGATTCCAAGAATCCTGGAAGTGATCCACACTTCTTGAATTGTAAGTACTTATAGGAGTTCACTGTCTCTTTTAAGGTAAGACTTTATTTTGATAGCCCCCTTTAGAGATTTTATTAACTTTAAGTAGCTTTACAACGACATGCCAACTAGCAGTCATTAGAGTATAGGAGATGGTTTGCTTATTATTTTTCTAACACTTTATTTTGATGGTCCCCCAACAGACATCCTATACTGACTATAAGTAACTACATGAATATTTAAAATGCATTTGTTTGTTTGTACAAATGACTTTCTATTCAAATTTCACGAACATGTGTGCATTGGATGCTTTGCACTCGTCTCCCAAAACCCTCCCATAGACATTTTGGTAACTATGTGGATTGTGGTTAAGGCATCCTTTCATTTTAAGTGACCACATCGTCACATCTCATGAACTTCTACAGGGATAATTATATTTAAGTGCTCCAGATCGAAGCTGCTCCCTCTCGAAATGAAGAACTGCTGGGTATTTGCTTTGCTCTTTACAAATGTTTGTTTTATGAATGCGATTCAAAAGGACACATTTTTCCCTTTTGGATTATCTGAAGGGGATTCAGTTCTTCAGGATGGTGACGATGAAGTGTCTGAAGCCCTGAAGATAAAAAAGCCATTACAGTTCTACGACGTCCAGTTCAACGTTCTCTATGTAAGCTATTGTTTTCATTACACTTTTAAAAAAGTTGCATTTAGTTTTTTTTAGTTTTGTGCTTGATTTTCTTACTGTACCTATACAAATAAATAACTCAAATAAAATCAATAAAATTACGAATGCGACTATATTTACTGAGCATGTGAAGTCTGAAGCTTAAATTTTTATTCCTCAGGTTTCCACAAATGGGTTCTTGTCCCTTCAGCCTCCACCTGAAGAGAGTCAGTATTTAAGAAACATGTTTCCTCTCAGCTTCTCTGCCATCGCACCTTTCCTGACAGACATTAGTTCAGGACGGGGGAAAGGATCTGTGTTTTACCGTGCCGAGGAATCGTTAGATGTATTAATCCGAGCTTCTGAAATGGTGCAGCAAGGTTTTACTGGTTCTGCATTTAAGTCCAGCCACACAGTCATCGCCACATGGGACAATGTTGCCTGTGAAGAGGAAGCGCTCCAGCTCCCATTTACATATTGTGTAACATTTTGTTTTTTTATTCCTTCATCCTGCATTTTATCCACAGTATAAATGTTTCAAATAAAGTAATATTTTGATTTGTAAAGTTATTATTATCAATATTAGCTTTGCTGTGTTTACCATGTAGGCAACCAGTTTCCAGGTTGTGTTGGCAGGCAATAAATCAGATACATATGCCTTGTTCCTGTATCCAGAGGATGAGCAGAAGATGTTAACTATCAGTTACAATCATACAAAAAGACAAGCTAAACATCAGGCTGGTTTTAATAGAGGTGATACATCTGCCACAGAAGAGCTCTTCTACAATCTGTTTGGGTATAATGAGACCAGCAAGAACCTCTTTAAGTAAGTGCATTAAAGTTATTATTATTTTATCCATTTCAGTTGTATCCTTTTGCAAGTAGCTTTCTGCATCTTGAAATCACACAGTATGTCAATATAAGTTTCAGTTTGTTAACATTGATTATTAAATGCAGTATTATAGATCTATTATTTAATTTAAAGTTATTTGTGTAAAATTGTATATAGTGATATAAAACACGTTTGTGTTGCTTACGCAACTCTCAGGGCAGGGAACACCGGGGTAAATGGACTGTGGATTTTCCACATCGGATCTAGTCGGTTCCCATTCCAGAAGGTAGTTCCTGCTTCTGTCCCCAAGTCTGATTCAATGGGTTTTGGTAGCTTGCGCAGCACCACAGATGACGATTTCTACATTACAGTAGAATCAAACATACCTGCAGACAAATATACTTCTAAGGCCCAAATGGACATCCCAGCTTCACTTGTTCAACAGCCCCCAAAACCAAACCAAGAAGCTACTTCAAATAATGTGACCAAAATGTGTGGCCTGCACCTGAAATTCTGTTCTCAGGATGGTTACTGCACAGATTATCCAACTGGTCCTTGCTGTCATTGCCGTTCTGGTTACTATGGCAATGGCAGACAATGTTTACCAATGGGTGAGTTTTTTTTAGTTTATAGTGTTTTCTTGTTGTGTCATTCATTATGACTATGATACCTTTAAAGGGACAGTTCACACAAAAATAAAAATTATGTCATAAATTCTTCATTCCAAACCTGAAAGACCTTTGTTCATCTTCGGAACACAAATTAAGGTGAAATCTGAGGGCTTTCTGACCGTAGATAGACAGCAAAGCAACTGACACGTTCAAGGCCCAGAAAGGTAGTAAGGACATCGTTAAAACGAAGATTGACACGGAAGAGAATAAATTGTTGAATAAAGTCATTATTTTTGTTTTCTTTGCGCATAAAAAAATATCATCGTAATCTCATAACATTAAAGTTAAACCACTGATGTCACATGGACTATTTTAATGATGTCCATACTACCTTTCTGGGCCTTGAACATGTCAGTTGTGTTGCTGTCTATAGAGGGTCAGAAAGCTTTTGGATTTCATCAAAAAGATCTTCATTTGTGTTCCAAAGATGAACGAAGGTCTTATGGGTATGGAATGACATGAGGGTGAGTAATTAATGACAGATTTTAAATTTTTTGGTGAACTATCCCTTTAACGTTAGTTTCTGATAAAAATGTGAAAGATAAATCTGATTTTGCAGGTATTTCTCAGCCTTTAAGTGGAAAGCTGAGTGGCCTTGTTTCTTTTGGAGACACTAAAGTTCAGCTAAACAATGTGGACATCCATGGCTTTGCTGTGGTGGGAGAAGGTCGCGTATACATCTCTGTCAGTCCTGTCCCAGCTCAGGCAGGCTGGGCTCTGATGGCTGTGAGCCCGCTGGTCTCTACATTTGGCTGGCTGTTTGCTCTTGAGCTCCAGAACCATCTGAATGGCTTCAGCATAACTGGTGTGACTATTTTTCCTTATATGAAGCTTCATTATTTTATGTCACACAGATCATGAAGAAGTCTAAAGAAGGAAAACATATTTTCTCCAGGTGCTGAGTTTTTTCATCAGGCAGAGCTGGTCTTCAGCCCACAAAGTCAGCGTGTTACCATTATTCAAGAGGCTCAAGGAATGGATTCATTCAACCACTTGAATTTTGACATTAGGATCAATGGAGATTTACCTAGCATTCCCAATGGTGCTAAAGTCCATATTGTGCCATTTAAAGAGACCTATCAATACAACCAATCAGGTAATTCTTGTAAATAATCTTGGAGGGTAATGACCAGGGTTAGTTTTCAATTAATTCCACATTATTTCACATTGTTCATTACTGAGTAACTTAAATTTTAGGCACGTCATATCAAGTTACTTTTTCTATTTATGCTCCACCAAAGAAAATACTTCCAAAGGAAGTAGAACAGTAACGATAACAAAGTAACCTGCAAGTTCACCTAAAACCCAAGAAATCTTCACCACAGATATTCTGTATGGAACGTGATGATAGAGAGAAATGGGTTTAAAAAAAAACACACACACAAAAAAACTTGAAATTATGAGATACTATGTCACAAGATGAAATTATGAGATACTCATATGTATCTTATGAGACGAAGTCAAACTTATGGGATACTGTGTCATGAGATAAAGTTGAAATTATGAGATAAAGTAAAAATTAATGAGATGCTAAGTTATGATATAAAGTCAAAATTATGAGATCCTAAGTCATAAGATAAAGTTGAAATTATGAGATAATAAGTCTTGAGATAGTCTGAAGTATAAGATAAGTCATGAGACAAAGATGAAATTATGAGATACTAAGTCTTGAGATAGTCGAAATTATGAGACTGTCATGACATAAAGTCGAAAATATGAGATACTGAATCGTGAGATAAAGTCAACATTATGAGATACTAAGTTTTAATTATGAGAGGGAAAAGTCAAAATTATGAGATAAACAGTCATAATTATCACAGAAAATGTAGACATTATGAGAAAAAATAATAAAACCATGTCACATAAAAAGTAGATGTATTGTCATAATTATGATTTCTTATGTAGAAATCATGGGATAAAAAGTTAATTATGTACTTTTATCATTATTTCAGATTTCATCTCATAATTATCACTCAGTATGTCATCCTTTTGAATGTTTGTGTCATAATTATTATGTTTTAAATCATTATTATGATTAACAAAGTATTTCCTTATATTGTGCAAATGGGCTTCCATAAACAAGTGATTGAGAAATATCCCAGTGTTGTTGGACTAAACATCAACACCCTCAGCCAGTCAAATTAGCAAAGCTACATGAGATATTCTGATTAGATGAAAAACTGTTTATTCCAATAAGAATGAATAATAAATGATACTCTTTACTGAACATTCATGTCTTTTATCGATAGTGCTACTGCATGTTTTAAAAGCCAAAACGCCACTCAAGTGCAAAGTTAATGCTTTAATATGTGTCCTTTGGGCATTATGGGTAATGTAATTTGTGTCTGGCTCATGATCAGTTGTGACATCATCTTCACTGCGAGAGTACATGGTGGTGTCAGAAAATGGTGGATCTGAGACATTCTCCTACATGCTACACCAGAACGTGAGTTTCCGTAGCTGTGAGCACAGCCCATGGACCACACCAGACTTTCAGCAGGTGAATGTGGAGCATCTGATGGTCATGTTCACAGAAGGAACCACCCTTAGATATGCCATAACCAACAAAGTGGGACCTGTAGGAGGTAAGAACATACTGATAACCAATTATTAGTTCTGTTTCATGAAATTTTGGATCTTGTTGAGGAAATTCTTTATGTTATCAGGTGAGCTGCCTGGGCTTGTAGCGTTGAACCCCTGTTCAACTGGGAAGCACCATTGTGACCCCATGGCTCTCTGCCTGCCAGGAGACGGCACTCATTACCATTGTCAGTGTGCCATGGGCTTCCAGGGAGATGGACGCAACTGCTACGGTACAAGTATTTTAGTATTCAACTATGTCATATTTTGACATTAAGCCAAGCGTTTGCTATCACTGCTCCTTTGAGAGTTCCCTTAGAGACTGTGTGTCATCTTCTCATGCCTTAATTGAACTAGAGCCGAATGGCTCTCTTGGGTTTTGAATCTGTGGTCCAGATGTAGACGAGTGCGCTGAGGGGCTCAGTTCCTGCGGTCCTCACTCCGAGTGTGTGAACATGCCGGGTGGCCATCACTGCAACTGTCAATCTGGCTATGAGTTTGATCTCGATTTGCATGTGTGTGTGGGTAAGTGTTCAGTATATTGTAATATTTGTATGAGTATTTAATACTAATATAAAATACATAAAATATAATTCAAATCAGTCATTTTTTCAAATCAGGAAACATTTTTTTGGCCATGGAAGCCTTATTTTAGCAGTTAATCATAGTCGTAATAGTCAGACCACCAGTGCTTGTGAGGTCCTGATTTTGTTACAGCATACGTTTTCTAAAGGTTTCTAAATTTCAATGATTCACCACTACGTGGAGTTGATTTCATGAATCTATGTCAAATATATGATTTTCACTGATCTTGGGTGAGTTTTATAACGTAGATTAAGTTTTAATAACAAACACATGAACATAATAGATTTAAAAAAAAAAAATTGAAGGGCTATGGTTAATAGTCTCTGACTGGCCTGATTAGCCAAGCTGTCCCTAAAAATACAGAATAAGGGCTACAAATTATGCAGACACTTTAATAAGGATGTATTTATTGATTTGAAGATTACATTTCACAGCTTATACTTTCATGAACACATTTGCAGTTTGTATTGTATATATTGCATTTACACTGCAGTGCAATCAGTTCGCAAAGCAACCAGTTCAGTTGATTCAGAGTTTTCAATAGCTCCCATCACTATTGCTTATACAGAACCGTTAAACAAGACATAAATATTGAGCGACCACTGGGCATCTCCAAGCAAAACAGCATTTCTGAATGAATCTGTGTTTTTTGAACAAATTGAGTAAATGATTCAATGACTCAGTCATAAGAAGATCACCACCCACTGGTGTAATGATGTTTTCTGCAGAAAGGGCCAATGAAAAATCCTTCCACTAATAAACAGACTGACAACCTCAAGAGCTGCTGGACTGTATATCAGCACTTTTAGAACACTGTTCGACCAATCAAATTCAGTGACCTTACTGTTGCACATTGCATTTGAATTTATTTACATACTGCATGTTGTTGCTTTGTTACTTACAAAGAAGTGCTGGATTGACAATTAAATATTTGGCTAACGATGTCTGTGTAGATCATTTGTAAAAAGACATATGTGCATAAATTCAGTTCATTTGAACAATTTCTGTAAGAATTATTTTATGCACAATTTATGGTCATTCATGAATCGTGATCATTCAACGCAGACATTTATTAAACACTTTCATGCATGAGGACCACTAACGCTCTTCAATCACAAGTGTAATTTATGTAACCACACATGTGGTACACATTCAAGAGTTGTGTTTCACAGGAGGCACATCATTCTCTTCTTTTACAGATATCGATGAGTGTTTTCTTCAGCTCTGTCATCCGTTTGCATCCTGCTTCAACACCCAGGGCTCCTTCCGCTGCCAGTGCTGGCCTGAATACAAGGGCGACGGCTTCCTATGCCAACCACCACGTAAACCACAACATTTATCAAGCAACACATAACGCTTTCTCCCTGTCAGCTCAGTAACAGACTGTTCTCTTTGCTTATAACACAAAAGAAGTCCAACAATCAAGTCAAATATTATGTTCAGCTGTGTATTATAAATCAATCAAACACAAATGAGTTGTTTAATCATTCATAACGTACTTGAAACAAGTAGAACATGTTCCCGGAACAACATCCTTTGTTCCAGGACTTGGTTTAATCACACCATGCCATTTAGTGGATACTGAAAATGTAATGTATTTAAATGTTCACTGGTCCTTGTTTTTTGAGGGGTTTTTTTCTCCGCTAGAGAAGCCCAAACCCCCCTTAACTGTGTGCCAGCAGCACAGAGAAAGTCTGCAGGAGAGTCTAAGCATCTACCCAGGCCTGGAGGCCTTTATTCCTCAATGTGATGAGAAAGGGCAGTACAAACCCCTGCAGTGCCTGGGCACCACTGGACACTGCTGGTGTGTGGACAGTAGAGGGCAGGAGAGAGTGGGCACCAGGACAATGCCTGGCACTGCACATGCCAACTGTGATCAACCAGGTATGGATTTATGCCCTCACATTCTGCAGCTATTGCTTACTAACTTTTGATTTGGTCAGATATACACCTCTTTTTTGAAAGGAGCCTCTAATGCTTATTAAAGGGTTAGTTCACTCAAAAATGAAAATTAGTCCATGTTTTACACCCTCAAGGCATCCTAGGTGTATATGACTTTCTTCTTTCAGACGAATCCAGTGGGAGTTATATTAAAAATTATCCTTGCTCTTCCAAGTGTTTGAATGGGAGTAGGTGGGTGTTTTTTTCAACAGTCCAAACAGTCCAATAAAGTGTGCACATCCATAATAAAACATGCCTCACAAGGAATGAAGCAAAGTTTCCTTACTTTAGCGAAGGAAAACCAGTCTCCTCTTGGCTCATATCGAAATCCTCTGGCATTTTGCTTTAAAAATCCTCGTTTTGTGCTTCTAATTCGTGACCGGCGTTTTGTTTTGCTGTCTCTCCTCCGCGTTCATCACTAATCACTAATTTTAATATAACTCTGATTGGATTCATCTGAAAGAAGAAAGTCATATACACCTAGGATGTATTGAGGGTGAGTAAAACATGGGCTAAATTTCATTTTTTGGGTGAACCAACCCTTTAAGGATGCATTTATTTGATCAAAAAATGAAACAGTAATTTGGGGAAATAATATTTGAATGTAATACTATTTTATATTTTAAAAAGTTGTGATGGCAAAGCTTCCTGTAGTCTTTACCAAGGTTATTAATGTTAACTTAAATTATTTTAAAAAATCCATTACTTTAAATAAATAAAACTTATTTTCTTTCAGCTAGTTTTTTAGTAATTTTCATCTAACTTGATGTGTGTTTGTGTGTGTGTGTGTGTGTGTATTATACTGTATGTGTGTAATTATTTGATGCTAATACATTATTTTTCTTTTATTATTATTATTTTTATTATTATACATACATAACAAAACTCTCAACAGAACATGAGGGACATTTATCTGTCTACCATTTCAGTTTTATTCTTTTAGTTTTTATAAGTTTTAATCTCCTGAAAGATCTTGGTCCATTGCCATTTAAGTTGTTGTTAAACACAAAAGATCAGCAACATGTTGCAAAATCCGAGGCATTTAAAACACAGGGACACACTTCCAGTTCTGTTGTATTGTGTGTGTTGTGGGAGTGGTGTTCATTTCCAGCTATATATGACATAATTATCCCTCGTGAGACGGCCTAACTGTAATTAACGCTCACACAGTCATTCATTGAGGGAAGATATATGGATGTGGTTGATGGTCAGAGATTTGAACAATTTTCTGAAAAATAGCAGTGACTGCGTGCTGTGTCTCTTACTCAGCGGCCCTGCTTCCCCGTGCGGAGACTGTGTGTGAGCGCTGGAGGCTTTCACTCATGACTCACTATAATGGTCAGCCGTCCTCTCAGGAATACATGCCACTGTGTGACGCTCACGGGAATTTCCTGCCTGTGCAATGTTACGGCAACAGCAGTTTCTGCTGGTGTGTGGACCACCAAGGCGTAGAAATCATTGGAACAAGGTCTTACGATGATGTAAAGCCCCCCTGTGAGTAAAAGTTATTTTGGATGCACATTTTACATTGAAAAGCCTGAAAAAAAAAAAAATACGTCAGTGAAAAATCTGCAGGATCACAAAGTTACTGGACATTAAACTAAGCTGTGTAATCAAAGTACACAAAGCATGTTTCACAGCTGGATACAAAGATTTTCTCTGACTTCATAGTGACACCTAGTGGTGTGGATGCAGTAGCAAGTTACAGCTAATGGACAACTATCCTATTTGCAAAAATATTTGTCATCTATGATTTTCAACAATAAAAACGTCTCATTTTTAGGTCTGACAGAATACTGAGACAAACTGAACAGTATTAATTGATTTCAAAATGGCGGCCCCTAAGAAGGGGTGACCTGGCCCAACTAAAAGAAAACCACTTTTTCAGTTTAAAGGCATAGTTCACCCAAAAATGAAAAGTACCCCATAATTTACTCACCCTCAAGCCATCCTGGGTGTATAGAACTTTATTCTTTCAGACGAATACAATCGGAGTTAGCTCCTCCAAGCTTTATAATGGCAGTGAATGGGTGATGTTCAATATTCCAAAAGAAGTCCAGTAAACCGTGCCAATCCCTCATAACAAAAAGTGCTCCACACAGATCTGGGGGGTTAATAAAGGCCTTCTGAAGTGAATCAATGTGTTTTTGTAAGAAACATATCCATTTTTTAAACTGTAATCTCTATCTTCCGCTAGCTGTCATACGTGCGTTCACTAGAACGTTTCAGCGGATGATGTAGGATGTAGGCATAGCGTAAGCTCCGGTGATAATATGCTAGTCTCACGAGAACCAAGTCTTGTTCACTGGAGCCACTCTCTCGTGAACGCATATCGTATTGTCTGTTTTTTTTTTACCTGTCAGGTATCTCAGGTGATGCACCGCCATTGAACAATGCACTGATGTATCCTGTCATAAGCTCCTCCCCTTCAGGGCCTGCTATCCTTTACACACAAGCCTCACAGATTGGAGTCATTCCTCTAGATGAAACAGACCCAGTTCAAGAAAAGTCCACTGTTTTACTGGCCTTAAAGGTAGACCCTCATAACTCAAATCAAATCCAAAACCTGTTGTCTGATTAAGCAAAAATAATAATGCTTGATAAACATTGCAGGACTCCATTGTGATTGGAATGGACTATGACTGTCAGGAGAACATGTTGTATTGGACAGATTTTGGACGACATACCATTAACAGAGCGCTCTTAGAATTTGGGTCTGAGCCAGAGGCTATTATCAGCCAAGGTCATCTATCTACCTATCTACCTATCTATCTATCTATCTATCTATCTATTCATTCTGTCTGCCTGTCCGTCCCATTTTAATTATGGGGAATTCTGATGGTTGCATCACCAACATATTATCTCTATATTCCCTAATTATGCAATGTGAAATTCCAGGCTTGGTCCAGCCGGAGGGAATTGCGGTAGACTCTGTGCACAGGAAGTTATTCTGGGTAGACAGTGGGAAAGACAGGATCGAGACATCCGATCTAGACGGCAGGAACAGAAAAGTGCTGATTGATTCTGATTTGGTGAATCCCAGAGCCATCGTTGTGGATGCTAAGAGTGGGTCAGTGAGATATTATCAAAATCCTTAATTTGCTGTCTGTGCATTATTATATTTTACATTATGCATACATTAATTCTTTCAAGCCATCATAAAACAAATCAGTTTAGGTTGGAAGCAGAAAGTATATTTGTTTTTACAAAATTAAATATAGATTATAATCACTACATTTCAATTTTTGGGGTCAGTAAGTTTGTTTCTGAAAAAGCCTCTTATGCTCAAAAACAAAAAAAAAAAAAGGGAAATCAGCAAAATTGTGATCCAAAGCTGAATTTACAGCATCATTTCTCCAGGCTTCAGTGTCACATGATCCTCAACAAATCATTTTAATTTGCTGATTTACTATTCAAGTAACATTTATTATTATTATCAGTGTTGAAAAAGGTTAAATATAATCAAAATATGAAAATTAATCTGCATTGTTAATCCTTTTGATCTTTTATTAAAAAAATTCACAAAAATCTAACCTTTCATTGGAGAATAAGAATTTAAAATGGGGGGAAATATCATTTTGAAATAAATGTTTTTCCCAAATACACGTTGGACACAATTATTGGCACCCCTAGAAATTCCTATGAGTAAAATATCTCTGAAGTATATTCCCATTCATATTCACAATTTTGAGCACTCCAGGGTGATTATGAACGTGAAATTATCCAGCCATGGCTTCCTGTTTCACAGAAATATAAATAGGAGGGAAAACAAAGCCCAGATTCCCTTAATCATCCATCACAATGAGGAAAACCAAAGAATCTATTTCTGATGTGCAGCAAAAGATAATTGAGCTTCACAAATTAGTGAAGTGGCTTTAAGAAAAGAGCTAGAGCAGTGAAAATTCCCATTTCCACCATCAGGGCAATAATTAAGAATTTCCAAATCAACATAAAATGTTACGAAACTGCCTGGAAGAGGACGTGTGTCTATATCATCCTAATGCACAGTGAGAAGGAGAGTTTGAGTGGCTTAAGACTCTCCAAGAACCACAGCTGGAGAATTGCAGAAAATAGTTGAGTCTCGGGGTCAGAAAACCTTAAAAAAAAAAAATTGTCAAACAGCACCTACATCACCACATGTTGTTTGGGAGGGTTTCAAGAAAAATTCTCCTCACTCATCCAAAAACAAACTCCAGCATATTCAGTTATCAGACATGACTGGAACTTTAAATGGGACTGGCTTCTGTGGTCAGATGAAACTAAAAAAAAATGAGCTTTTTAGCAGCAAACACTCAAGATGGGTTTGGTGAACACAGGGATAAAAAGTACCCCATGTGTACAATGAAATGTACTGCTGTATTTTTGATGTTGTGGGCCTATATTTCTGCTGGAGGTCCTGGACATCTTGTTTAGACACATGGCATCATGGATTCTATCAAATACCAAGAGATAAAAAATCAATAAGTGACTGACTCTGTTAGAAATCTTATAACGGGCCATGTTTGGATCTTCCAATCGTACAATAATCCAAACACAAACCTCAAAAACAACACAAAAATGGGTCACTGATCATAAAACCAAGCTTCTGCTGGCCATTCAAGTCCTCTGACCTGAACCCTGTAGAAAATGAGTGGTGAACTGAAGAGATGAAGCACCAACATGGAGCTGTGAATCTAAAGGGTCTGGAGTGATTCTGGATGAAGGAATGGTCTCTGATCTCTTGTCAGGTGTTCTCTAACCTCATCAGGCATTATAGGAGAAAATTTAGAGCTGTTAAACTGGCAAATGGAGGTTTCAAAAAGTATTGAATAAAAGCGTGCCGTTAATTGTGGCCAATGTGTATTAGAGAAAGACATTTATTTCATAACGATATTTCCCCCCATTTTAAATTCTTATTATCCAATGAAAGGTTAGATTTTGGTGAATTTTTTTAAATAAAAGATCAAAAGGATTAACAATGCAGATTAATTTTCACAGCCTTCTTTGATCATATTTACCAAGGGTGCCGATATTTTTGGCCATGACTGGTAACATATATACATATATACATATATATATGACATGGTATATATATATATACACACACACAAAACAAACCAAACCAGAAAGAGATTACCAAATACCAAATTACCATCATGTACACTGATGGCTTTATTATGTATTCCTGCAATAAACACCAGCATATTCATTTATATGTTGCAATTGTTTTCTGTGAAAATGTTCTGAAGTGTTTCTCCTGCACATGCCCTTCAGAACCTTATACTGGACCGACTGGAACCGCGATGCTCCCAAAATAGAGAGCTCATCACTGGAGGGACATAAGAGGAAAGTTCTGGTGCAAGTGGGTCTCATGTTGCCCAATGCCTTGACTTTCGACTTTGACACAAATCACCTGTGCTGGGCAGATGCAGGTAAGAGTTTCCACAAAATATAGCATCTCACATATCTGTACTACACATTTAAGGTAATAGTCTACTAAATCACCAGGCACAAAGAAACTGGAGTGCATATCTCCTGATGGGACGGAGAGACATGTGTTCCAGGATGCTTTGAATTACCCGTTCAGTCTGGCCATCTATGACAGCCACGTTTACTACACTGACTGGGAGAGGTGAGTCTCTGTTACACCACATGGATTTGACTTAACATGATCCGGCTGGTCTCAGTGTTTCCATATTCATGATGGGAATGTCCTTACAGAGATGGGATAGTGGTGATAGATCAAAGCACTGGGGAAAACACAGCTTATCTCCCTATTCAGCAGTCACACTTATATGGGATTATAGTTATTCCATCACAATGCCTATAGGTAAGCATACGTTTTTATCTCTATTCCTTTTGTATAATTTTGTGAAAGTAGTAAATAATTCCTGATCATTTCTTTTCCTGCCAGTTTCCATTCATTTATAGAGACCTGTGGACTCTGCACTTATGTAGACTATATGGATTTTTGGTTCTGGAACAGAAATGTCAGAAAGTAAGTAAATAAATGAAAATAAACCTGAGAGATTACCAAATTATTTGCCATCTAATTAAATCCAACCCAGTGTTGTTGTTGGTGGTGTTTTATTATTATTAATTTTTGGTAGTATTAACATACTTTTGTAGTTTTAGTATTATATGTATATTTTCATTTTCAGTCTATTAATTATAGTTTAATTTTTTAGTAATTTTGTCATGTGCTTTTTGCAGTTTTAGAAGTTATTTCAAATAAATTTAAACAATTATTTACATTTATTTTAAAATATATAATTATTTTTATTTTTATTTTAAGGTTTAGTATTAATTTCTTTCCAGTTAGTAATTTGTGTGCTACAACTTAAAATTATTTCCATTTTCATCTATGTATTTGATGTTTTATTTCAATTGACAAAAAAAAAAAACATTTTAATAGTTATTAAATATGTAATAGATTTAGTTAACAGTAATAACACTAATGCCAACCCAAACAGCTTAAAATATATTAAGTTAAGTATTTTTACCAATAGGTGGCGCCACTAACTAACTTTTGGAGTTTATTACAAAAGTGTGAGTGGTTCCAAACAGTCCTGTGTGTGTAAATTAGAAACACTTCAGATGAAAATTTCAAACCAAATTCTTTATAAGATATATGTTTCAATTAAAAAAAAATGCGTTTCATACATACAATAAAGTTATATAACACAAAAAATTAAGTATTTGTATTTTCATAAATGTTTGTTTTTTATAGCTTTCATGTGATGCCTGTCAGGCTTAGTGCACAGGATAAGAGTCTCAACCACAATGGAAAATTCCCACTGTCTAAAATAATGTTGACACATAATGGTTAATTTAGTCTGACCCTCAGTAGGGCCAAAAATACAAGGGTTTAGGAGCAGAGAGAGTCCAAAAATCTCTTCCGCAAGATCGCTCCCACAACTCCTCGGCCTTGCCTTCGCATGATTCCAACCCTATGTTGTTCTGCTCGGTTTGAATAGAGCCTAGCTTCACTTGATTCTCTCGTCCATGGGAAGGTGTGGAATAATATTTGAGCATTGCCATGGGGTTTCTGTAAACCCACGGTTTGATATTGCTAAACAAACAGGATGGGTTACCCACAAGGCACGAGAACCGCCAACAGACGGCAAGACTTCACCACTGCAGAGGCCAGACCTCCCAGCCTGTGGAGGGCAGCCAACACTGGCTTCTGTCCTTCAGCCTCAGACCCCACAGCAGGTCAGAGGGTTCAGTAAAGTTTACTCAACAGAGTAGCCATGTACCCAGAGGTGGGGTGCGAACTTTGGCCTGGTCATAGAAGCCATTAGGCACCCGGGGGAGCTCTTTGAGCCCATTGGGTGCAGTTAGTGCATATTTCTCTGATCTGACACGGTATCCTCTTAACTCCTTCTGGATTAAATGAATTTGCTGGCTTTTTAGCAACATACATTATGGGATTTAATTTGGAAGCATAACAACTTGAAGAGGTTCAAGAAACATCAGTCAAGAACTTGCTTAGAACTTTGGAACTTAAATGTTGTTGTAACCTTGTATGAATGAAAATGATTTTTTTCATATTAAAAAAGAACTTATAAAATTAAATCTTGTTGTGTTGCTTGCATTATTGATAATTAAAGTGACAGTTGACACAAAATTGAAAATTCTGTAATCGCTTATGTCCCAACCCCACAAGACTTTGGTGAAGCACTAATTAAGAATGAAAGCTGAGAGGTTTCTATCCCTCAATTGACCCTTCGCAAATTGCTTGATTGACAGGCAAACTGAACAATCATAATGCTGAATCTGGCATTTTGTCCAATAAACAAATCAGACAGGAGAGTAGATTAACTTCGGTGGACTTAAACTTGAAAAATGGTGTGTATTGATGTCTTTCCGCGGTTGAAATAAAATACCTTCTGATGTTCAGCCATGTTTATTTTGTGCTTTAGTAAAGTAAATATGAAAAGATCGGTTCATGTGCCGATTTAAATGAGGCGCAGTGATCTGTCACGACACATTAAAGAGCCACAAAACAGTATTTATTGTTTGAATTAATAAAAAAAAAAATCACAATTAGAGATTTTGATTTTGTTTCATAGCAGAAGTAACCTGCTCTGTCTTGACCAGGGGCGCCTGCAGGATTTCCTCCGAGGGTACGCACAGTTTTTTTTTTTTTGGGAGGACCAAATGATCAGTGAGACCAGAATGAATGTGTCATGTTTTAAACTCAACAAAATGGTAAAGAGCATGCTCACAAATGAAAACAAAGCAGCGTTGGATGAAGTGGACTAGAGCGCTGCACAGACCTCAAATAGGCTATAGGCCCGAGTCCGACTGGAGCCGGTCTTTTTTCCCCCTTCTTACAAAACAGCTTACTAGGCTACTGTTTCAGCTATTAAAATAGTTAAGTTTTGTATGTAATGGAAAAGTGATTATAGCCTATTTCGTTTCGTTTTTTTTTTTTATAAAGTTAATTTACAAAAACATTTGGAGCATTTTTTTTTTTTTTAAGTAACGATCAAGCGGCCAGCGGCAGCTTAGCCTATGTTTGATCAATTTAGCCTTCTCAAATCATCACGACTTGCCTAAAATAAAATCTATAGATATAAAACAGTTCAAGCATATCTCAATATTAGTTTAAATGTTTAACCTAAATGCGCACTGTTAGACGCATATCCAGTCGTTTGTGTGGAGAGTGGAAGGCAGCTGAAGCACGCTTTGCAGGACATGGAGGCGCTAGTGCGATCACTTGCATTTTTTTCTAAAAGTGGAAACAAATCAAAACAGCCTACAACATCATTTTTGCTCATAAAGGTAAGAGTAATACATCATTCGGAACTGTTTAGGGTCTATACTTTTATTTGTGTGCACTTACAATATCAACAAAACGTTGTGCTTTTATAAAATAAATAGGAAAACAGAGGATGCTCTTTCTGTCATCTCGGTCTAGGAGCGAACTGAAACTCAGAGAATTGCCTCAGACATGATAAAAATATATATCTATAGAAAGCTTTAAATTACTACTACTTTAAAACACAATAACTCAAATTGAAAATAGAAACTCTTTCTTTATGTAATCGGTAAAGATGCATTTCTCTCTAAAGGCATGGTGCACGTCCAATGAGGAGATGGCTAGTAATTTTTTTCTTCACCATAATTGATGGATCTCTAAAATATAAAAATAAAGAAAAGCCTAAAACAGGCCTGATTATAATTTGTGTTTTATTTTATAATTCTATACAATTAAAAAATAAAACACAAATTATAATGGCATAGGCCAGGGGTAGGCAACGGCGGTCCTGGAGTGCCTAAGTCCTGCAGAGTTTAGCTCCAACCCTGAAAAAAAACTCACCTGCCTGTAGCCCTAGTTATTCTGAATACCTTGATTAGCATGTTCAGGTGTGTTTGATTAGGGTTGGAGCTAAACTCTACAGGACAGCGGCACTCCAGGACCGACATTGCCTACCCCTGGCATAGGCTATATGTAAAACTTGTTGTGCAAGTTACTTGCAAGTTACTTCCAAACTGTAATACATTATAGATTACTTGTTACTGTTATTTAAAAGCAATTCCTTACCTTACAATATTACTGTCTAGTATAGTAATGCATTACATGACTCCTGTATACCTTTGTAGTTACTTTCACCAAAAACACTACAGAAGTAGAACATTATAAAATGACAAAATGTACTGCAGAGCATTTTACATCCTGTAGAGGGCCATATAGTGTAGCGTGACTGTAGGCTATCCAGGCTACTAACAATGTAACTTATAATAGGGGTTATGCGCAACAGACTTCCGTATTCTGCTAACCAGGTCTCGTTGTTTCCGGTTCATGCGTTTTGCAAATGCCCCGTTAAATATTAAGCTGTTTTACTCAAGATGCCTTCAAAGTAGACACTATAATCATTACCAATGTCCATCACATATGTGGATTGATGTATAAATTATTTTTATTTTTATTCTTTTCAATAACATTTATATATAAAAGTCGAATAAAACGTCACCAATAAAAACAGCTAGCTAATTTAACTGATTACCTTAAAAGTCCATTGATATCGCCATTATTTAATACTGCTATTAATACTTACTCCGACAAGCGGAAGCAATGAGACCTGTTTTCCGGGTTTGGTCAGGTGACGTTCGACATATACCCTATTGGCAAAGTGAAGGCTCAAGACAATGCAAGAAAGGATGACGGCCAGAATCACAAACGATCCAAGTCTGTTAAAAGTATGGTAGAGGTAAAGTGATTATCTGGCAATATCTGGCTATTAATATTAGACACACCAGGACTATATGTAAATTCTAATGCCATGACAAGATTTTTTCTTTTCTTATTGCTGCCATTATTTTATTCTCGTTGAATTCAAGAGGTTGAATTGACACTGACAAACTCGAAGTAATGCACATACGTCCATCTCGCGAATGTACAGTATTCTGCCATCTTCACCAATTAGCCGCTTTTCCATTGGCCAGTGCGAGCCAGGGCGAGCCAGGGCTTACAGTGAGCAGGGCGGGGCTAATAGTGGGTGTTTCTGAATTGCTAGGCATTTTCAAGCTGCTGGGTGTTTCTAAATCATGCAATCAAAATGATCCCCCTGACCTAACCCCACCCCTAAACCTACCGTCACTATGACGTCAGCCAATCAAGTAACATGGTCAAAAAACGCCCCGATCTGGTAACTCCCATTACTTTGCTGCAGAGACCTATACTTGAGCACAGAGGCCGAAATTATGCCGCGTTTCCACTGTCGGCCAGTACCCCCGCGGCACTCCTGTAAAACCCGCCCTAAACACGCCTTCACTGGACTACGTCACACAATACAAAGCTAGACCAGGAGAGGGAGATGAATGAATAAAATAAATCACTGAACAAATATATCAGAAGCTGTCCTTTAGTCTTTATTTACAAACTTGGACACCACATGCGGCTATTGACTGACTACGAACAGGAAATAGAACTTACTTGCGGCTTATTTGATTCATTAATGTCTCACGGTCTTGCAGTTTTTTTTTTTTTTCTTTGAACAATTAAATGTTGGGCTAAAAGTATGTTGTAATGCAAGCGTTACTGAACTCGGTATATTTACAGAGTATTACTGAAAATTGATTAGTAATGCTTTACACTACTGCCTTACAGCAAAAAGTAATCCGTTACTGTAATGCATTACTTTTGTAATGAGTTACTCCCAATACTGTAATTTTATAGCTGCTTATACTTTCAGATTTTTATGTTGCTCTGTTCTGAATACCTTACAATTTAAAGGATTTTCTGCAACGCAATCTTGTCTGATATGAGAATTATTTATTAGGCCTAGCCTATTTTTTTTAATCCATGCAGCAATCCCTTTAAAAACAGCTTCAAAAAAATACTCTATTGCACTCCAGATGCTTTCAAAGAACTTTTCACTATAAATTTTACAGGCAGCTTGAATGTAAAACATTGTCATGAATTCGTTGTATTCCCATTTGTAAAATAGCCTAATTAATTGTTGTAGGCTAATTCGATCTCATGAAGAAGGTGCATATTTATATGCAGAAATTGACTTTGGTGTTCAAAAGACTGATAAATTCATAATTAATGGCATGGCTGGTTCAGTCGACAGAAATACGGGACACATATATCTACTAACTGCTGAAATGTTTGCGAGGCAAATCTCAGGTCAGTCTGAGCGCTCATGGTAGGCACAGTGTGTACAGCCGTACACCTGCAGGCGCCACTGGTCTTGACAGTTGGTGCGTTGTTAGTTTTCTCTTTGCTTCACGATGTATTTTTCACCCCAGAGGAAACTGGCAACATGCCAACAGACAAGACAGAGCAGGTTACTTCTGGTATGAAACAAGGTCTCAAATTTGTTCAAATTTGGACATTTTTTAAGAAATAAACATGAATGAACATCAGAAGGTATTTTATTTCAACTGCGGAAAGACATCAATACACACCGTTTTTCGTGTTTAAGTCCACCGAAGTTAATCTACTCTCCTGTCCAATTTGTTTGTCGGACAAAATGGCAGATTCCGCATTATGATTGGTCAGATCGCCTGTCAATCAAAGGGTCAATTAAAAGTCCAGTTAACCAAAACTTAGAAGATACAAAAGCTTAAAGACATTGTAAAATGCAGTCACAGGTATTATGAAAAGATATAATCGCTTTATATGACAACAGATTTGATTTAGGCTTTTAATGACATCTTTTTATGGATTTGGAATGACATCAGGGTGAATAAATTTAGACGGAATTTTCATTTTTGGGTGAATTATCCCTTTAAGCATTTCTGTGAAAAAGGGAAACTAAATAAAACAAGTTCTGAGAATAAGAACACAATGTCAACTTACTCTCAAAGATGACTTCTCTTGCTCACATCAATATGAATATTAAGGAATATTAAAAAAAGTGTCTGCGTTTGTTCATTTGCTGAAAACCAGACATGGATGGTGGAAGGTAAGCACTAGCCAATGGGATTAGCATATGTGTAACTTCTTGTGCAATTTTTGGTTTTGAATGTTACCAAAACAGATATTTAATCATTCACTGTTGGTTAGCACAGAAAGTTTTTTTTATGTTTATGTATTCTTTATGTTATGTAGATTGTTCCTTGTAAGTTTGAAGAATGTTCCTCTAACGTTCCCAGAAAATGTACAGAATGTTCTGTATAAGTTCTCTTTAGCTTATTCCAAAAAAAAAAAAAAAAAATTCTTCATGCCCTTCCTATTTTCTGGTTATAAAAATAGGACCTAAAATAACCATTAGAGAATACTGTAAGTTCTCTTTACAGTTCTCTCTTCATTGCAATTTATTCTTTTCTTTTTTTTTTTTTTCATTGCATGTTGACTTTAAAATCTTTGTTTTGCATGATCGGCTGCAGTTATCCTTGCATTTCTGCACATGAGCACAAAAACAAATTTAGGTGTAATTATTATGGAAATATCATCCAATAATGACTGCTACCCACCCGTTACTTTATTTGTGCCTAGTTTTGCAGAACAAATGAATCTAAAACTTGATTCAGAAATGCCAACTTTGGAGTTTGCTAATAAAACCAAAAATGCACTGCTCAAAAAACCACATATGTACTGCAAGGCACGTTCCCATGGCATCAAAGCCAGGTGAAGCGTCCAGATGCCTGTTGGTTAAACATATAGTGAATTTGATACCAAGCAACAGCAGTGCGAATGCTAAACAGTCTCTTCACACGCAAAACACCATAAGAAAATATTCAGATTCATGAAGGTTGTATGTTGTCTGAAGTAGACTATGCATAAAAATGCCAGTGTAGATTTAAGAATGGAAACTAGGCATGATTATAGACATCATTGTGGAGTCCAATTAGACTTGTACAGGTAGCGTGCGAGGAACAGTTTGTGCTGTATTCTTGTTTTTCTTTCATCCAGTTATTTAGGCCTCTCAACTCTTGCTTTTTCAATTACAGTCCTCTATCATGTACTATTTTAAGTCTTATAAACATCCCAAAACATTTGTATAGGCCGAGCATTCAGTGACGCAAAACGGAGACAATATAATTCCTCAAGGTCTTTTAAAGTCATGCCAACTTTGTCTTAACGGTACGCTTTATACCAAGTAATAAGCAATAACAACATACCTAGTCTTTTTCAGATCAAATTCATGTGCGAGAGAGAGAGAAAAAAGAATAGAGACAGGAAATTGAATGGCATCTTGATGTGTACCACGGGCTCTGTGTGCAAAGCACTCCTATGGAAGTTGTTATATAATAGCGCGTATTGTTCTTGCCCCTGTCTGAGGCCCATTTGAGATTAGTGTATAACCTCTAGGAGTCTCCACACATCGACAATCACGTACACACACCTCTCACAGTTCATCTCCTCTATACAGACAAAAAGCTCTCCTCCTTTCCCGTTACACACACATAAATAGGTGGGGTCATTTCTGTGGTTAAGGTTGTATGTAATGTTACATCAAAGAACAAACTTCGGATTATGAGTCAGCATGAGCATTCAAAATATAAAGTCAGTTTAATTGAGGCAGCATGAATAGGGTACAAATTGGTGTCCCATTACTTTCTCAAAGACACAGATTTCTTCGTTTAACTTGTAAATATGGTATATAAACCACTATCAATATAACATTAATCGAGCATGAAAAGTAGGTAGTTAAAAACACATCAAATTAATGGTGATTGATGATTTTACATTTATTTTAGTCATTTTGGCCAGTCCCTCTTCTTGAATGTGTACCCAACCATTAACAACATCACAATTCTGGCATATAATTATTAGTCGATATGCACTATTATATTCTCCATATGCGGTTCACTGTGGCATTATAAAAATATTTTGAATATTAACTTTAATTACATACTATTTAGCTGTGCTAAATATCTCTATATTGTATGCAACCCTGCTACCTCATTTCCTTTAAATAAGTTTTATTTCTTACAATTTTGGCAACAAATAGAGCGGTAACATCATTAGGGTCCTTTCTTAAGCAAGGCAAGTAAATAATCATTATTTTATTTTCTAAATTTTACACATATTGTAGTGTTGGGTTCATTCAACCCTGTTATTCACAGTTATATATAAAAGGTTCAAATTGTTATATATAATTGAACCCTGTTATTCCCTGTTTGGAGCAAACAAATAAACACTGAATTAATTCATGTGGGCCGCACCCTCTACCAGGAAAATGTATTTGTTCATCCTTTGTCCTGCTGAACCCTGAGAATGAAAAGAGTTACATAAACCCTCTCTGCTGTAAATCACAAGAATACACAGTAGAGCACTGTGCTACACTCTTATCTAGGGAAGATCATATACAGTGTGTGAGAAAGATAGACAGTAAGTGCAATTAGTGGTCCTTTCAATAAACGAAAACGGTTTAAAACAGATGACTCACTTCAAGAATTTTGTCATAATGTGTGTATATGTGTGTGTGAGCACATGTTCAGTTATATTTAATAAGGTTGCAGTTGACTGGACAGGGATCAAAGAGCATTGTGGCAATCTTCCTTAAGTTACTGAATTGAGCCCCAAAAAGAATTGTTTACAAGAGATAGATGACTTGAATTTGTTGTTATAATTTGTGTGTGTGTGTGTGTGTGTAAAAGTATTAATAAATGTTGAATGAAGTTGCAGACGCAGGGTTCTTTACTCCCTGGGCAGGGTACAAAGAGCATTGTGGGATTTTTCCCATGTTATTGAAGGTTACTGAAACCTGTGCTTAAACTTCCTTTAAAAACTCCCTATTCTATTCACAGCAACATTGGCTCAACCAATGTGCATTTGGGGCAGGAATAACTATTCACCTAAACACTGGCAAAGCCACAGCACAATTCACAGTTCAAGTCCCCATGTTGGTTTGGACTTTCATTAAGGGCTGTGCGTGGGGGGGGGGTGGCCTGGTGACGAAATCACTGAGCATGATTTCATCCGAGCGATATCTGCCCCACGTAAAGTTTCACCACTGCCCCACAAAATGTCTGTGCACTGCCCTTCTTTCTCTGAGTGTTCTGGTTCCATCACAGGTAAATTGGAGACTTATTGGAGATGTATGTGTTAGTCCTGCAATGGACGGGTCAGGGCTGCATTTCCCAAAAGCATTGTAAACCTAAATTGATTGCTATAGGATATAACTTAACGGCCTGTCATGTTCCAACAGGAATTCTTGTGCCATTTGTACCAGTTGAAAACATGGATGCCAAATTTCTCAACATGTTCAAAATTATCAGGTTGTATGATGACCAGCATCACTGATTTCCACATGATTCTCAAGACCAGAGTAAAAAAAAAAAAAAGTTAAGAACTCAGTTGATAACTTGCATAACGGGCTAAAATCATCCGCCCTAAGTTGTAATATGGGAAAAGAATGTTAGGGTTGCATACAAGAAGCCTAAGTCCATAGATCTTTTGTCGTCGACTTAAAACGATAAACAGTCTTCAAGAGCTTATTGGTGAGGGGAAATGAGTTGGGAGAGAGAAAACTATAGCTTGGTGTCTGGGAGAACAAAGATCAATTCCCACTTGTTAACCGTCACCCCTGGCACATAATATTCCTCTCTGATGAGTGCCTGGATGGAGGCGAATCACTCAGCCATGTCTCCTCTCAACATGTGGAAGCCATCGGAAAACACAACTCCCCTCTCCTTTGTGGGGGTGGGAATACAGCATCTGGAGTGAAGTAGGGTTGAGCCAGGGAGAACAGTTGTGTTTGGAGATTGTATGTTTGTCTGCTAGCCTTGGTTTTCGAGTGTTCTTAAGGTTACGGGAAACTTCCCCCTGTCAACAGTTGGTTGATTCATACTCAGACTTGATTATCGGAAATGACATCTGCTGATGAATGTTTGTAACTGTTAAATGACTACCTACTTACACGCCGGATCTCATTTCTCTCTAAATACTGTGTTTACCTGTGTTGATTGTTACAAGGTGGATGAAATGGCACAGAGTAAGCTGCGTTTAAATTTTCCTAGTAAAAGAAGTCAACAGCAAATTTCTAAAAGTTTGTTGGAGTGCTCGGACCATCTCCACTCAACTACTGGTACTTGTCCAAAACTCCTAAAGAAACTTCCAAAGTCATGCTGATTTTGTAATCCGTCACGGTGCTAATGTCTGTGATTTTATTATAATTTCTGGTGATTCTATGCGGTGGGTTCAACAACAATTTCAGGGAGAGCGCTTGGCAATAAATCCTTCTCCTGCGGTTTGCGGACGGGCAGAATGCTGTAACATGCTCAAAGCAAGCATTCTTGCTCCACTAAGTTTGATTTTCGAAGACATTTCTCATCGCCACTGCCAAGAAGCCATCCCATGTCTACATTAAAGTGGATGTTTTTGGCAGATGCTGTCTTATCAAACCTACAAGAGAGTGCATGTGTTTGACAATTCAGCACGCAGCTAAAAACGCAAATCAATTACTAAGACAAACCTTCAAAGTGACAATACTGCTGTGTTGAGGGTTATTGGGCAAAAATGAAAGTTCAGTTCATATTTGACAGCTCCATTTTATGAATCTAGGCCCAGTTGAAGTCATTCCAGCATATTTTTCACCTCCCATTAACCTGTTGATGCTAACATTTTGCTTAAGGCCTGCATGGTTGTTTAGGGCTCCAAACAAGCAATGGTAATCAAAACATAAAACATGGGAATTTTAGGCCACTGTGACATTTACCATCTTTGCCTGGTAAACATTTATATAAAGGAACTATTGTCTGATTTGACATCAGCATCAAGAAGTAGTACGGATGTAAACAACACATAGCATACATAATGTTTTAATGTAAAATGCATTCTATTGTCTGGTCTTTGGGTTAGCCCACATAACAGCTGTTTTTACCAGGTTAGTGGTAGCCACAAGATACAAATAAAGGGGATTTTGTTCTTTGCATGTCTGTTCTGGGTCAAACTCTGATCCCATCCACAAATGCATTGCAAAAATTATGAAAATGTTCATCCATAAATGCAAGTTGATACAGTATATTCCATTCAATACCACACAACAATCATAGATTATCTCAACATTAGCTTAGCAACATGCTAACATTGAACTCTATCAAGTCTCCTATGAGGAGTGCTATTTCTTTGGTGCACAGTTTCATTTCATAGTAGACTGCTAGGTTTTATTAGGTTTTAAATTGTGTTAGCTAACAATAGCTTTTAAATTAGCTATAGGTAATGCGGCCATGAGGCCTCAAGATACAAACAAAGGGGATCATGACTAATCTCTTTTAAGGGTGTGTGTTTGCACTGTATAATTCTTTGCAGGTCTTTTCTAGGTCAAACTCTGAAGAGAGGTCAGTACATAGGTCAGATCAGAAGGGTTACTGATTAACACTGGCTAGTATTCACAGACGGCAAGCTACTGAAGGTCAGAAACGCATCCTGCACACGTACGCAAACTCAGACCTAACTGTCTGGCCAATGCATTGCAAGTGCACACTTAGATTGTACATACATACTATATGTTTTTGTGTTGAGGTAGCAAACTCAAGGGGGGGCGATACCCTTAAGAAAAAGAAGTTTATTCAAGTGTGCTATTAGTATACTTCTTTTAAACTATAAAATAGGAAAATATACTTTCAGTCTACTTTTATGTACTTCTCAGAAATATACAGTATCTCACAGAAGTGAGTACACCCCTCACATTTTATTATATCTTTTCATGTGACAACACTGAAGAAATGACACTTTGCTACAATGTAAAGTAGTGAGTGTACAGCTGGTATAACAGTGTAAATTTGCTGTCCCCTCAAAATAACTCAACACACAGCCATTAATGTCTAAACCGCTGGCCACAAAAGTGAGTACACTTTAGGTCTGGAGACATGCTTGGCCAGTCCATCACCTTTACCCTCAGCTTCTTTAGCAAGGCAGTGGTCGTCTTGGAGGTGTGTTTGGGGTCGTTATCATGTTGGAATAGCCATGGTTCCCTCAATGAACTGTAGCTCCCCAGTGCTGGCAGCTCTCATGCTGCCCCAGACCATGACACTCCCACCACCATGCTTGACTGTAGGCAAGACACACTTGTCTTTGTACTCCTCACCTGGTTGCCGGCAGCACTCATACGTCTATTTCCCAAACACAACCTCTGGATATGACGCTGAGCACGTGCACTCAACTTCTTTGGTCGACCATGGCGAGGCCTGTTCTGAGTGGAACCTGTCCTGTTAAACCACTGTATGGTCTTGGCCACCGTGCTGAAGCTCAGTTTCAGGGTCTTGACAATCTTCTTATAGCCTACGCCATCTTTATGTAGAGCAACAATTCTTTTTTTTTCAGATCCTCAGAGAGTTCTTTGCCATGAGGTGCCACGTTGAACTTCCAGTGACCAGTATGAGAGAGTGAGAGCGATAACACCAAATTTAACACACCTGCTCCCCATTCACACCTGAGACCTTTACACTAACGAGTCACATGACACCGGGGAGAGAAAATGGCTAATTGGGCCCAATTTGGACATTTTCAATTAGGGGTGTACTCACTTTTGTGGCCAGCAGTTTAGACATTAATGGCTGTGTGTTGAGTTATTTTGAAGGGAAAGAAAATTTACACTGTTATACAAGCTGTACACTCACTACTTTACATTGTAGCAAAGTGTCATTTCTTCAGTGTTGTCACATATGGTAAGAGCGCTATTACAAATCTTCTGTACAGAATTTGCAATACACAAGTGAAGAAGAAACCGAAAAACAACAGATGCTTCCACACGTGATCTAACATGATCATCAGATATAAAACAGCATCAAAACTGTGCAACGTTATGGAATAAAATGTTGACCCATGAAGAGGTAATAACGATTGTCAAGCTTTGGGGTGTTGATTGACTCTATCTACGTTTTGATAATCATTCTGAATCCAATTCGTAGTCTTTTTTCAGCTTTTTGTTTAAAATGTTATTTCTTGCTTTCTCTCTTTTTTATTTATGAAACTTACCCACACAAGCTAGAATAAAATGTTATTGTTTACATCCAGATACTCTGTTCTTTCTTTTTGATGTTTTGTATGTTCAGATTTTCATATAACAAAATGAATAAATAGGGACATAGTAGTATACTTAAAGTATGATGTAAAGTTCACTTTTTGAGTATACTTGCAGTATATAACTACTAAACTAGTAGTTTACTGAGACTATACTTCAAAGTGTACTAAAATGCTACTAGTATTTAATCAGTAAACTATCAGTATACCTATAAGTTCACTTTTAGTATAGTTGCAGTACAAACTACAAACATAACTAGAGCTAAACTAGTTGTGTAAAGTTTACTTAAAAGTGTACTTTTATATACTAAAAATTGGGCCAATTTAGTACCAAGTAGTATTGAAATAGTACACTTACAAGTATACTACTAGTACACTGATATTTGTATACTTATTACATAAAGTATACTTAAAATATGCTTGAACTTTACTTAAGTATACTTAATAAAAGAAACTTGAAGTATACTTCTTTTTGGTAAGGGTAGAGTTACCTTTAAATATCAGCCATTGGAACAGATGTGTTAATTCTCACTTAGCTTGCTGTGAACGTGCTAACATATTAAACGTCTACTAACTTACTCAAAGATTCAAACTGTTGCTCTGACAACCAGTGGTTGACCTGAAACAGAAAACTCACCACAAAACACAGTTCACGCTAATGACTGTGATAGTGCCTCATGTGGCAGTGATGAAAATACAACACATACTGGTGTTAAAAATGAATTCATACTTCATCACTTTTCAAAATTCAGCAATTCATAAAAATGAGATTCAGTAGCTTTGTTTGCAGTTACATACTTGTGTAGTTTTGGGCCAAAAGCTAGTGCCCCACTAACTGATTTTTTTCACACAGCACCTAACCCTGGGTTATCGTCATTCTAAACCTCCCTTTAACCCCGGGTAAAGGTACGGATCACACCTTCAATTTAGAAGCAGAGTTAGCACTGCATTTTATTGTAAAGTATGAGCAGTGTGAAATGTGAAAACAGAAAACCCAGGAGTTTAGAATGACCCAGAATTAAAGGGCTAGTTCACCCAAAATGAAAATTCTGTCTTTAATTACTCACCCTCATATTGTTCCAAACCCATGAGACCTTTGTTCATCTTTGAAACACAAATTAAGATATTCAAAAACTGAATGGAGTTGATTTGCTCCAAACATTTTCTGCTCTTTCCTCTCCTATTCTTCCTATTTTCCTTAGCAAACACAAATGCTACCGTATATTGTTGTTCTCCTTCCCCTTTGTCATATGTCAATAATATATTTTTAGAAATAATTTTGATCTATTTTGTTTGTTTCTTTGCCCTCTGCATTCACTATGGTTGTATGACTTTGTGTTTGTGAGTACTACTGATAAACGTAAAAGAAAAAAAAAAAAGTTGGCAAATGGCATAGCGGACATTGCTGTTTGTCCTGCTTTTCTCCTTCCCTTGTGAACCCTGCTCCATTTAACATGTGTTTGCTCTGTGGACTCTCTGGGCAGTGACTGTCTTTGCCCTCACCTGTGGCTCGCATTGGCCAGCGCCTCCCCTCCTCTATTTGGATAGATCGATTAGTTCGTTCTTATCTCAGACATGACAGAACCCAATCACAAAATCCCCCGAGATACAGAGAATTCTGTTATACAATTTCAACTATGCACACTAGTGGGAAATTAAGACGTACTGGAGTACAAAAGACACACGGCTTGTGGGTAAATAGAGTGTGTACGTGCTCACAGAGGGAATGTTTCCTCCAGTTCTGAGAAATTCAGGCGGGAAACCAGGTGAATCTGACACTGCCACAAGCTCAGCAGGTAAGACAGGTGCTCTGTGTATCGAAGAAACAACAAAGTCCCAGATATATACTGGCCCAGTTCTCCCGCGACTGTCCCACACCCTCCGGCTTCACACAGCAACCATGTGCAGCTCTTTGTGTGCACAACCGATCCAATTCCACAGCCGCTGTCTGACTTGCTCAAAGCTCGGTGTTTGTTTTATCTTGAATAGATGTAATAACCATAAAGTCTTGATTGCTTTAGAGCTCTTATCAACTCATGAACGCGCCTGGCGATGTGTCATGCGTCTCTGCAAGAACAGAGTAGGAGACAACAAGCACAGAACTTCAAACTGTACAGGAATGAGAAAAGTCTATGAAGACATGAATAGCTTTACCGTTTCCTGTGAGGCTTTGACTTGTGTCATCCCTCAGAAACTTCAAATAGACAAAGATGACATCATCTTGCCTCAGTTTCTGTGCAAACCGCAGGAAGACTGAGCTTAGGTCATCGACGACAATGACCTTGCGCCACCACAGGTTTTTTGGATACAGGCCAGAAAGATAAGCAGCTTCTTTTGTTATTTGCATCAGACAGTACAGTGCTATAAAACTGTAAACTGTAGCGATAACTAGTTAAGCAGTGCTAAGGTTCTTCATAGCTGACATACAGTAGTAAACAAATAACTTTAGGCGTAAATGTAGATGTAAAGTGAAGTGTGGTTTATCAGGGTGACAGAGGCGTTGCAAAACCACACTGTTGAATTTGGCAGCCGTTCAACGGTGCAAGGTTCACCGTCTCACTCTGAAGTGGTGTGGTAGTGGGGACATAGGCTGCCAAAAAGTAAGGCAGAGCATGCTGGGAAATTCCCTCACGATCCTGTGGGGAATAAGGTTTCTTTGTCAAAACAATCAGTGATAATTCATTCATTTCACACATTAGCTCCGTCCAACATGGAGTACTGCCTATCTAGAAAGAATTTAAAGGAATATTCCAGGCTCAGTACAAGTTAAAGAAATAGTTCACTCAAAAATAAAAATTCTCTCATCATTTACTCAGTTTCATCAATTACTCTAATTTAAACAGTTTCATAGCTTAAATAAAACACATTTTAACAGAAGAATTGATGTTTTAATAAAACAAGCTTTACATTTCAGCTTTTAAATCCTCTAAAATATAATAATTTGCCCTGTTCACTTGCATACCTCACTGTAATCTTGATTTTCTTTTCTTTCTTTTTTTGAGTAAAAAGTCATAATTCTTTGTGGTAATCAACATTTTACCACAAATACTGTTGATTGAGCTTAACTGAACCCAGAATATTTCTTTAAAGACACCATAGGTTCATTCTTTGGAGCCAGACAAGAGTGCATTGCTGGGAGCCTCTCATAGGCATCCAGATTATTGCTTTTTGACCATGACCATGGCATTAATAATGAATGAATAGCTACCCATATACAGCAGGACACATGACCATGCCATTACTTTTGGAGTGAACATAACTAATATTATGGACTGCCCAAGGCTACAGTGGTAAATGATGTAAATATTACTGTGAGGAAGACAATTACGGCCTTCAATGGCATGCACTGTATAAAGCTCATATCACATGTCATTTTCAAAACTCATAACTTTCAAAACTGTTTTATGGAGTTATTGTTTACCGAATGGTTTTCGGAAAGTAATTTGTGAGCTGAATAACTGGCATGTTGTTAAACAACAGTACACTGCGCACAGTTGTTGTCTATGTAGATTGTTCAGTCACTTATAAGAATCCAACCTAGACAGCTATACTGTAAAAAGTGATAAGTTGACTTAACTTAAAAAAATTGAGGAAACCCGTTGCCTTAAAATTATTAAGTAAATATTAATAATAAAAAAAAACAAGTTAAGCGAACTTGATAATTCACTTAACTTATTTTTTTAATTATCATTTACTTAAAAATTTTAACGCAACGGGTTTCCTCAATTTTTTTTAAGTTAAGTCAACTTATCACCTTTTACAGTGTAGAATTGACTAGAGGTTTTTTTTAAGTTAGCTAAAACTTACACATTACTAAGTTATACAAGTAAGCTCTTTAGTCGCTGTAAAACAACAGATCAAGTCTACTAATTTAAACATCCTAAAACGAATTGAATGGGGGCAGATCAAGACCAAGAGAAAGGACAAATCTGCGTCATTCATTGTCTAGCTTTATCTCGCTGCTCTTGTCCTGTAAGGATTGCATTTCAGGAATGGGAATAAATAGAGATAATATCCCAGCCACAAGGAGAGGCTTCTCTTTCATGTGAGGTGAAATACTAGATCCCGTGGAGTCCGGCTGCAGCCCGAGGCACAGCGAATCCCTGCCTTTTCCTACTACAGAAGAGTATCATAGACGATCCGCCACCTCATGTGTTGATTTCACCTCTCGTTTCACCCTCTGGACAGTGACGGGAGCTGCAGCTGAACAATGGTGATTGTTATATCACAAATGCAAATACCACAAAACCATCCCCTGGAAAGAGCCAGTGACCTAAATGCATAGGTACTGTCAGCTGATACTGCAGTGGGAAAGGCCCTGAGGATACGACAAAACATAACTTTGCAAATCAGGATGACAGAGCCCTAGACACATTTAACCTGTATTGATCACAGAGTCACTTGCTTATTTAAGAAACAAATGATGATTTAAAAGTGTGTTTTAAACTACAGTTTCTTGGTGCTTTGAGTAGTTTTTATTTTTTATTTTTTTAGAGATTTGCTATGTGTTTGCTATAGGGGCTCTGGGTGACATGAGCTGAATGGTTGCTTACTGGTTAACATCTAAAGAGTACAAGTCTTAAAGGAAGTTAAGGAATAAAGGAAGTTCAGAAAATGGTTAGAAGGCATTCAGAGCTTCCGTAAGTACAGTAATATCAAAAAATGTCATTTTTATGTATACTCATAAACAAGTTAACAAGCACAACATCTGGGGTATTTAATGAATTGCATTGAATTCATATCTGTTTCATTTATTTATTCGGTTAAAGGGTTAGTTCACACAAAAATAAACATTTGTCCATGTTATTGTAAAGTAATCCATTCAAATCAAGCTCATACTTGTTTGCTTGATGTGCAAGAACCAATGAGGTCAAGTGGCGTCTGTTTACCATATTTGATATGCAATATGCATGTGTCTTGATCAATGTTTATATGTGAACAAAGGCCAAAATTAATTCTGTTAACATATAAAGCAATCTTGTCTCTTCAGAAGACTTGGATTTAATCTCTCAGTTCATATGGATTACTTTTAAAATGACATAATTACATTTTTGAAGCATCAAAGTTTTGGTAGAATGGACTTTCAGTTGAGGCAAGAAATATCTTTAATCGAAGACATCTTCAGTCTTATGGGTTTGGAACCAAACTAGAGTGAATAATTGATGACCATTTTCATTTTTGGGTAAAACAAACCCTTTAACTTTTATATTATCATCCATGGTGGAAAAAAAAAAAAAACATAATATCCAAGAATGCTCAATTTTACCACAAGTCTTCAAATAGAGCCACAACATACAGTTAGCTGTGTATAAAAATGCAGTGGGCATTTTGTGGTCAGGGGTTTTGTTTGTTTGACCTTTACTGTGCATAATTCTTTCCTTAAATTTGTAGCATTCAGAATATGAAAGTGTTTTCAGCTCACTGTATTCTGATCACTTCATGATCGAAAGGTAACAAACTGTACTGCTTTCTTACTACTATGTGTCATTGTTTATCAACCAGAACATAGTGTTCAGACACAAGACGTGGCATTACTAGCGTTACACAGTCAGAGAGTGTCGTGACTGATTACTGCATTTGCATATATTCACCTGTCAGATATTTTCTCACTAAAACACCTAATAGCTAAATGCAAAACAGGTTTCAAAAAAAGATCAGATCTTAAATGCAATAGATTTCATGATCCTGTAATCCTGCGGTTTTGCATGGATGTCTGCGGATTTTATGATTCTGTTCATGCAATGCATTAGACACACCACAGCCCCTTTTGGCTAAGTCAGAGGGCTTTCATTTGCACATGACAACCCTTCATTACATAGCACAACATGGTATGTTACATTTTATTCTGGATCAGTCTTCCAGTAGGAGTACAGTAATGGTGTTAGTTCATACAAAAATGAAAATAATCTTTCCAAAGCTATACAGTATACATATGTAAACCTGGACCACAAAACCAATCATAAGGGTCAATTTGTAAAATTGTCGAGATTTATAATAATAAATGATATTATAAATAATATTTATAATAAATAAGCTTTCCATTGATGTATGGTTTGTTATGACAGGACAATATTTGACTGATATACAACTATTTGAAAATCTGAAATAGGAGGGTGCAAAAAAATCTAAATATTGAGAAAATCACCTTTAAATTTGTCCAATTTAAGTTCTTAGCAATGCATATTACTAATCAAAAATTAAGTTTTGATATATTTACAGTAGGAAATTTGCAAAATATCTTCATGGAATATGATCTTTACTTAATGTCTTAATGATTTTTGGCATAAAAGAAAAATCAATAATTTGACCCACACAATGTATCTTTGGCTATTGCTACAAATATACCCCAGCGACTTAAGACTGGTTTTGTGGTCGAGGGTCATATACAAGTGCATCTCAATAAATTAGAATGTCGTGGAAAAGTTCATTTATTTCAGTAATTTAACTCAAATTGTGAAACTCGTGTATTAAATAAATTCAATGCACACAGACTGAAGTAGTTTAAGTCTTTGGTTCTTTTAATTGTGATGATTTAGGCTCACATTTAAGAAAAACCCACCAATTCACTATCACAACAAATTAGAATACTTCATAAGACCAATAAAAAAAACATTTTTAGTGAATTGTTGGCCTTCTGGAAAGTATGTTCATTTACTGTATATGTACTCAATACTTGGTAGGGGCTCATTTTGCTTTAATTACTGCCTCAATTCGGCGTGGCATGGAGGTGATCAGTTTGTGGCACTGCTGAGGTGGTATGGAAGCCCAGGTTTCTTTGACAGTGGCCTTCAGCTCATCTGCATTGCTGGTTCTGGTGTCTCTCATCTTCCTCTTGACAATACCCCATAGAGGGTTCAGGTCAGGCGAGTTTGCTGGCCAGTCAAGCACACCAACAACATGGTCACTGAACCAGCTTTTGGTACCTTTGGCAGTGTGGGCAGGTGCCAAGTCCTGCTGGAAAATGAAATCAGCATCTCCATAAAGTTTGTCAGCAGAAGGAAGCATGAAATGCTCTAAAATTTCCTGGTAGATGGCTGCGTTGACTGTGGACTTCAGAAAACACAGTGGACCAACACCAGCAGATGACATGGCAGCCCAAATCATCACAGACTGTGGAAACTTCACATTGGACTTCAAGCAACATGGATTCTGTGCCAGTATTGACAGTATTCTCAAGCTTGCAGTCATCCCTGTTGCTTGTGCACCTTTTCCTACCCAAATTCTTCCTTCCAGTCAACTTTGCATTTAATATGCTTTGATACAGCACTCTGTAAACAGCCACACCTTTCAGTAATGACCCTCTGTGACTTACCATCTTTGTGAAGGGCGTCAATGTTCGTCTTCTGGATCATTGCCAAGTCAGCAGTCTTCTCCCTTATTGTGGTTTCAAAGAACAAGAGATACCCAGAATTTATACTGTAGGGATGGTCATTAATTGAAACTCAAATGTAAATATTCTAATATTTTGAGATACTGATTTTTGACTTTCATGAGCTGTAAGCTCTAATCATCAAAATTAAAACAAAAAAACTTTTGAAATGTTTTACTTTACATGCAATGAATCTAAAATATATGAAAGTTTCACTTTTTGAAATAACTTATAAGACAAAAAAAACTTTTTCACGACATTCTAATTTATTGAGATGCACCTGTATATATATGGAAATTCTTAATTATTGCCCTGATGGTGGAAATGGGAATTTTCACTGCTCTAGCTCTTTTCTTAAAGCCACTTCACTAATTTGTGAAGCTCAATTATCTTTTGCTGCACATCAGAAATATATTCTTTGTGTTTCCTCATTGTGATGAATGATTAAGGGAATTTGGGCTTTGTTTTCCCTCCTATTTATATTTCTGTGAAACAGGAAGCCATGGCTGCATAATTTCGTGTTCATAATCACCCTGGAGTGCTCAAAATTGTGAATATGAATGGGAATATACTTCAGAGATATTTTACTCATAAGAATTTCTAGGAGTGCCAGTAATTGTGTCCAACGTGTATTTGAGAAAAAACATTTATTTCATAATGATATTTCCCCCCATTTTAAATTCTTATTATCCAATGAAAGATTCGATTTTTGTGAATTTTTTAAATAAAAGATCAAAAGGATTAACAATGCAGATTAATTTTCACAGCCTTCTTTGATCATATTTACCAAAGGGTGCCGATATTTTTGGCCATGACTGTATATGTGTGTGGGTGTGTGTGTCTGTATATATGTATATGTATAAAATTAATCTGCATTGTTAATCCTTTTGATCTTTTATTTAAAAAAATCATGCCTGATAAGTTTGGAGAACATCTGACAAGAGATCAGAGACCATTCCTTTATACAGAATCACTCCAGACCCTTTAGATTCCCAGCTCCATGTTGGTGCTTCTCCTCTTTAGTTCACCCCACTCATTTTCTATAGGGTGCTGGTCAGGGAACTGGGATGGCCATGGCAGAAGCTTGGTTTTGTTCTCAGTGACCCATTTTTGTTTTGATTTTGATGTTTGTTTGTGCATCACTGTCCTGTTGGAGGATCCAACCACAGCCCACTAAGATTTCTAGCATGGACAGTCGGTTTTAATTTTTATATGTTGGTATTTGATAGAATCCTTGATGCCATGATGCCAACAAGATATCCAGGATCTCTGGCAGAAAAATAGGCCCACAACATTAAAAATACAGCAGTATATTTAATTGTACACATGGGATACTTTTTATCCCTGTGTTCACCAAACCCATCTTGAGTGTTTGCTGTTAAAAAGCTAATTTCTTAGTTTCATCTGACCATAGAACCCAGTCCCGTTTGAAGTTCCAGTAGTGTCTAGCAAATGAATATGCTGGAGTTTGTTTTTCGATTAAAATATTTTCTTTTCTAGAACTTTTCTTGAAACCCTCCCGAACAACATGTAGTGATGTAGGTGCTGTTTGATATATTTTTTGAGGATTTCTGACCCCAAGATTCAACTAATCTCTGCAATACTCCAGCTGTAATCCTTGGAGAGTCTTTTGCCACTCAAACTATCCTCCTCACATATGATATATATATATCATATATATACAGTATGATATGTTTATGTGTGTGTGTGTATGTGTGTATGTGTATTTGCTGAAAATATTGACAACATTCTCTAGTTCACTAGAGAAGACGCAATGCTCTAATTCATAACCGAATGGTTCATTTGAGTCAGATCTTTTCAATAAAGTGGTTGATCCACTTAACAATAGCTGTCTGAATGATTTGTTTATGAATCTGACTGATCTGGGGTGCATTTCCCAGAAGGCAATATTAGCCAACTATGATCGCAAGTTCTGTCATTACTAACATAGTTCAACAATTCACTGTTTCCCAAAACCATAGTTCTAATGAACATTTGTAAACATCATAAAGGTAGGTGGCTCAACTACATCTCTGACCTGTAGTTGGAAGCATTGTTTATTGTTAATATGATATATAATTTGATGTATAATTAATATATACACACATATATTTATAAATGTATATAAAGCAAAGTACTCTCAGATGCCATGTTCATCATTTACAGCAATAATCTGACATTAATTCAGTCTCTCACCTATTAATAAACAGAATATGTTACTTCACTGCCAGCATGACATCGTTAGAGACAGTTCTGATGTGAACTGTTGTGAACAACAGGTATGATTTCAGTTGATTCAGATTGATGACTTATATTTTATCAAAGGGGTATGTCTGCTGAGATGTGGTGTCTTTGCAGGTTTGTCGAAGATCGGGGACCAGCAACGTAGGAGGATTGTAGGAGGATTTGTCGGAGGATCGTCTGAGAATCTAGGGATAAGTACACACAGGTAAGTAGAGTGCAAAGAGTCTGGTAAGTTCATGGATGTGAACGGTAGACCGGACAGTGAGTGACTGAGAGGAGCATGCTTAAATAGGTGTCTTAATTGAAGACAACAGGTGCGGGTAAAATAATAGGTGATGGTGATCGTGACTGAGAACAGGTGTGAGCCGGTGGAGGATTCTGGGACATGGAGTCTAGTCCAAGACGGAGACATGGGAGGCCTCCAGGGCGGATCAAGGAGCTCAGGGGGCCATGGCGGATCCTGGGACTCGGGAGGCCATGGCAGAGCAGGGGACACAGGAGGCCAAGGCGCAACCAGCAGTCCAGTGGGTCATGGCTGAATAGGGAGCTTGGGGCGCCATGGCGGGACAGACTCCATGGCCTTGACCTCAACCCATGGCCCGGCCACTATGTCCGGAGCCCTACTACCCCCCACAAAAAAATCCTTTGGGGAATTAATGGACACTGAGGCCCTCCGTGGCCCAAATGTGGGAACTGGAGTTTTTGGGGCTGGACGCGGGAACAGGATGGCGCTCTGGAGGAGTGGGCACTGAAGGATGCTCTGGGGCTGGAGCTGACACTGGAGGGCGTTCTGGGGATGGAGCTGGAGCTGATTCAGAGGTGAGGATGAGGGCTGCTAACAGTCTTTTCCTCATCCTCCTCTGTCGGTTGCGGGTGAATTGGACTGCCGGCAGGCTTGACGTTGCGGCGGCTGGCGGGCTTGACTGGGGAACAGCCGGTGGACCTGAGGCAGCGGCGGCCGGCGATTCGGGGCTTACGGTCCCATCCACAGGGTAGTTGGTAGCCTCACCTACAGTATAGGACGAACCACTTAGCCACAGTGCATATTCAATATAGCACTCCAAGGAACAGATGGTATCGGACGCTGGCATCTGTTCATAGATAAGATCATCCAATCCGCCCCAGAAGATTGTCTTCAAGGCTCTTTCATTCAATGATACCCTATAGGAAAGGTCAAGAAATTCCTCGACATAATCCTCAATTGGACGGCCATCTTGGAAAACTGTGAGGAGCGAATTCACATCGTTAAAAGATAGGAAGTCCATGGTATAGTTGTGATCGGTCCGGTCTTCTGTCACAGATCTAGCCAGAGACAAAAGATAAGTGAATAATCAGACAGGTTTATTAACAGGATCGGTGAAGCAGATCGTGAGGAGCAATGGCAGGTGAGAATCAAGCACAATGAACAGTCCAATGGGTCTTAGCTGTCTACTGAGATGTGGTGTCTTTGCAGGTTCATCGGCGATCTGGGACCAGGAACAAAGGAGAGCAATGTAGGAGGATCGTCTGAGAATCTAGGGGTAAGTAGAGTGCTAAGAGTCTGGTAAGTTCATGGATGTGAACGGTAGACCGAACAGTGAGTGACTGAGAGGAGCATGCTTAAATAGGTGACTTGATTGAAGACAGCAGGTGCGGGTGATTAAAACTCCAGGTGATTGTGATCGTGACTGAGAACAGGTGTGAGCCGGGGAGGATTCTGGGACATGGAGTCCAGAGCTGGTGACTAGCGGTGCGTTCCAAACTGGATATATCGCCCTCTGAAGGGTCCTTCGGGTCGTTCCAAACCGAACTGCTCAAAACTAGCCACTTCAAAGGGCCCTTCGGAATGAAGGATTTCGAAGGGTACAGCTGATGGACACTTCGGGCTCCCATGATCCTTTGCGCAGATTCTTTGCATGATGACAGCGCCTCCGTGTGGGCACCGGATGATGACGCAGAAGGGCACTTCAAGAAACAGTTGTTTGGTCCCCTACACCCTTCAACCCTTCGAAGCTCTCACTCCGGAGGGTAAACCCTTTGAAGGGATTAGGGTATAGGGATGAGCCCTTCTGAATGGAACACAGGGAGAGACTCCCAGACAATTATTTAGTGAACTTCCAGTCCAGGTTTACTTTGATCATATTGAAAACAATGGCCAGGACATTCTTATAAAATGTGCATTTTGCATTCCACATATGAAAGAAACTGAAATATGGGTTTGGAGCAACATGAGGGTAAGTAAATAGGCTATACCAGCATTTTCGATATGAAGTGAAGTGTTTTATTAACACTCAAAAATAATGTTAAAAATCTGAATTCATGTTTTGAATTGATTCATGGATTCAGAGCAGGAAAACTCTGCGTTGAGGTCCACAGAATGGACAGGGTAATTTCAGGCCACATTTCATCACGTTTTAGTCGCATAGTACTACTTTGTTTACTGTCCCCTCTGAAAAAAAAAAAAAAAAAAAAGGTAGCTAGAGTATCAAACCAAAACGCCCACATCCTGGATCTCCATCACCAAGCTAACACTGAAGTCGGCCTCTTCAGATTACATCTGTGAAAAATGCTTTAGTCACACCGGCTAGCGCCCCCACAACATTCCAGCGGCGTGACAATGCACACTCCTCCCACTCCACTCTTACTTTCGCTCCTTACGAATTAACTACTGTTGTCCTTTCCTTTCTTCGGTCTCTGAATAAGATCCTCATCCATTTTCAGCTACATCACGGGCTGTCTCTAATTTTTCCCTTGTGCTTCATACTTGTTTAAGGCAATAATCTAACGCAGATAAACAGCTTTACAGAGAAACAGCCCTCGGCTTTGGCCTGGGTGTCAGTGAGTTCGTCTGAGACTCCAGAACACTCTTGTTTAGTGATATAAAACATCTTGGAATGTTTGATGAAGATTTAAGTTGTATTCCAAGATCAAACAGAGGCTCAAATACTACTTTTTCAGCTCAGAGACGGTGCATTTTAGATCTGTTGCTTCACTGAAATACTAAATTTGTTTAAGAACAAAGTTATTTTGAGTAATGTCTCAGAGTTTGTTCATACAATTAAGGTCAGTGGGGTAAAATGTGGTTTTGGACAAAAACATTCCTCAAAATATATTCTTTTTGTGAAACATAGAAGAAACAAAGGATTTTTTGGTAATTTTGGTAAAATTACCAAAATTTGTTGTTGACCTAACTACAGGTAACCTTGTGTGTACAGTGTCTTTTTTTGTTTATCAAACATGCCTGATTTCTTCTAGCTTTAACAAACATTTCTGGTCTACACAAATCACACCAGATGTGTCTGTGTTCCAGTTCCTTAAACCTCCCAGATGTTGTGGGGTCTCTAGACACAACAGTTTTGGCACTGCGATTTGTACAAGAATGTTGTGTACGACAATGGGCTGGATTTTCTTGTGAAATTATGTCTTTTATCTCCTTGCTGTGTTACATAAAATGAAGGCAGAGAAAATATATGAGCGTTAACAGTCGTAAGCTCTGCATTAGAATCACAGAGCAGAATTCCACGATCAATCATATTTTAAAACACAAATCCCTTATCTGGCCAAGGGCCTCTTGTGAAATAACATACCGCAGTGTGTGAACCAAAATAAATCTCAGCACTCCCTTTTCCCCTTGATTTTTTCTCTTTCGCTGTCTCTCTCTTTCCCCTTTTATCATACATGGGAATGTCTATAATAACATAACAGCAATGAGAGGCAACATGTTGCAACATTCTGGCATAAAAAAAAAAAAAACACTGCTGAGAATTAAACCAACTCACTTTCAATAACGAAACACATCATCAGTCTGGGGCAAACTACAGTTCCTGCCAAGGTCTCTGGGCTCTCATGCAGGGTACAAGAGGGCAAAACGTTCCCCTAAAATTTGAGTTTTTTAATTATATAACTAAATATTGACAAAGAAACAAAATGTCTGCAAACCGAAAAGGTAAAATACGTTTTAATTTAAATCATGTTAATATAAAAGCAGTAAAATAAATGTGATGTTAATATAAAAGTCATGTTAATATAAAAGCTATAGTCATATTGCAAAACATGTCAAATACTATTACCAAAGCAATATTTTTTTTAAATAACATCTGAGTATATTTTAGAATAACTACATTAGCAAATAGTGTAACAATAGTGTAATAGTTTTTTATATTATTATTATTATTTAATAACTTTTTTCAGCAATGTTTCTGATGCTTTTTTTTTCATAGTGTGTTTAATTACGGGGGCCTTTAACCCATTCAACTAGGGGGCTTCCTATTCCAAATACTATGACTATGAATTTATTTGCATTTATTTGCATTAACAAACATTAATAACATTAACATTAATAACATTAATAACATTAAACATTAATATTAACAAACATTAGCATTAACAAACAACCCCAAGGCCATGGGTTTGATTCCATGTGCAGCAGTAAAGTTGTATATCCTGAATGCAATTGAATAAACGCTTCTTCCAAATGTAAATTGGTTAGTTATTATTAAAAAAAGAAGAAGATTGAATTACCCCTGAACATCACAGTCAAGTCTTTGGTCTCAAAAATACATGTGATCATGATTGTCACTAGCCACATAAATTTGCAAAAATAAAAATAAAAATAAATAAATACGAAGTTCTGTCATGAAACTCTAGATGGCGAAGGTTGTAACTCAGTCTGATATAATCACACTATTTCTCACATGGCCCAGCTGATTGGTTTCTTTTCACATCAGCAGACAATGAGCTGCTGCTCAACATTCAAATACTCAGCTAGTGCTTGCTGAAGCAGTTGCAGCGCGCTTCAGAAACCCTCCACCTTCCCCAGCTCCACCTGCATAGATCTGCTACGGGGTAATTGCATGTATGTTATATATGGTGGTTATTTTATATATGTTTATCGCCAGCAGCAGTATATCTTACATGCTCACAGCAGCATGTCTGTGGATGTATTTGCAGTAACAAATCTCAGTACTTATTCTGTCACAGCAGCAGCAGCGTAGCAGAACTATTCCACCAAGACTAAACACATTAACATTGTATGTATATTATACTTAACTCTCAGAGAGCTGTCATGACAGAAATGAATGAATAAATGAATGAATGAATGAATGAATGAATGAATCAATCAATCGATGAATCATTGAATGAATACAATTTTAGATCTAGAACTATTTAGAACTATTTTACATTTTAGCAAATTTGTACAATCTCATTCACATGTTTTCAAACAATCTGCTTACCTCCCACTGAGGGTTAGGTTTAGGGGTGGACCTTCAATGTACAAATCACATTTGCCACCAATTCGCCAAAACATGAAATAATTAAATTGAAAAACAGTGGGGAAGCAGGGAAAAAGCAAAGCCAATGGAGAGCTCAGTATCAGCTTCCTCTATAACATACTGTATATCTTCACATAGAGGGCAAACTCTTGGACAGCAACAACACTTTTAGATCTGTTGAATGGAAAAAAGAAAGACAAACTGCAACTTAATCCGTCTGAACCAAATAAGCAGTTAATTCAAAAGGCTTTTAGAATTAACTATAATAAATCCACTGCAAACATGAACTCAGTGGCACCAGGATTTGAGCAGAGAAATCTGTTAAGAATAAGCATCAGATGATAAATTGCTGGTATAACAGTTCACCAACATACAAAAATACATGTGCATCAGCCGGATAGAGCTGCTATGACGATGATGATGAACTCATTGTACTGCCTTCATTAAAAGCCGAGGGAAATGGTTCTGATTATTTTGGATTAAAAAAAAATATATATCTCAACTGGGTTTTTAGAGTGACTCACTATGAGTAAAGACAGGCATGGCTTTGGTGCTTCTACACATTTTTAGGCACGAGTCACGTGTGAATGCGGCCTGCTGGGATCTGTCCGAGGATGCAGGGAATCGGTATCATGTACGTGTGATTTCAGGCCATCTCCAAGGCTGTGGCCTCAGATGCCCACACTGAGGTAAATAAGGACATGGCAGATGATAATAAGCATAGGCTATAAGCGAAAGCCACCTGGGGACAAGTTCTCCTGTTTCATATCAATGCATAAACATAAGTGCAAGTCCTTTCTCACAGAGTTTGAATATAAAAGCTGTTTCACATTAGCACACAGCTCTGAAATAAGGCCCTAACCTGAAACAGGCATTTTCATGTCAGAATGCATCATGGAGTTACACAGCTAAACCGCAACGTCTCTAAACGACACTCAGGCGCCACAAACCTAGCTGTTGTTCTGTTCCTTTCCATTTCCTCGGACACCTTTTATGCTTAGGAGACAGGAGAGATGGAAACGTGTGCATCTTTACATTAGAGAACGTCTGTACAAAGGATCCATCCATCTCTTTTCTTGTCTTGATCCCATATGTTGTGCATTACAGGCTAATCACATCCAGACTTGGAGCCAGGGAATGTCACCACCTTGCTTTTGGTTTTATTTTCCATTGCAAGTCCTGCTCTCAAAGGAGCAATCATATCTGACTCACATTCCGCTGACTTCACTGAATAATTTCAGCAATTAATCTCGGAGTTAATGTCATAAATGGAATAGGAAGCAAAACATGGCCTATGGTCACGAGTGGGGCTATAACAGGACTAGTCCCTGCGGTCACCCACCCAAAAGACAAACAAAAATTAATTTGACTTGGCCGTTTGTGCCGGTTCAGGTCTGAGTTTGTTGGCAGTTTTGCTCAAGAATGACCTTTTGTTCTGTAAATTCAGTCACATCCAGAACACAATTTTATTGACGTGAAAATGCATCAAAAACAACACATGGGATATTGGGTAATTGGAAGGACTCAATCGAGCAAAGATTATGGTTTCAAGGCCTTCAGCTGAGGGATTTTTTTTTTTTCATGAATAAACCTTTCAGAAGTCCAAAATAAACCCATCACTCTTGAATCTCTTGAATTGAAAATACTTGAAGATAGGCCTTCCCAGATGTAGGACAGAGAAAACATGGTTTACTATTTTCCTCCAGTAAGGAGTTTCAGTTTCTTTTTTGATCTTTTTTGATACTTTAATTGTGCTTTTACATCCTTTGGGTTGACAACCGAAATTCCCATTCACTTTTGTTATTTTGAAATCATGAGAGTGATTTAAAAAAAAAAAAAAAAAAAAAAAAAAACACCATTTAAATTTTGGGGTGAATTATTCAGAAATATGCTAATGTTTTTAATTATGTTGACATAAATAAATTACATTTCTTTCTTCTGAGGAACACAATTATACTATGAAACTGGGATCCAAACAACTTAACTATTACATTTTATATTTGCTAAGAATTTAGCCATATCTTTATTTTTAAAATATAAAAACAGTCACTTTTATTTGTAAAGTAAAGCAGCAAATGTTTCTTGTCACGTAGGGTTAAATGATTTAGGTTATATTTTCAATTCAAAAAAGCGAAATTTGACACAAAAAGTATTTTACCTCACTTTCACCGTTAAAAAAACTATATAAATAACAGTATATCTCGTTTGATTTGATTAGTCTTAAGTGCTGTTAGACTGGTGAGGCTTACCAGACTAAAAATATGCATTTATTAACCTTTTGTCATCCAAACAACAAATTATTGGGGGAACTCGTCCCTCTCATCTATGGTGGTTACGGGCCTGTGATATACAAACCAAGCTGAAATAGACTTTGAAAAGCACTTCTATGATTACTTTGGACGCAGCTAAAACTCTGATAAAAATTGAAACTGCAGGTCAGGGTCTTTGGCTAGGGATGTCGCAGTTGACAAAGCATTGAGGACAGGAGGTTATTACACAGTCCATGGGTCAGCTGAATCTGCAGAAACTATTTTTGGGTAATGTTTGGAGAAAACAGCACAAAGGAAACCAGAAACTGGCACAGAAAATATGCCAGTGCCTGGCTTTATAGGATCAAGACCCTGGAAACAGTGAAGGAGAATATGCTGGCAGCATGTACAGAGCAGTCATTTCCAGTTTACTCTCCTCTCTCTTTTACTCACTGTATGTCCTTTTTACCTATTAATGTCTTTGAGTTTGGTGGTCTCATTTAAATAAATAAAATAAAATAAAACCGACTGATAGATTATATAAAATCATTTTATGATATTTAAAAAAAAAAAAAAAAAAAAAAATGTTTCTATGTTGTTCCTTTAAATAAATTAAAACAAAATCAGTGTAGATGCAAACTGATTGATTATCAAAAAAAAATAAAATAAAATAAAATAAAATAAAATAAAATAAATAATAATAATAATATATATATATATATATATATATATATATATATATATATATACACACACACACACACACACATATATTAAAAATCTTTAAAAGAAAAAAAAAAAAAAAAAGAGTACAGTACAGTACAGCTCTTTTGATTACACTGAGACCCACTGTGCATTACAATAGACTAATTTATAAATAATCTTCCATATATTATGACTCAAAGTCACCTCTCAGGCTTCACTTTAAAATAGTCAAACTCATATTTGTGTTATTTAAAGATTCATATATATATATATATATATATATATATGTATGTATATGTTTATATAATACCTAGAAATTAAATGCACTGAATTGGTTAATTATGCTCAGGGGGAACTCCAGGCTGTGATTAAATTCATGGTAAATGAAATTTCGTAATCAAGAGTTAAAGTAGTGCCACACATCACGTCAGAGCGCCAGAGAGACGTGCGGAAAAGGGGCGTGACCAAAAACGATAACCCCGCCCGTTTTTATAAAGGATATGCGCGCAAGTTTTGGCAGGACAGAGGGGGCTCTCTGCGGGGCAGAACTATATCAAAGACCCTTCAAACACAGGAATACTCCCACCGTGCCTTAACAAACCATCTGTTTGTCAACTTTGAAGTATTTTCAACAACCCCCGATTCGACAATGACTGCGACTGTTGTGTCCTCCTTCTTCGACTACGAAGTGACGAATAAGGTAATTTATATTATTTAAGAAGTCGTTTTAAGTGTTTTAACAGTTTAAATGACTGAGTAACAGATCAATATCTCACAATCTTAATACACAAAATGTAGCAATTGTCTGAGATGCTGTTTTCTATGTTAAACTTTTCTGGCTTATATGTGCGCGTGCGTGTGTGTTAAGAGTAGGACGAGAATCTTGCTTGTGTACTTTTATCTAGTCTCGTGCTTCCCATGATCTGCAGTTATCGACTGCTAATCGATTAGGAAAGAATAAGGAAAGCTAGATTAGAATAGTTAAATTCATCCGAGTTTATGTGGCATCAGTAAATGTAGGCGTCACATAAAGTTGTGCATTATTTGCTCTGGATTTGATTAAACACAACACGGAGGAAGGCCACGAGTCTAGTTTTCATTTGAATTAAATTAACGAGTTCCCCATTATGCACAACATGTTTGGGTTAGACTTCAACTTTTAATAATTAACCTTTCTTAACCACAGTAGGATTTAACCAGCAATTTTGGTTGATATTTGGCATATCAGTTTACATTAGTCTTCTGAAGACATATGATAGCTTTGTGTGAGGAAGAGGCTAAAACCTGCAGTCATTATTGCTATTAATCTTACCTTCTGCTGTTGCTCTTAAAGGTCATTCATTTCAAATATTGCGTCGCTATCACGTGCCAAACGGGAACCAATAGTGTTGGCATCAATGATATATCAACCCTAGAAAGTCCCTCCATATTTTAATAGAGTCAACTGCTAATCATCTTTGAGAGCTATTACTGATGGGAATATTATCAGTCAATAATGACTTTAATTCCTCACAAAGTGCTGTCATTTGACCCAATCAGAACTGGAATATTGCTCACTATTCAGCATGGAATTAATTTCATAGGGTAAATACATGACAAAATAGTTTTGGTTGAACTATTGGCATAAAACTTCACAAGCCACCTGACACTCATTGAGCAAGATAAAAAAAAAAAAATGTATAATACAACACAATGGCCTGTGTTGTCCAACAGACACATATGTTGTCTATCATAAAACAAGGTGTTCTTATCCCCAATATATATATTTATACAAAGACGAGACTTTATGAGGTTTTGTAACTTTAATACTGTAGAAAAACGCTTTCGTAATTATTGGTTGTGCAATAAATCATCATAGTATTGCACACAATTTGTGCAGTTACTGGAGATGATACATGAGTCTTGTGCGTTTTCATCTTTTATGACTTGATAAACCTTTCACTTTTTAAGAGATTGCTGGGTAGGTTAAAAGGGTCATTAGTTCTATCTCTTCAAAAAATAAGCCTTAAAACAATTAAATCCAGGCCCTAGACCTGACCTTAAGACAGAAAATACCATCAACATGTAATAAACTCCCACTGGAGGTATCTGAAGCAAAGGGAGTCATAGTTGTGCCACATTTTTGAGACATTGTTTTGTTTACTTCACTTTCAGAACAATAAGGTGATGAGCTACAACAGCCCCCTCTCCAGTCCCCATTTACAGTCTGTCCCCACCACCGGTGCCAATACCCCCTTTACCCCCACCGGGTCCCTGCTGGACAGGAAGGTGGTGGGTACCCCTTCAGTGGGACTCTACCAGCGCCGCCACTCCGTGTCCATTACCAGTTCCAAATCAACGCAGAACCAATTTATCAACAGCCTCAAGATGGATGGCTCAGCTTCCATGAATGGGAACAGCAACAACAAGGAGAACCGTTTCCGCGACCGTTCCTACTCTGAGAATGGGGAGCGTCTAAGGCCGAGCAACATCGCGTGCATTAGTGCCAACGGAAACAGCCAGGTCAACTCAAGCCGCTATAAGACCGAACTCTGCAGACCCTTTGAGGAGAATGGCACTTGTAAATACGGTGACAAGTGCCAGTTTGCCCATGGGATGCACGAGCTTCGTAGTCTAAATCGCCACCCCAAGTACAAGACCGAGCTCTGTCGCACCTTCCACAGCATTGGTTACTGCCCATACGGGCCGCGCTGCCACTTCATCCACAACGCAGAGGAGCGCCGCGGACCCCCTCCTCTCTCCACCTTCAACAAGATGGAGCGCCCCCGCCTTCATCACAGCTACAGTTTTGCCGGTTTCCCAAGCTCAGGTGGCTCCCAGGACAGCCCGACCTCTGTCACACCTCCGCCCATATTTTCCACCGAAGATGTCAACGAGTGGCCCAGCAACCCTTTCACTTACTCCAGTCAAGAGCTTGCCAACTTGTTTGCGCCCAGTTTATGTGGCACCACTGTTCCTGATCTGCCCGGTCCTCACTCTCCCACCGCTCCCTCCTTCTTCAGGCCAATGTCCGAGTCGCCCTCAAGCCCTCCGGATTCCCTCTCCGACCAGGAGGGTTACCAGAGCAGCCTGGGCAGCCAGAGCGGATCCGAGTCACCTGTGCTGGATGCGACACGTCGCCTCCCCATCTTCAGCAGACTCTCCATCTCTGACGATTAAAACCTGCCGTCAGGGGTTTCAGGCGTGAGAGAGAAAGCACAGAGAGAGCTGGCGAGAAAGAGAGTAATTTTCCTCCTAGCAATCCCTTCCTGTCCTTGCTTTGTTTACAGCAGAGAAGTGGACTAAAGTACAGTGTTCTCGTAGCCACTGAGTCAAATCAGAAAGCGTACTACCCTGTAGCATCAACCTTCAACGTATTCCCAAGCCTCCCTAGACGTCTTTAACATGCCTGACGTAATGCAACTGTTCCCCTCAAGGCCCACTTAAACGTTGAGGTCTCGAAATCCTCACTGGAACATGTTAAACAAATCCATATTTAGTTCATAGTGTTCGAACTAAAAAGCAGAGTTTTCACAATTGTTCAAGGACCTTCTTGTTCGAAGAATCTACTGAATATTATAGCAACGAGGTGCTTTACAGACCTGGAAGTGCCACTTTTCTTGCAGAAGACCCTCACCGGTAGATCCTCGGGACTTTAAGTGCCTATCAAACAATTCGTTTCCTACTTGTTCAATCACATTGATTTTCGGAGATCTGGAGTAGAAAAGGTTTCAAGAAAAAGAATCAAACCCATCTTAGATTTGTATGAATCATTCTGAAAGATATTTGTACGTCTAGTGGTGCTAAATGTGCTGTCACCGTGGTAATTATCCCTAGAACATGTGATCCCTTGCGCTAAAATAGTGTGTTCCGGTTGTTGGATTTTGTAAGAGAGAAGATGTGTGAGAGAAGATGTCCTTCCTGTTCATGTTACCACTAAAGATGTGACTTCAGTGGCCACTAATTGTTTCGTCGCAAACAGATCGTTGAAATGTTCTATCATTAATTCAATATTGTATTTCCCCAATTGTTATAATATAGTTATTATTGCATCATTACAATTATTGTTGGTATTTTCTGTTTGGAAATGAGAACTTTCAAACTGAAAGTTTTGCTTGTCAGTGCTTATTTAACTTATCAAAATGTATTTATTGCTGATTGTAAGCATTTTTTTTATTTTGTTTGTATTTATCTGGATAATGAAACAATAGAATATATTTTCCTTTATGTTAAATTATGATCTTCCGTATTAATCGTAAGATTGTGAAGACCTTTTTTCGTTAAGTTTCAACAGTTAATATATTATACTGCAATGACATTTTGTAACTACATTTTGATTTATTTTTCAAGTGAAACTTAATTTAAAATGAGAATGCAAAGAGGATTGTTTTGCATTTTATTTATTATTTTTCTCCCTAATGTTGGACTGCAGTTTCAGGATGTTTATACCTCTATAATCCTTTATTATTTGGCTCCGACCGTCTAGAATGTAAACCGAGTTGTCTTGACAATAACAGTCCTGTGCCTGTGATTTTAGAAATCTGATGTTTAGACTGGGATCCTCTCATTAAGACTCCTTTTGGTATGAACAAATCGTAGACAATAAATGCATTATAGTACAAATCTCATGTCCCTCGCGGTGGTCCGAACCTCTGATCGCAGCATTTTGATCTAAACGGACGGTTAATAAGGGAATTGTTAAATATGCATTTGTGTATTTATTTTGCCCGTTTTGAAACCATGTCATGTACACCAGCAAGCATGTGTTGTTTTAATTTGTTATGACTCAAAATTCTTATTTATTTACAGATTTTGGACCACTTCTACTTGCTAAGTGCCTAACAGTACATTCCAAGAGTCTTGAACCTTCTAGGATTGTAATCCAGAGTCGTTATATAGATTTTAGTTGAAATTCGAGGTTAACAGGATTGACATCGAGAGAGCTACAGTTGAATGTGTCCTATGTTAGCAGCTACTGCTGTTCACGTCAATGTTTCTTTTGTAACGACAGATTGCAGTTTAAATCAATAAAATACCTATTTATAAGCAAACTGACCTTGTCTTTATTTTTTTGGCTCAAAACGGTTTCAAAAAGTTGTTTTTTGTAAGTTCAGCATAGCAAGGCCACTGGCTCTGATACTCAACTCTAATGCAAACAGCTGTGCTTATTATTTCATGCTGTATTTTGACATTCTCCCTGGATAAATTCTTATTCCTCCACAAACTTGCATTCCACACTGATCCCAATACAGCTGAACGCTATGAGACGGGGGCTGTTAATGAACCAGCTAAAATGCTCAAACTGTTTTCCTGGAAAAGTGCTCAAACCCAGGAAATCAAAATTCGGTCCCGGCCCAATAGTAAGGATGTGAAAAGCCCCTGAACTATGTCTTTTCCTGGCACGGATGTCTATGGCTTTTTGAATCTCATTCAAAAGTACTGGCAATGACGGGACTACTAGATAGAAAGCACAGGCCCCTTGAGAACAGACAGTTTGTTACTGTAGTAACAGTCAGGAGGGGTCTTGTGCTGGGACTAGCATTCTACAGTACATGTTTGCTCCCTACGTCACCGAACAAGCATCTGTGCTCTGCGAGCACTGTCAGTCTTTGCTTGGTTTTAGTTTAATTTCCCTTGAAGAGAGAATTCCTGAGGAAAGCTGTGATCATGAATACAATCATAGCAGATAGGAGCCAGATGGCCATCTGAGTAGTACAAAGTTCAGCAGTTTCACTGCTTTAGCCTTTGGTCTTTAAAGAAATAGTTCACCCAATATGGAAAATCCATTTGCCATTTACTAACCAAATTTTATATTACATTACATTGCATTACAGTTTAAAAGTTTGTGGTCAGAAAGATTTTTAAAAAATTAATTAATACTATTAAATGGATTGTAAAGTAACAGTAAAGACCTTTAGATTGTTACAAAATTATATACATTTCAAATAAATGCTGTTTTTTAACTTTCCAATCATCAAAGTGAATCACAGTTTCAACAATTAAGAAGCATCTGTTTTCAACATTGATCATAAGACATGCTTTATTAGCAGCAAATCAGCATATTAGAATGACTTCTGATGTATCATGTGACACTGAAGACTGGAGTAATAATGCTTCGCATCACAGGAATAAATTACATTTTAAAATAAATTGGTATTTAAAATTTTAATAATGTCTTACAAAATTACAGTTTTTACTGTAAGAACAAAGTAAATGACAAAAATAAAAAAATAGGGGAAAGGAAAATAAAATCATCAAAATTTGACATTGTTCATTTTGCTTACTGAAGACTAGTTATAAAAAAGATATAATTTATTTTTATATAATTGTCATTGGGTCTCTTTTTCATGAGGAAGTTAACAATGACATAATACAAATGTTTCGGTGAGGCAACCCTTTGAAACATTACGTAGCAAAGCATAACAGCAATCCAGTATTTGTGTTGGTCATTTTACGAAAAATTGCTGTAATTGTTAGTTATTCTGTCAAGAACACACACTTGACAGTTCGTGTCCATTCGCACCAGGGCTGTGGGTCACTGGGCCTTTAAGAACAGACATGAGGAATAAGGCCAAAGTCGCAGTTGAGCAATACTCGCATAGACTTTGTAATTCCTCTATCAGCTCTTTTTGTTCCTCTGTGTGTTAGAAAGGGCAATGAATAAACAAAAAAAGAGCTCTGCGCTTGAGTTCACAGGATTAGAAGATTGAAATGATTTGCACTAAAAGGGACATTTCGGGGAGTTTCAAGTTTAGGGAACGTGTGGTTGTTGGTTTAACCTCAAGCCAGTGCAATAACTAAATAAGCCTCAGAAAGCAGAACAAAACAAAAGGTTCTGAACAGAATTGACTTGAGGTTAGCATCCAATTTTAGCAATTCAACAAACAAACACTGCTAAAAAGAAAGAAAAAAAAAATCAAGGCTAATTGAAATCTACAGATATTCAAATCAAGCCCCAAGCAGATGTGTGCATGATCTTTTTGTGCGGCTGGTTTGTATTGTGATGAAGCCTGATGTGAAGGATGAGCACAGATCGCTGTGGACTTTGCACCCACGTCAGGATCTCATGACTCTGCTCTGATTTTTACATGAACATTTTTTTTCTCCAGAGCCTTCTGTTTTGCAGGGGAGGAAGGAGAGTTTTCCTCCCTTCGGTACAGGCACAGGCAGCGATATCGCCACAGGTCGACCATTAAAAGATCTGTCAAAACATCCCGCTTATGGGGGGAAGGGAGGAGAGATATACAGAAAGAGGATGAAAGAGAAAGATAGACAGAAAGAACACCTACTCAGCATTGCGTGTTTGGCTGTCACAAATGACTTCATCTGCTGGCCAAGAGCTAAAGATGTCACCGTCGTCTGCACTGTCAGCAGAATCTGCTAATGAATTCAAAATAATTACAGTTTGGAAGACCTTGAGTTTGCATTTATTAATGTTAGAACTCTATAAAAGCTGTACTAGGAAGGAACAGGTCATAAAAATAAATATAAAGAATGTGTCAATGCGTATCTGCACATATACAACCAAAAGCAAAACAAGGCGAAAAATGAGGAACCACCCAAAATAACACCATTGTTCATCTAATCAGACAAACTTCCCTTTAAGGCAGAGGAACCATGGGAACAGGAGTCATGGGAATAGAAGCCATGGCAACGGCCAGTCAGGGTCAAGAAGCATTTGTCCAAGACTGCTGTCTTATCACACGACCAGCGAGAGGAAAAATACGTCTGTCAATCAATAGCTGACTGATGTTGCAGTTTTCTAACTGGATGAAAACTGAGGTAATGTTCTACGAAGTCCAATCCGTCTGCTTTGTATCTGTCCACCACATGTTCCTGCAATGTTTAACCATGGCTTGTACCTGAAAGAAATTATAGAGCAGTCGTGGTGTTAGGAACAGCTATGGTGGATGATAAATATTAAATTCTGTATACCTCATGGTAGTCACTATAGTCATCAAATGACCGTTGAAATAACCTTGATGTTCAAATGCATCATCACACGTAGTTATCTTCAGATAATGGACAGCAGTGAGAGTTTAACTGACATAGAAAACATTAGTCACTTCACATTTGTTTACTGGCCTTTAAATAAGGCAATTACTGCCACTGCGTTCTGCGGCCAAAGGAAGTTCTTGATGAGTAGAAGGTGTGGCCTGGGAAAGGTTGTAGATGAACCCCGTCCTCACTCTGATTGGCTGAAGCCCTGGATCTGTTCCTTGGTTTAAAACACTTTCTGGGTTTTCATTCCCTAGAAAACATAAAGGCATAAAAATTAACTTAGATATTTTTAGTGGGGTTTAAACCATTAAAACATCTAAGATAGGGCTGCGATAAATCACATGCGATTATCATGTGCACCTTCGATTATGAACGCGATATTGTCAGTGAACTATGGCTCTGTGTATTAAATGCCGCTCCATCTGAATACATGTGATGGAGATTTGCTACTAATCACAGAACCGGTTTTACTGATGAGACGCGCATGATATTTGCATGTGATTTATCGTGCAGCCCTTATCTAAGAGACTAAAACTGTGAAGAGACTTCAATATAGAAAAATAGCTATTCTTTAAACAAACAAACAAACAAACAAAAAACAGCCAGTTTGTGTGGAGTGTGCAGACTTTTTTCAAGTATTTTACTTTTTGGAGAAAAAAAACAAAAAAAAAAACCCTGCAAATGAAACAAATATTTTTTAAAAACCTTTTTTAGTTAAATAACATCCAATGTGATGCTCCAATGTGATGCAATCAACACAACCTCTTTTGAATAAAAAAAATAATAAAAAATTATATATATACAGTATATATATATAGACATTGTGTGTTTCGTTGTGAAAGCGAAAGTACTTTGTTTGGCCTTCTAAATGAGTACACAACTAGAAATCAGTGGTTAAGTTATATTTACAACACTGTTCCAGAACAGTACAACGCAAATATTAGAGTGTGTGCAGCGCATTTTACGGAGGACTGTTTCCTGAACCTGGGAGAGAGTAGCCTACAATGTGAACACTATGAATGGCTGTGAACACTATAAAGTGGGACAATTACAACTTCACAAGGACAGTCTGGTGCTTCTGACTCACAGCCTGTAAGTACGTTTCGATATTTAAAGAATTTTCTACTGACAATTCAAACATGAGTTTTGAGCAGCGTAGAGTAGTGCTTGTTTGACGTTTCTACGATTACAAATGCAGACATGGTGTTATGATTACGCAGCGCAACGCAACGCAACGCATAAAAAGACACCATATGAGTTAGCGCTGCTCAATTATCCCAAAAATCATAATCACGATTATTTAAAACGATTATTAGTGGGCCATATGATCAAAACTTTATATGAAAGATTTATTTAAAGATAGTGATATATATCAAATATATATTTTATGTAAATAAGGTTGCTATGACATCTACATTTTAGAGACGAAATGTCACAATTCTCAATACCACAGCAGAATACCAGAGTAACTAATATTAGTTAAAAAACAACAACAAAAAAGGTCCTCAAAATTATTGAAAATAATTAAACTGCCAGTAATAAAAAAGCAAAGGAATACAATGTCAATAATAAAAAAAGTCAAATAATACAATAGAATTATAAAATAAAAAAAAGATACAAATGAAACAAACTGTGCTTTTTTAATGCAAGTCTAAAGTAGCTATTCAGTTAACAGCCTACTAGAGAAATTAACCTAATGTAAAATGAAACAGCATGGTCTTTACTGTAGGAATTAAACGTCCTTTGTTTCTTACAAAAGCTACAAAAGTCCTTCAGTCAAGAGCAGTGAGTGATTTTGAATTTGTCTTTTGTTGTTTGATTAATATTAAAGGAACACTCCACTTTTTTTGGAAATAGGCTCATTCTCCAACTCCCCCAGAGTTAATCAGTTGGGTTTTACCGTTTTTGAATCCATTCAGCCGATCTCTGGATCTGGCGATAGCACTTTTAGCATAGCTTAGCATAGATCATTGAATCCGATTAGACCAGTAGCATCGCGTTCAAAAATGACCAAAGAGTTTCGATATTTGTCTTATTTAAAACTTGACTCTTCTGTAGTTATATCATGTAGTAAGACCGGCGGAAAATGAAAAGTTACGATTTTCTAGGCCGATTTGGCTAGGAACTATACTCTCATTCCGGCGTAATAATCAAGGAACTTTGCTGCCATACCATGGCCGCAGCAGGTGCAGTGATATTACGCAGCGCCTGAAAGTAGTCCCCAGCTATATTATAACTAGTTACTTTCCTGTAGCTCAAATAGTAGAGCATGGCGCTAGCAACGCCAAGATCATGGGTTCGATTCCCAGGGAAAGCAAGAGCTGATAAAATGTAAAAACTGTAACTTGAATGCAATGTAAGTCGCTTTGGATAAAAGCGTCTGCTAAATGCATAAATGTAAATGTAAATGTAGTTACCTAGCTGGGGACTACTTTCAGGCGCTGCGTAATATCACTGCGCCTGCCGCGCCATGGTATGGCAGCAAAGTTCCTTGATTATTACGCGGAATGAGAGTATAGTTCTAATCATATCGGCCTGAAAATCGCAACTTTTCATTTTCCGCCGGTCTTAGTACACGATATAACTACAGAAGAGTCAAGTTTTAAATAGGACAAATATCGAAACTCTTTGGTCATTTTTGAACGCAATGCTACTGGTCTAATCGGATTCAATGATCTATGCTAAGCTATGCTAAAAGTGCTATCGCCAGACCCGGAGATCGGCTGAATGGATTCAAAAACGGTAAAACTCAACTTATTAACTCTGGGGGAGTTGGAGAACGAGCCTATTTCCAAAAAAAGTGGAGTGTTCCTTTAAGCACACAGTTGCAGCAGGAAAATAGCGAGCTGTCACTTTAAGAGCCGCACGGGTCCAATTTACTGTTACACAAGTATTTTCTTTTCTCAACTCTTTACGTTCATTTATGACATAACCAACAAAGATTTATGTGAATAATCACTAAGTGCCACATTTTCACACATTTTTGCATGTATTTGTCTGTTTAGGCGCTAAAAGATTAATTAAAATGTCCGTGTTGTGTTCTGTCTCTGAGTGCATACACAGTAGCCAAATCTTCCAGAGGAAGCGCAAGTTCTCTTTCACGCTTTTAAAAACATAAATAAATCTGATCAACTTAAACAAATAAAGCACGTCCCGTTTTGCAAAAGTCTCGTTACATGATTTTACTGATTTGCACGTGAAATTGGGCTTTTATGGAAGAACGAAAAGCACCGCTGGAAAGGGGCGGAACAGGGCTCAATAATCGTTTTATCTCGATTACTGTATTTTCATAATCGTTGGAGGCCGAAATCAAAACTGAATTTCTATTAATTTCACAGCCTTAATATGAGTCATTATAATCAGTAATTATGTCCTCACTGAATGCAACAAATGCCTCGTTTATAGTGGGTTTTATTGTTTTTGTTTCATAGCGCCGGGACATGGCATCACACACAACATGGTAAGGGGCGTAACAGTTCCGTCACACGCTTAAGGTATTCGGCCAATCATAACGCACTGGATAGCTGGCCAATCAGAGCACACCTCGCTTCTCAGAAGAATGAGCTTTGTAAAAATCGGTGCGTTTCAGAAAGGCGGAGCATAGAGGAGCAACAATAATGTACCGTATGTGGAAAATAATGTTTTTTGAACCTCGAACCACGTAAACACATTACATTACACCAAATACACAAAATAATGCTCTTTTTTAGCAACATCATATGACCCCTTTAAAAAAGGTCTTTTCATAAAATAAGTTTCTTCTCATTTTTCTTCTATTTACGGGCCACAAGAGAAATATTAAGGGAATAAATTAAAACAGTTTACCGTTATCAGCATATGTTGAAGTAGATTCGTCTCTCGTCGTCTCTGAGAGAATATGTGGCGTAAGATGCTGAAAGCTCTGCCATTACTCCGTCATTCCGTTTTTACTTTCACTTTCTGCATACTGAATTGACTGAGATTAAGACGTTCACCGGCAAAACTCTTGCACAAAGTTTGCACGTTGCTTGTGTGATATCCATTGGCTCACTTTCATGGTTTAAAATAGAAATATTTCCAACATTGCGCCGTAACCAATTACCCCGCCCCCCCGTATCAAAAACGTACCGAACCGTGACACCACTGTGTCGTGTCGTGTCGTGTCGAACCGAACTGTGAATTTTGTGTTACTGTTACACCCCTAATATATGTGACCCAGGACCAAAAAACCAGTCATAAGGGTAAATTTTTCGAAATTGAGATTTATAAATAAGCTTTCCATTGATGTATGGTTTGTTATGATATGACAATATTTGGCCGAGACACAACTATTTAAAAATCTGGAATCTGAGGATGCAAAAAAAAAAAAAATCACCTTTAAAGTGCAGTAGGAACAGAATATCTTCATGAAACATGATCTTTATTTAACGTCCTAATGATTTTTTGGCATAAAAGAAAAATCAATAATTTTGACCCATACAGTGTATTTTTGGCTATTGCTACAAATATACCCAGCGACTTAAGTCTGGTTTTGTAGTCCAGGGTCACATACAGGTGCATCTCAATAAATTAGAATGTCGTGGAAAAGTTCATTTATTTCAGTAATTCAACTCAAATTGTGAAATATTTAAATAAATTCAATGCACACAGACTGAAGTAGTTTTAAGTCTTTGGTTCTTTTAATTGTGATGATTTTGGCTCACATTTAACAAAAACCTACCAATTCACTATCTCAACAAATTACAATACTTAGAAGACCAATAAAAAAAACTTTTAGTGAATCGTTGGCCTTCTGGAAAGTATGTTAATTTACTGTATATGTACTCAATACTTGGTAGGGGCTCCTTTTGCTTTAATTACTGCCTCAATTCGGCATGGCATGGAGGTGATCAGTTTGTGGCACTACTGAGGTGGTATGGAAGCCCAGATTTCTTTGACAGTGGCCTTCAGCTCATCTGCATCTTGTTTCTCATTTTCCTCTTGACAAACAGGTCTGGTGAGTTTGCTGGCCAGTCAAGCACACCAACACCATGGTCATTTAACCAACTTTTGGTGCTTTTGGCAGTGTGGGCAGGTGCCAAATCTTGCTGGAAAATGAAATCAGCATCTTTAAAAAGCTGGTCAGCAGAAGGAAGCATGAAGTGCTCCAAAATTTCTTGGTAAACGGGTGCAGTGACTTTGGTTTTCAAAAAACACGTCTGTGTGTGGTGGCTCTTGATGCCTTGACCCCAGCCTCAGTCCATTCCTTGTGAAGTTCACCCAAATTCTTGAATCGATTTTGCTTGACAATCCTCATAAGGCTGCGGTTATCTCGGTTGGTTGTGCATCTTTTTCTTCCACACTTTTTCCTTCCACTCAACTTTCTGTTAACATGCTTGGATACAGCACTCTGTGAATAGCCAGCTTCTTTGGCAATGAATGTTTGTGGCTTACCCTCCTTGTGAAGGGTGTCAATGATTGTCTTCTGGACAACTGTCAGATCAGCAGTCTTCCCCATGATTGTGTAACCTAGTGAACCAAACTGAGAGACCATTTTGAAGGCTCAGGAAACCTTTGCAGGTGTCTTAAGTTGATTATCTGATTGGCATGTCACCATATTCTAATTTGTTGAGATAGTGAATTGGTGGGTTTTTGTTAAATGTGAGCCAAAATCATCACAATTAAAAGAACCAAAGACTTAAAACTACTTCAGTCTGTGTGCATTTAATTTATTTAATAAATTTGAGTTGAATTACTGAAATAAATGAACTTTTCCACGACATTCTAATTTATTGAGATGCACCTGTATATAATCACAGAGGACCCCTGATCACTGTCAGTAAGTAATATTGTATTATTATTTTAATTATAAGTACTTAATATTTTTAAAGTATGAAGACAACATGAATACAAATGATTTCTTTCTAAAACTTGGCATCTGCAAGATTTCTCTTTATCCCTTTATTTGACCTATGAGCAACCCTTTAGTGCTGAACACTGTCTCCCTAGTTTACCTTATTAGATTTAAGTGGCTCATGTTTCTGGTAAACGCTACAAAAAAAGACTCCAAAACAGATGTGACAAGAAAAATATGGGTTGGTTTTACTTTGGCACAGACTGACATCATGAAGGTATTATGCTCATATATACAGTATACACACAGACATCAGTTTGCGGGAGGAAATATGGCCTCCACAGAGCTGTTAGGTTGGTCCCCCATTGTAATCTATGGTGCTTTGAGTCTTGGTAAGGAACCGAAGTGGTTAAACGTCCAACATGAATTCCCATAAAACCCAAGCAAACATACTCCTAGTGAGCAGCTGAGGGAAATGAGTGCCAAATTTAATGTGGCCAGGTTTGTGGGGGACGACAATGTAGAACATGGCTAAGTACACATCCAGCTATGTTTTGCTACTGTCATTCCTGTGGCTGTGATGCTTATTACGAAACCTCTTGATGCCCAAGCTCTGGTTTTTCATGAGAAAAACGTCTCCCATGAGGCTGGGTGCTAGTCTTGTTTCATTTTCAGTCCAAACCTCATGATGGGGCCCTAGAATAGAAGGCAAATACATGAACACCAAACTTCCAGTGAAGCCCATTCCTACTGGCAGCGCTAAAAATCTGTATCGGTTGGAAGATCACTGTAGGAACTCCCTGCATTGCTTAGCCTATTTGTATAAATCTGTTGCATCAGCAACAATCTCAGTTACTTGGGCTTTCACTGAAATAGAATGATGTCTGTAGCTTTGACATCGCACATCGCTATCAGTGTGAACGCCATTAAGACTCATGTACAACCTTTGAGTGATATTAGCATCCCACACACTGGCAGCTTCCATGCTTGGAGTAATAACAGGCATGACTGATTTCTCCAGTTCCCCATAACAATAATAACCAGTAAAAACACATGACACGTCATAACAAAGAGGGTTTGTGTTGGATGAATCCTTCAGAACTGACTGCTGATTTCACATGGCTGGTATTTCAATGTTCTAAGCGTGAACATGCTGCTTACAAACATAATTATTTACTTCATCTGGTTGCGTTTCCATTGCGTCACTCTACGCCGCCAAGTCTGATCCCCTCCCTGTACTACAGCATCTATTCAATCTGGAGATAAGCAAACCCGTAAACATACTTGAACAGAGTGTAGACGGATGTTGACTGGATCTCCTAACAAGCCTCTACATCAGACGCAACACATTAGTTTCGAGAGGCAGCGCCCTGCTAATACCGTGAAGCAGAGTGGTTGGGAAATGCTCTCCAGCAAGTAGGCCACTCATACTCATGTGCTCTGCATTTTCCATTTGACTGCCTCTGTACAGTATGGCCTCTGTAATCACACCAGCAGCTTGAGACAAACCGTAAATGTTTACATATGCCTTCAAGGGGGCCGCTCCAAATTCACTTCATATCCAGTCTTTCTCTCACCCTTTGTCACACTCAGACAAGCACACACTGTGCTGTTAACAAGAATAGATGAGAGCTATTACACTTTTTTATTACTCCATAAAGCAGAACACATGGGGCAAGTCCTTGCAAGAGTGGCGAGACAGGAAATAGTGAATGGAAACCTGTAGCTCAGGAGGGGTGTACATGGCCTGACGCTCACCGTTCTTCATGCTACCCTTTTGGAAATGGCATATAAGTGCTTTGAGAACTCAGTAGTAGCATGAAGTAGTACAAGATGTAAAATAAGCGATCCAGTTCGCGAGGCCCAACTTGTTGAACCAGGACAATCATCAAACGAACAAGAGACGACTCCTCTTGAGGGCTCTTGCATCGACCCCTGCGACTCTACCTCTTTGATTTATGAAGCTCAGATGGAGTCTGGAGGGCTGGGAGGAGGAGATAAAAGGTTTCTTGAAATGAACACCTTAGTGAAACCTGCTGCTGTATAAGGTAACACAGAAAGGGCCCCTTCACCTGGAGAACCGCAGTCCAGAAAACTTCTCATTAGGGGGACACATCAGTCTGGGCACTGAGAAACAAGAGCTGCGGAGAACCTGTCAGCCCCATCAGAATCTGTTTTTGCACTTGAGTAGCATGTCTTAGGAAACCGAAATGATTAGTAAACCCCCCGAGCTATTCTGGGTTCAGTCGAAACAAAACCCCCACAATAATCAAACCGAATTGCTAAATTACAGAGATGAGCAGCTCGAAAAACGTCTCACAATCATGAGAGCCTTTACTCCGCAGAACCACAGCAGCTAAAGGCATCCAGATCCAACACTGATTGCTAATAATGAGTCAGTGTGGTACTGGCCAAGACACATGGTACAGCTCTGTAAAATCCCTCTACTCCTCACCCTGCTGGAAACATTGAGTCAGCCAAGGCCTTTTGTTTCAAGTTTATCTGTGTGAAAATAATGTGAGGCTTCAGCTTAGACACGCTGGGTAAAAAAAAATTAAAATGGTACTTTCATGTTGCCCAGGCTTCAAATAAGCTGAAAACAGGCCGTAGGTCCAGGATCCTCTGCCATGCTTTCCTGACAGGATGAAGAGTTTCGTTGTTCCCTTGTTGTTCCTGCAGATCCCATTGAACTCGCAAATCCTCCATGTGGCCTGGCAAAGGGGCAGTTTAATAAGAGCCTCGTTTTGTCCTTTGTGAGCCAAGGCTGGGGACATCAGCAAAAATGTTCTGATTCAGAAATGCTCCATTTCCTCTGTGGAGATTTGAGGACACTGCGGCTTTTCAATAGAGCCAAAATATGAAGAACAGAAAGGGGGGATTGCAGTTGTGTAATTGTCCTTACATAATCTCGATATAAATTTAATGAATTGGATGATAACCACCATTGACAGTAAACACCATTGTCTGCAGGCTTGTTTTTCATTGGATGTAGGGTCAGGGTAGTTCATGTAGCTCAACTTAACCTCATTCTTTATAGGTTAGGCCTCGTGGATCAGGAAGACGAATCCAACTGACAGGGCTCTGTCTGGGTTTGACTGAAAGTTACTGCACAGCCAGATTTACTTTCAGAAGTTTTGGTACCCATGTATGCAATGCCCTCTGCTGAAAGAGGAACACTGAGTCCTGGAGTACGGACATTTGCAGCTGTGACAGGGTGAGTCATTCTGTTTAGCACTTAAATAGAAGGGGGTTTCTGTTCAACAATGACACTGACACATAAGTACAGACAGAAATCTGCACATGTGCTTGAACACACACACACATGCACTCAATGAGCACTGGTAAAGCACCAGCACCTGTGAAACGAATGAATCTTAAGGGAAACATGGCTAATGCAGAGGCTTTCGTTTGGTACTTCCATATTCACATGGATGCACGTGTGGCTGGAATACAGAGTAGCAGCTGCAGTCCGGGATGTGAGCAGATGACGGTTCCTAGAAGAAAACCCGCCAGTTCTTGCACGTCTTTTCACCAACTGATCAGGCAAGAAGGAACACATTTCCAGAAATTACCCAACACCTGGGTAAATCAGTAATCGAAAATGAACCAACTCTCAGCAGGACAATTCTCTTAATGACTCTCTAATATGAGCTTGGGGAAGTGGCTCACAACATAACATAACATTTGGTCAGGTTCTAGCTTCTCGAGGTTTTGCAAACAGGTTGGCTCTAAGTTGGTCATCAGTAACTTTTGCATTAATGTATATTTTTCCATATGAGAAACACAAATATCACATTATAGATATTGTTTTCCAAAGTCTCAGCATGATATGGGGCTGCGTGAGGTTTTATGGTTTGGTTGGGCGATGTAAAACAGGATGATTTCCTGTGCTGCTGCTTTCAGCAACCTATTTTCTTTATAAATCAAAGATTTACTTCTAGAGAAAACAAGCAATTACACAACATGAACAAAATGAAACATGGCAGTCTGGAAATATGATCTTCCAAACAAAATAAAAGTAGGGGAAGGTATGGGGAAAAACCCAGAATCCATGAAAAAGAGAGAAAGTAAAAGTGGAAAAGAGGAACGCTGAATGACTGAGAGGGGGAAAGTAAAACTGGGATAGAGGAGCGCAAATGAGAGTTAGAAGGAGGCAAAGAAATGAAAAGTCGAGAAAGAGAAAGAGAAAAGGGAGAGGGGGAGAGAACAAAGCCATCTTTGTGTGAGGCGCTGAGAGAGTGGAGCAGAGCCAGGGCTTAGGGGGTGTTTCACAAGAGTACACTGACTGCATTCCTGCAATGTGATTATGGCCACATTTAATTTATTCTCCTGCAGGAAACACACTTAACCCTTCACTGTCCATCGACTCGCATCAACTGGCCTTGAACTTGAACTCTTTTCCTTTATAATTATCCAGTAAGTGAATATTATGCAAGTAAAACTGTTTAGTTATGACCTTGCCATAAGAACCAACTACAGACTCTGTAGTTCCTGGTGATTGCTTTACAGTCATTCATTGACTTTGCTTTGTGTTTTGCGGCGTCAGACCGCTCTAAATCCAGGCTAATTCGGCCTGAAGCGATTACACTGGGGATTCCCAGCACTGGATATTCTTTAGGTACACAAAGGTAGATCTGAGGTGAAACTTCACATGCATTTTATCTGAAACTAAAAGTATTTAATGAGGAAATTTGTTAGAACAACTCAAAACATGCCAAAGCATGTTTAGGGAAGAACTTGATGAAATTTACCTAGAGGACACAATTTTTGGTTGGTCTGTAAAAAAGGGAAGATTTTTGAGAATGTGGTTGCAAAATTTCTTTTTGGAGATTTTTTGATAAATATAAAAATATGAAGGAAGAAAGAAAACTTGTATAAACAAGGTAATAAGCTAATAATAAATATACTTGAATAAGTATTAAATAATTAGTATTAAGATCATAGTAAATTTAGAACAATATGTATTTTTAACCAACAATTAAGTATAAACTAAAATGTTTTTTCACCATCAGGCCAAACAGTTCTGAGCTTGATGAATAATAGTACCATTTTCATTAGAAAGCCGTTCAGTACAAACTATTTCATGCTCAGATTTCTCATCAGGGTTAGCCAGCCACAATAAGTACAGGAAAGCCTTTGGTGAAAGTGTTTGGTGAAATGGTTTAGTGATGTGGCGACTCAGAATTGGTCAAATACATTTTAATCCTGATTTTAAAGCTCCAAAATAAAAAAAAATACAGCCATAACAAATATCCTGGAACAGTACAGAAAGACAACATTCAGAAACAACACATTCTCACTCCCAACTCGTCACATTTATTTTTTTAAAGATTGGCATTTTTGCTTTTATTACGATAGGATAGTGAGTAGACAGGAAGCAAAGTGGGGGAGAGAGAGGGGGACGGGATCATGAAAGCCAGAGCTCAAACTTGGGACACCTGAAGTGCAACAGTGCTGTATGTCGGTGCGCTGCCCAAAAGGGCATCGGCACCGACAACTTGTCACATTTTGATGCTTGGTCAGGACCCTTTGGTGTCACTTTTTAATGCACAGGGTACACCTTTAGCATAATTTTCTGAAGTGCAGATTACTCCATTGCTTCAGTAAGAAACCTTTGGCGTCAATATGCAGACGTTGTTGAGAAGTGGGTAGGTTTAGGTGCTCCAAAATATCAATAATTTATAAATTATAAATGTATATACTGCAAAACCTTTTCTATTTTTACAAGTATAGATCTGACACATAAGGGTCCTGACCAAGCGAGGTTTTTTTTTTTTCAAAAACAGCACCTGTTCGGCCTGATAATGGAATTTACCAGAATCAATACAATTGTTCTGAATCTAACTTAAGGCAACAACATCCGATCTGCATAGAAAGCATAAGTAATTTCTGCAGACAGTCTTGAAGAGTGTCTTGGGCAAAGCTTGATTTGTTGAGCCAAGCTTGATGGTCATGGCTGCTGACCTCTTTGGTTAGGTCTGTTTCCCAATCCTGGAAGACCACACACAGATCTGTCAGCTAGAAAAGACAACCCCTATTTTGACGGGCCCACCCTAGTTCCCTCTATGATTCTGTGTGTTTACACCTAACATAGAGAGAGGGAAAATTAGATAATGAAGAGAGAGCAGCACATCATTGGGGTTGACCACTCCCTGAGGCCACAAATATAGTAGCCTACTCATTCTCGAGCCACCTATTCATATATTCTTATACACTCCCCTCTTCGACAACTGTACCACTCTCTACCCAGTTGCTGGGAATAAAAAACGGGAGCAGTTGAGAGAGAGAGAGAGGGTGGGTGGGGGGCAAAACCAATGCTGGACTAAATAAAATCTCCTCTCCAAAGGATCAAAGCTGAACTTGGCAATTTAATTCCAAGAGGATATTGCCGTTCCCAAAGGCTTCCCTTTGCCTCCAGCCATCTAGGCCTGTTACCCCCTCTCATTAAAGACACAGTCTTAAGCTGTAGTGTAGCAACCGGAGCAGCATTATCCCAGATCTGCTTTTCCCTGCCCATTACGGAAAGAAAGTTCTGTCAGTCTAACCACAATCCAATAAGGTTGGACCAACACTACTGTCATTTAGATGTATTACATAACAGTTTTCCAACAGAACCTAATAGAGCATAGGCGGGGCTAAGGACAATTATAAAGTCTCATTGTTTTAGCTGTGCCAGTACAGCTAAGTTCAACTTCTTAGGAAACATATCTTTTTTCAGCGAGGCCAAGTCTTAGTGTAGCTGGAGCAATGGCTGCAGAAAATTCAGCTTTGCCATCACAAGAATAAACTACACTACACAATTTTGTGATGCGTTTTTTTTTATTTTATTTTTTTTAGACACAACATAATTAATTAGTCATAATAAAAATAATAAGCTTTATTACAATTTTAAATAATTAATTAAATTTAGAGCTGTAATGGTGTGTTCACACCAAATGCAAATTTAATTATTCACTCGAGTAGCATTTGCCGTGAACACGTGATATTCACTTCAATTGTGTCTTCCAAGCAAGTTGAAAAATTTCAACTCGAGCAGAAAATTCGCATGACGCGTTATTGTGCAAGCCAATCAGCAAAGAGCTTATTGACACATCCGGTTATATCAGAAAATGGAAGAGAGCATTACTGTAGCCGTCTAGGCACCCCGAAATTTATGATATAGTTACCTGGAGCATAGAAAACAATTAAAATCAGTTGTAGCGGTAGTTAGGGCTGGGTATCGAGTTCAATACTTTTTAGGCACCGACTGAATTGCCTCGATACCATTGAGTATCGAAAAACGTCTTGTCGTTCGGTACCAAATTTCGATACCTAAGGGGGTTAATCTCATCAATGTCAGTGAGGCAATAAGCCTGCAGCACTAGGTGTGTTCGACAGATAGATCAGTGTTTGACATCCGTGAGAGCGATTCGAAAGCGTACGGAGCAGTCTGCTCTCCATCGCGTGGTTTTGTTTACTACACACAGACTGAAGCGCCCGTGACACTTGCCTGTGATTTCAGCGTCTGCCGTCTCTCTAAATGAGGACATAAACACATGAACAACATCTCCAGAACTGCTCTGAGAGTCACTTCATTAGCATTTTACCGTTTCATTGGACAGAAAATAAAACACCCACTTATGAAAGTGGATAAAGATTTTCAATTTCTTGAAGTCTTCAACAACCTAGAATAAATGAATAGAAATGATGATTCTGTCTGAGCTATGCGTTTTAAAACAAACACGCACTAGTGTAAATGTAGTCTAACAGATGTGTAAACTGAAAACTATTTGAACTTTATTCAAATTATTTGCACTGATTTATTGTGTTGGATATATTTTGTTCCTTTGTGCAGTGGCTCAGGAGATGAGGCTTTGAGTCTGTATAAATGTCAACAAGCTGAAAAAATAAAACCAAAGTTTTTTTTTTAGATAATGTAATCTTGTTAAAACTGATTTAATAAAATTTGTATCGAAAAAAGTATCGTTCAGGAACCGGTATCGAACTCAAGGTATCGGTATCGGTATCGATATCAATATCAATATCAATATCAATATCAATATCAATATCGAAAATTCTTTAAACGATACCCAGCCCTAGCAGTAGTTTTATTTTATTAGCATGGCTACAGAGATGCTGCTATCAATAAAAAAATAATGTCAGTGTATATACAGTAGTAAAATGTAACACACACATTAATGCAGGATTAATACTCATTCACCTCTGGATGGTGCTGTGAACTCAGACACGTCGGCGTTTGGCTTTCCGGTGTATTTGGGACTTCCACAACAGGTACAAAGCATTGATCGTAGTTATCTCCACCATTGTTGATTGCGCAATGTTTTTATTTGCGCGAGTTGCATGAAAAACATCCAGCGAGTAATCTAGAGCCAGTGATGCGATGCGCATATTCACTTCGCGTTTCGTGTGAACACACCATAAGTGAGCAACATCACATCAACGAAACCACTTAGTTCCTGCTGAACAAAGCTTAAAAAACACAATATTTGCTCTGAGCAATAGGTCAAGAGAAACAATTATACAATGAATAGCACTGTTTAGATGTTTCGAATCAGCTCTTTGCTAAGAGTTCAGCTAGAGTGCAATATTCAAATGCAACATCATACCAAGAGCAAAGGCCTGTGAATCTAGTACAGAGAGGGTACAGAATGAGGGCTGAGAGGTGCACATAAAATTTTACTGAGCAATGCTGTATATTAGAAGGCAATCCGAAACTAAACTTTGGGCAAAATTATGAGGACATGTGTTGAGATAGTGAGAAACAGAATGAGAGAGAGATATCTAAAAGGGAGAAATAGACAGCTAATCCCTACAAGCAGCTGTTGTGTTCTGACCGACACCAGAAGCTGCCGCCTGTGACCTCACTAGCACTGGTGTAAAGGTTAATCATTAAAGTGCATATACACCAACATTCATCTCTTAGGTACAGAGAGGTGTATGACTAACCCCATGACAATCCCAGTTTATCGCAGGCTCACACTGCAAACCTACCCTGAATCACGCTTTGAGCAGAAGGAGCTTTATTTTCAGCATAGAATTCAGGTAGTACTTCAAATACTAAACCTCAAGGACATGATCCTCAAGATATTTACTTATTTATTTTTAATCAGAGTAGTTTGGAAGAAGGCTTCACACATCATTAAAACCTGTGAAAAGTATTGCTGAGGCTCTAGGTGAGAACTTCCAGCCTCTGATGCCCCACTCGGGTTAAGCCCAAAATATACGCAAGGGTCCGCGGCATACAGTGTGTGTGACGCAAATTTCATTACCAGAACAGTACGCTCGTTCTGTACACGCACCACTCGATTTTTAACCACGCGCACTTTGTATGCGCAGGTCACATGTGCGCATTGAATTTGTCTTGAGTAATCAGTTGTTCCACAAGGACTTTCTTTAGAGTAGAAAAGGAAACTAAAGAGCCAGAACAACAGTAGCAACACAATACTGGAGACTGCAACAAGAACAGATGCCCGTATTGACAAGTGCTTGTGTAAGGGGGTTATGAGTAGGGATGGGTATCGTTTACATATTAACGATACCGATACCGGTACTTATCGATAATGTTATCGATACTATTTGGTGCAAAAAGATATGATGTGAAAAGTTGTTGAAAATTTCAAGTTATTTTATTACTGCTAAACTTTAGCAACTGTATTAAAGTTCTTCAGTCAGGAGCAGCGAGTTATTTTTCTGTTTGCGTTTTATTTTATTCACATTAAAGGGATAGTTCACCCATAAATAAAAATGGTCTCACTCTCAATTTGTTTTAAACCTGAATGAGTTTCTTTCTTCTGTTAAACATAAACGTTATTTTGAAGAATGTATTCATTTTTATTCTTGTGCTGAACACAAAATAAGATATTTTGAAGAATAACCAAACAGTTGCTGATCCCCAGTGACTTCCATTTTTTTTTCCTACTATCAAAGTCAGTGGGGACCAACAACTGTTTGGTTACTGACATTCTTCAAAATATCTTCTTTTGTGTTCAGCTCAAGAATAAAAAACAATACAGGTTTGGTACAACATGACAGTGAGTAAATAATAATAGAATTAAAATTTTTGGGTGAACTATCCCTTTAATGAAAATCGGCAGCATGTTTAGTTCTGTACATTTAAGACCTGCACACATCTGTTTTTTTCACTTTAGACATAACTAACTGTGTTTATGTGTAAACCTTGTGTATTTTTGACAATATTAGTGCAATCAGACAATAATTTAGATAACTAAGTAATCATATGCTGTTTGACCGGCTTTGTAACGTACACACGCTTCAAGTGTACGTGCTCTGAATAAGCGCACGCCAGAACAGCACGCAAATTAAATGTTTAACTGGCAAGGCTTTAAACTAAAGTACACGCAAATAATGTACTTTTGTGATTGCGAATAAGTGCAGTGTTTCGAGAGTGTAACTCTACCGCTGAATCAACATTTGATGTGAATGTATCTCGTGAGTTGAAGTTGGAGCCGGAGCCGGAGCCGGGAGATATAGTAAATACAGTGCATTGCTTGAGGTTGATGTTGTGTTTTGTTAGTAAATGTTTCATTATATTACTGGTGTTGCCTCCTTTGTTCACTATTACACTACTGCATATATTGCAAAACAATACCGGTTCTGGGTACCCATCCCTAGTTATGAGATACTTTAGTTTAAAGAGTGCAAGACATTTTATTGGACAGACCTTCTGGAGACAACAGCGCAGACACTGGACAAAGTTGAAAATTTCTAGAGCTCATATGTCGACCACCTGCGTTTGCCCATGTTATCAAATGGAGTATACTTTGAAAGGCTTTGCGTTTGACTGTCTTGTCATGGATAAAGTCTTGACTTATACTCAACCCTCTTCTTGTCTTGGTTTTGACTCAAACCGAACCTTCTTCTGGTCTCATTCTTGAATTAGACTCAAATGAGCTGGTCTTGGTAACAACATTGCCAGACATTCATTTTCAATGACAGTTGCCAATTTTTGGTGAACCAAGCAACAGAGACCATTGGCGATGCAACAAAGCTGAGCAGAGTAGCAAAACAATGAGGCAACATTGCTGCAGATTTGGGGCATCTCGCGTACATCTCAATTCAGCTTCCTCAGCTACACTACAAACCAAAAAATACTTGAACTACCTACCCCAGTGCACTTCACTGCTTCCTATGCTTTACGTCACCATGATCATTTCCACAAGATAAGACACTTCAATTCTTTGTCGACTACAATAGTGGAAAATGTGAGGATTCTGAATGAAGTTTTTTGGTACTTGGTACTTGGTATTGGGACGATATGGAGTAGGTCAGTGGTTCTCAAACCTCTCCATGAAGTACCCCCAGCACTGTCTCCCTATATCTGACACACCCACTTCAGGTTTTGCAGTCTCCACTAATTGAATCAGGTGTGATAGATGAGGGAGACATACAAAATGTGCAGGGCTGGGGGTACTCCAAGACAAGTTTGAGAACCACTGGAGTAGGTGATTCATCAGCTAGTAGAGTTCTCAGGAGCTAGAGCAAAGCAACAATCATCACAACAGGTGACTCATTGGCAGAAATCAGTGTGTTTGATGTCCTTACTCTTGTCCGACCAGGATAACATCAAGGTATACTATACATACACCATAGTTAGAAGGCTTTGCAGTAGTTTTCAGTGACTGATTCAGTTTAAGGAGCTCTTGGGGTAACACTTCATTCTTCATTCTTCTCTACCTTTGGCACTTCACCCATTGTGTATGCACATGAGCAGACATGCAGTTTATGTAGACTAGGGGATGCAAATCCTGCTCCCAGAGAGTTTAGCTGCAGAGTTTAGCTTCAACCTGCCCCAACACACCAGCTTGGAAGTTTCTAGTAATCTGGAAGACCTTGATGATCTAATTCAGAATATAATTAAGACTGGAGTGGAACTCTGCAGGTTAGTGCCTCACCAAGCTGCAGAGTTTAGCTTCAACCTGCCCCAACACACCAGCTTGGAATTTTCAAGTAATCTGGAAGACCTTGATGATCCAATTCACAATTTAATTAGGATTGGAGTGGAACTCTGCAGGATAGTGCCTCACGAAGAACAAGACTGGGCACCCTTGCAACAGACTTATTGGCATGCTCAGGAAAGGGGCTAGTCAATTTTAAAATTGTAGTGGAGGAAAGCTAATGCCAAGGAAACCTGCTCCTGGTTGAGGGAGCTGATATAGTAATCCATTTCAGTAGATGTCTCTTGGCTGCTCATTTACAAATGTGTGCCTTCAACACAAAGAGCAGGTGTTGATGGTCCATGAAATAGTCCATGGAAACCATTTCTAAATGTCCTGGTGGTGCTGCCCAATAATAATAAGCCATTTAAAGACAATCCACATGGATTTAGAAGGGGTGCCAGAGTCAATCTCTGTGGTGGTGGATTGCCACATGATACCCAGTAGTGCTGCCACAATGAAAAGCTACATTCATATCCATCTCATGGATTGACCGGGTTATGCCACTGGCTATGAACATACAGGAAACCTAGCACGCCTCAATACATTTTTTTTCACATGAGTTTCTTCCAAACAGGCTACAGAAAGTTTGTCCATACAACTTCCTTTGTAGCCTATGCCATCTGTTTTAGACATTCAGTCTTTAGTTTAAGCAAATTTACCTTTGCCAAGAATTTAGGTGTGACAAGTTCAATCATTTAAATTCGATAAGAATGAGAACAAGCTGGACTTCAAGCAAAGATCAACTTCAGCAAGTTGCACAACATTCATCATCATGTTGTACAGAATGTTGTTCTCATATATTCAAATGACTAGAAAGGAAATATGTTTTTTTCAAGTTTCCCGGCAAGACATGAGTGGTACACCACAATATGTCCTCTTTGCCAAATGGCAATTCTACCAGAGAACTATTACAGTACTAAACCAATACACAAGTCATTCTCTAATGACTTGGCCTTGGGCCTTAGCTGGATACAAGCACAACATTTGATTGAAATATATTGGATTCCTTTGTAGAATTCTTCTCATGCACATGCTTAGTTCTTGCTTTGAAAACATTAATAAAAAGCAAACTATGATAAACCGCAAGTAACAAAGGAGGAAGCGAAAGGCATTCAAATCAAGAAGTGCCATTACAGAAATATGTTTTACAATCCCTCAGACTGGATACAAATTCAGAAATTCATACAGTGGAAATGGTAATAAAATATCTCACCTCATTTTGTTTAAGTAATAACACATATATCATAGGAATCTGACTCTTGACTCTTACTTGTAGTAACGGATCCAACACTGCAAAAAAGGTATTTTCCTAATAAAAATAAATTAGCTTTAAAGCAAAAATCACACATGCATCTTTCTCAGCCCACTTCCCACTGACCTCATACAAACAAAGATTTCTATATACTTTAGACTTAAGGGTAGACCCTGGACTTAGGCTTTGTTAGATAAATAAGGCTCAAGAGTTTTGTTCTCAAAGTGGCAACTGGCAAATCTGTAACCATTATGAAAAGGCTTGTTTGTGATTAGTTGATAAGACATATGAGGAATATGTTTGTTCTTACCTTTTGTTCTTTTAAGAATATGATGTGTACAGTACTACACACTGTATTACAATCAGCATTATGACCTACATTATTCAGGTTGATACATTTGCACACATTGATATAAGTGTTTTGAGAGTCTTTTGAGCTCATTATGTGCTGAGTTATTAAATGAATGCTCCTGATATTTATTTAGGCATGAAGCTCTAAGCTCAGTTAAATGAATCAGCGTGTGCTGAATAAGACTGAGAGGACTGAGAGACATATTCATGATTAATGTCAGCATGCTCCTATCATCTGGCACTACGGCATTTACTGTAACGTATGAAAGCAGGTTTGAGTCACTTCTCGCTCATGGTGAGATGAAAAGGGCGACCATATGGAGACAGACAGACAGATAGACAGGCAGACACAAACACACACAGTGCTGTCCAGCTCTTCTATTCTGCAGTGACAGCATGTTCCATATGTGCTCCATGGTGAGTCCCAGCAGGCTGTTAAACAATCCTGTATCCATAAGTGAAATCCCAGACATTTGAGATCTTGGGTAATATCTCTTTTGTTCCTTTCTCTTCTCTCCATTCTGTCTTGTATTAGGACTGCACGATTATGACAACAATTATCAATTATTTATCCTAATATTACAATTTATTTTCATTAATCCAATTTACATAATTGCGTAATCATTTGTATGGATCAAATGCATATCATATTCTTTACTTAGTTAACAAATCAAAAAGAAGCTGAAAAAATATTCCTCAGTTGATTATATTTCAGTTACTGACTTATATAAATGCTTTCATTAAAAACTAAACTGTTCACACTGCACAAAACTTATGACTTATAAATTGCTTATTTACACACAGTCTACATGTTGCAATGAACCCAAACAAAGTAAAACATGGAACAATAAAGGAAAAAAATTACACTACTGTTCAAAGGTTTGGGGTCAGAAACATTTTTAATACTTTAAATGCAAAAAAAAGAAAAAGAAAAAAGCTCACCAAGACTGCATTTATTTGAATAATAATAACTATAATTACACAATAATTGCTACAGTAAGAACAGTAATATTGTAGAATATTATTCCAATTTATAATAACTGTTTTTTTATCTTAATATATTTTAAAATGTAATTTATCCTGAAGCTGAATTTTTTGCATCATTACTCCAGTCTTCAGTGCCCTTTAGAAATCATTCCGATATGTGGGAATAAATGTTGAAACACATATCAGAATGATTTCTGAAGAAGAAAAACTTACTGACTGCTAATATTTCAACACTATGGGAACTATGGGAAATGTGACAGATGGTGAAAATTGTTTGTCTTCATATTTTTTGACAAAGTTTGATGTAAGAAGGCCTATGGTTTTCTTTCTTGCCAGGAACTTTAACTTTAAAGTTCAAGAATGCAACCCACATAATTAAAAACAAAAAGTAATAATAACAATAATACTTTCATTCAGCAAGCACGTATTAAATTGATCAAGGATGACAGACAAGACTTTAACATAGTTACAAAAATGTTCTATTTTAAATAAATGTTGTTTTTTAAAACTTTGTATTCATCAAATAATTCTGGGGAGAAAAATCATGGTTTCCACAAAAATAGTAAGCACCACACCCGTTTTCATTTGGGATAACAGGAAATGTTACTTGAGGACCAAATCAGAAAATTATAATTATCTGTGAATGATCATGTGACACTGAAGACTGGACTGCATTGGACTAGGCTGAAAATTTAAGAAACAACAACAACAACAAAAAATATATATTTTAAATTATAAACATATTTTACAATGAATGTTTTTTACTGTATTTTTTATAAAATAAATGCATCCTTGGTGAGCATTAGAGACTTACTGTATACACATCATATATGTCACAGCTGGAGGAAGAGGCGTTTGTTTCAGATATATCAGAGGAAGTTGAGGTATTTTGATTATTTGCATTAGTATTTTTGGCATCACCCATACATCAGTAACCAACCATAATTATTTCTGATTATAGTGAAGTACAGAGACGTGTTGGGATCAAATATTGGCAGGAAGCATTAGTGTATGCGTGTGCGATTGACTTGAGGAAATTGTGTAAAGAGCTCAGAGAGAAGTGTGTGAATAGTGTTTCAAAGGCCTTTCTCATACAGGGGCTTTATTTGAAGCTGGCAGGCCTTGCCGCCACACATCAAAGATGCACTTGTTGAGAGAGAGAGAGAGAGACTGATTAACACAACTGATGCAGAGAGCCAGACCACAGCAAAACTATTCAATAGCTGGATTGAACTGGACACACACAAGACTCTCTCACTCTCTGACACACAAACACTTCATAGAGAAGCTCTGTCAGCAAAATACAGAAATAGAGAATTGCTTAGATGTAGAGATGCATCAAAGTCAAAATTCTTGGCGAAACTGAAAATTCAGGACACACTAGGCTGAAAATCTAAGGAAAAATAAAATATACTGTATATATATATATATATATATATATATATATATATATATATATATATATATATAGACAAATTCTCCAGGAGATCTCAAGATAAAAGTTCAAGGAAATTTAACTAGATGATTACTCCATTGCTACTACTTTTAATATTTTTTTTATTAACTGTTAATGAACTGGGGACATTCTACAGTCTGATGTTGATAGCCAAGGTTTTAACCTAGCCATGACTAACGAAACACAGGCTAACAAAGTTATCAGTTCACTTGGAAATACTAAATGCACTAAGTTTCTCCAAACTCACAAAGATACTTTAGCTCCTGTTATTTCTCATTTAATTAATTTATCATTTGAACACAGTGTTTTTCCTACTGCTTGGAAGCAAGCCATTGTTTCTCCTATTTTTAAACCTGGGGATTATTGTGAGGTTAGTAACTATAAACCTATCAGTATACTGCCAGTAGTCTCAAAGGTTGCAGAAAAGGTAGTTCTTGAACAACTGACATCTTATCTTAATACAGCTAAGGCTGGTTTACACTGTATGCAAAATCACTCCACTGAAACTGCTACTTTACACCTAACAGAGCAAATAAAATCTAAGCTTGACAAAGGTGGAACAGTTGGTGCTATATTTTTAGATTTCAAACAGACAGCAATGTGTAAAAATTAAAGGGGTTCATTCTAATACCTTAAACTCTACAATGGGCGTACCTCAAGGATCAATACTAGGCCCTTTATTATTTAGTTTATACATCAATGATCTCCCACAGCAGTGCAAAGGGATACAAGTGCAAATGTATGCTGACAATACTGTTATTTTTACACACGCGAGAACTGCAGAGTTAGCTACTGAAAAGCTAAATGTTGCTATGGATAGGATTACACAGTGGTTAGAGCAATCGTGTCTTACCTTGAACACTGGTAAAACAAAAGGGATGTTTTTTTTTTTTTCTAAAATGAAGGTGTGTTCTTCCAATGCAGATATTTTTATAAATGAGAAGTGAGAAGAAATTGTTACAGAGTTTAATTATCTAGGTTTAACGCTGGATTCAAACCTTAGTTTTAAAAAAACATGCAAAGAAATTGGTGAGAACTATAAAATTTAGTTTGATAAACTTCAGATAAATTAGATAATGTCTACCTACTGATGTAGCTAAGACTTTTATGCATGCTACAATTTTTTCTCATCTGCCATATTGTCTGACATGTTGGGGTCAAGCAGGAGAAACTGTTATTAAACTTTTAAAATCTCTTTACAAGCAGACTCTAAAAAATTTGGACAAAAAAGTCTAACCAATATCACCATTGTAGGGTTTTGGAGAAATACAATTTTCTGAGCTTTGACAACTTTAGACTTTTCTCGAATTTATGTATGGTTTATAAAACTTTAAACGGTTTGGCCCCTTCCATACTTTGTAATTTTGTGCACTTTCGTTCTACAGTCTCTGTAAGATTTACTAGATCATCATCCACTAGTGATTGTGTTGTTCCATTTCGTCACTCTGCCTTTGGATTATTGTCTTTCTCAGTGAAAGCTATTACTCATTGGAACACTCTACCAGAAGACATAAGGATGTGCACATCTATTGACATTTTTAAATTGAAACTAAAATCTTACTTAAAATCAACTCAACTCTGTAAACACTGACATGGTTATGGTGTGGCTCTGATATGATGTGTATAAGTATTACTGTACTGTATGTTTTTGTTGTTTTCTTTTTGTGTTTAATTGTGATTATGATTACCTGCCAAGAGACCGCAGATGAAAACTAGCCATCGGCTAAATTCGGTACAATGCATGAAATGGAAACATTTATGTTAAAATTGTACATGGTCCCTTTTCAAATAAATTTTAATAATAATAATAATAATAATAATAATAATATATATGTATGAAGAGTTTATTTGCAAAAACAGATAACGCCTTTTTTTTTTTAAATGTTCAAAAATCATGTTTTTTTATTGTTATGTTTTTATTGTGTTGTATTGTGTTAGTTAGCTGGGTTTTTTTATGTATATGAAATATATATAAAGTAATTTCACTTTCACTTATTCATCCTTTAGGTGAATGTGCTACCATAATATCAAGGTTCAGCATTTGAAACATTGGATAATATTTGTTAAATAATGCATGACTATATGTTATATGTACTATGTACTATATGTTATATGTATATGTATTATATATAATTATTGATGTTTGGCTAATATAAGCACATTTGAACCCTATAAATTACATAACAAAGGATTTTTTATTTACAGATTGATCGATTGATATTTTTGATTGTATTTTTTTAATATATTTTACAGAATCCTGAAAAAAATACTGTATCAAAGTTTCTGCAAAATTATGCAGTACAGCTGTATTATGAAGGATCATGTGACACTTTGCTATCACAGAAATTCCATTTTAAAATACATCAAAATAAATTTGTATTAATATTTCACAGTACTGTTGTATTTACTGTATTTTTCATGAAGTAAATGCAGCCTTGGTGAGCATAAAAGACTTTTTGGAAAACATTTCCCTAATATTTAACCACTGACTATAGCCATTCAATATTGCATTATAATTGACAGCTATCAATTTTAAACTTTTTTGTGCCAACTTTTTTTTTTTTTTAATCTACAACATCTCTCTAAACAAAAGCACCGAATGTGCTAATTTAGTACTTGCTTCCTCTAATAAAACCCAACAAAAACAAGAACAAGCTCCTGAATGTGAGCTCATATCAGCTATGGCACAGACATTAACAGGAAGTGTGAGCTGTTTGACGATTCTTTGTTATTAAATTATGCTGATACTGATACCACTGATATCAATCATAGCTTTCTGTAAAAAATGCATAAGCAAACGACTTCAATTCCAAACCCCAAAATGAACTCGGGTACATCAAGGTGAATTACTTTTGAATTCTCTTCCAAGTGCTGTTAAAAATCCACCACACATACACCACCATAAACCTCTGCCGAAGAGCCAAAACATGCCCACTATGTTTTTCCTCTGATATCCTGTTTCCCATTAAAGTTTTGTGGTGTTGGGAATCCACACAAACTGCCTCGAGGTAAGCTGTGAAGCCCACGGATGAATACAAATGGTCCTGGCAGGACAGCCAGAGGTCCTGGACGTTAAAATGCAGTGGGCAGAAGTTCTGACCCAGAAGGTTTAACAACACAAACCACACATACAAATGAGTGTATTTGTCTTATTAGCGTTTTTCAAACCAACCATGGATTCAGATTACTGGCACTCAGTAAAAAAAATAAAAAAATTGAGTAGTCACTTTCAGTTACTAAAATCTAGATTAGCCTGCAACAACTGAAATCTTGCATGATTAAAACAAAACTTAGCCTTAAAAGATATTATACATAAACTTTGCGGCCTAGAATGACCTAGATCAAAAAATATATATTCCTTTTAACATTTCAATATACCGAATTAATGTCACCTATACAGTTTCTGTGTGATATCATGATTGCTTCTTAAGAATCATTTCCACTGGTACTTAGACCTGTACTTACCTGCCTTACATCGGTGTCATGTTTTAGCATGGCATACTGTGATTATTTCAGGAGATTGGGCATGAGTTCGTGACGTTCAGTTTTGTCAGTATGCTGTCTATCTAGGACACTCACCCTCAAGACGGATGCCCTCCTTCTGAACGGTGTAGCTCAGCACGGCAAAAGGGGCCACGGGTGATTTGGCTATGACAATCTAAAACAAGAAACAAGAAAAGATTCAGAATGAGTAAGGGAATTGCTAAGCATCACTTCAAGGCCACGATATCAATATAAGGTCAAAGTTTAATAGCTAATATTTAAGGCGCACAATGGACTCAGTATTATAATATATTAATATAATAATATTTGTATGAATATTCGTACTGCATTTAGTAAAAATATTATTACAATTTAAAATAAAATAATAAAAAAGATTTTAAAAATATTTAAAATAAAAACTTTTAAAATATATTACATTTGAAAGAAGAAGTCTCTCACCAAGGATGCATTTATGCTATCAAAAATACAGGAAATTGTTCATGTTTATATATTTTTAAAATGGAATATATTCCTGTGATGTAAAGCTGAATTTTCTTTATTTTTTTTTAAAATTTATTTATTTATTTATTTTTTGGTAAAACTGTAAGTCTTTACTGATCAATTTAATGCAACCCCTACTAGACAACTATAAATTAATAATAATAATAATAATAATAATAATAATTTAAAAAATTGCGCAGTAGTGTACAAACACACAAAGAGCCCAAATGAAGATATTTAAAAATGGACTTTAAAATATAATGTATTCTTTATTTTGATTTCACTTTTTATATTTTAAATAAATAAATAAACGAGACAACTGTTTAAATTTTTTTTTTAAATAAATAAAATCACCACAAAATTGATGTACAAGTCAGAGACACTCATTTTCCGCCAAGTTGTTTTATTTACTTATTTAAAATAATAATAATAATAATAATAATAATAATAATAATAAATCATATAACAATATACAACCCAAATTCCAGAAATGTTGGGAAGTTTTTTTAAATTTGAATAAAATGAAAACTAAAATAATTTCAAATCACATGAGCCAATATTTTATTCACAATAGAACATAGATAACATAACAAATGTTTAAACAGACATTTTACAATTTTATGCACAAAATGAGCTCATTTTAAATTTGATGCCTGCTACAGGTCTCAAAATAGTTGGGAAGGGGGCATGTTTACCATGTTGTAGCATCTCCGCTTTTTTTCAGAGTTTTGGTGTTCTGGAATTTGGTCCCATTTTTGTCTGATATAGGTTTCCAGCTGCTGAAGAGTTTGTGGTCGTATTTTTCGTTTAATGATGCGCCAAATGTTCTCTATAAGTGTAAGATCTGGGCTACAAGCAGGCCAATTCAGCACCCGGACTCTTCTACTACGAAGCCATGCTGTTGTAATAGCTGCAGAATGTGGTTTTGCATTGTCCTGCTGAAATACACAAGGCCTTCCCTGAAATAGATGTTGTCTGGAGGGGAGCATATGTTGCTCTAAAACCTTTATATATACCTTTCAGCATTCATAGTGCCTTCCAAAACATGCAAGCTGCCCATAACGTATGCACTTATGCACCCCCATACCATCAGAGATGCGGGCTTTTGAACTGAACGCTGATAACACGCTGGAAGATCTCCCTCCTCGAAGACATCTAAGACCTTTTATAGCTATTCATTTTACAGACCTGATGTCAATTAACTTAATTAGTTGCTAGATACTCTCCCAGCTGAATCAGTTCAAAATGTCTTGCTTTTTCAGCCCTGTGTTGCCCCCGTGCCAACTTTTTTGAGATCTGCAGCAGGTATCAAATTTGAAATGAGCTCATTTAGAGGATAAAAGTGTAAAATTTCTCCATTTAAACATGTTATGTTCTATATGTTCTTATTGTGAATAAAATATTGGCTAACGTGATTTTAAAGTCTTTTAGTTTTCATTTGATTCAAATTTAAACATTTTCCGGAATTTGGGTTGTAATATTTAATATAATATTTATAATTTATTATAATATATTATTATTATTTAGCAGACTAAATTAACAACCCTAATAATACTACTTGGATTAAAATTTTTCACATGACTGAACTCTTTCCCCCAGGCAACAAATAAAGGCATTTATGTGGCTGCTACGTCAATGGGCATAAAAGCAAGGAAAGGATCCTGGAAAATAGCCTGTAGGAAAGCAGCAGCATTGAGTTACCAGACTCAGCAGAGTCTGCTGGCAACCTGCGTCACTGCCTATTAGAGATTCTTGAGAATCTACATTACTCTTTTTGTCATCAGCCTCTAATATCGAAACCCTGCACTGGGGTGTGGCATGTTCAAAATGAGACAACTTAGTAAAAAACGTACTCATCAAAATTCAAAAGAGGAAACGGGAGCGAGATGAAGGACGCAACTGTCTGCTAACTGTTGCGTAAACACACATCGGAAATGATTCAGACTCCCAAACATAAGTAAACAAACAAAGCTTTTGTGACTTCTGCTTAATATGACTGCGGTATTACTTGGGACTTCATGAAATGCTTTTCTGTCTCAAGTGAACCATCCACAGACAGCAAGCCTCGCTCTAGGCTTATTTGTATAACAATAAACCCGGCGCATTTGCAGGGCTATCTGGTTACCTGTGGTTAAGAATGAGTTAGTTTTTACAAACCTGCTGCCAGTTGCTTTGTGTGAATGCAGTTCCTTACTGATGCACCGTGACACACAAACACAAAGCTTTCTGGTCACCCAAACCAGTCCAGTTCTCTTTACTTTAACCCAAATGCACATCTTTCACGTAAGGAAGTCGCATGACTTTTCCTCTAATGGATAAATTCCTCAGTAAATGGCTGAAAAGCAGGGAGTTTCTGAGGGTTTTTTTTTACTGAAGTGGCCTTGCCAGAGCTACTGAACCGCACAAAAGAGCCAGGCACCATTGCCTTCCTTGTGTACCAGCAGTTTTGGACTACTGCCTCTCTATCAGTGCGCTTTTCTTTAGGTGGGAGCTCAGTTGGAAAAGAGAAAAACAAAGTCCTCAGGGCTCTAAGGATGTAGGGGCAATGAGGTATGCCATCATTTGACAGGATGAAAACAAGTAAGGCAGGCCTAAACAATGAGAAGGCTGGTGTAGTAAGAAATTTTCTTTCTTTTTAAGCTTGTCATAAAGATGAAATCGCCAGACGAGTGCAGTTTTATTCCCTGTACTGACGTATTTCCTGGAAGCAGGAAGTTTAGGTGGGACATATTGAAGATACTGTCCTTTTTATAAAAAAAAAATATCATGATTTGCAAGTTGCTATTGTCAGTTTCAGATATTGGGGGAGGGACATTATCATTCTAGAGAGAACCTAATTGGACCAAAAAAAATGGTGTGATGCAAGATGGCGTCATCAATACCACTGATCCCTTTTCTCAAGAAAAACTGAACATTTTGTCACCTGGTTAGGTGTTTTTCGGTTGGATTTGCATTTGTTCATTAAGTCACATCAAGTTTGCTTTTTGGATATTTAAAGAAAGTTTTGCTAATTCACACAGAGGAGTAAGAAAGTGTTTACCTGTCTCCGTTCTGTGTCCTCGTACTGGACGATGAGGCGCGTGTTTACACTGTGACTCCATGTGTTTCCCAGCGCCGCTGTCACAAAACCCGAGTCCTCCTCCGTAGATACTGAAGGACAAAACAAACAAACAAAAAAAAAACTAAAAAATAGTCAGGGTTCAACCTTAACATTTGTGCCAAATTAGAGCAAACACTCAGTTTGGTATTTAAATTAAAAAAATAAATAAATAAATAAATAAATACACTTTTTAAAAATAATTATTTGGACAATTAGGTAGTCACTTTATTAGAACTTGAAAGACGTTTTAAAATGAATTGTAACAATGGTCACCATAATCTCTCTTAAAATATGTCATTATTTTAAAATCTCTTAAAAAAAGATTTATTTTATTTTTTTGTAATATAATTGTGACAGAAATCTGAACAAACAATTTTATTTTGCTCATCATATATTTGTTTTGGTAAAATATTTCACATTTCACTTTCATCTGAAAGCTGAATAAATACGCTTTCCATTGATGTTTGTTAGGATCGGACAATATTTGGCGGAGATACAACTATTTGAAAATCTGGAATCTGAGGATGCAAAAAAAAAATATCTAAATATTGAGAAAATTGCCTTTAAAGTTGTCCAAATCAAGTCCTTAGCAAAGCATATTACTAATCAAAAATTAAGTTTGAATATATTTACGGTATAAATTTTACAAAATATCTTCATGGAACATGATCTTTCCTTAATATCCTAATAATTTTTGGCATAAAAGAAAAATCGATAATTTTGACGCATACAATGTATTTTTGGCTATTGCTACAAATATACCTCAGCGACTTAAGACTGGTTTTGTGCTCCAGGGTCATATATTACTATCGATATATCCATATTTGTCTTTGATATATCCAACTTGTCATTTATTTAGATAAATTATTATTAACATTTAAGAATTAACATTTTTTTTTAAAAGAAGACACTCACCAGTGTTACATTTATTAGATCAAATAACAAAATCAGTAATATTGTGCATGTATTTTAAAAAGTAATTTATTCCTATTATGCAAAGCTGCATCATTACGCCAGTCTTTTGTCCTTCAGAAATCATTCTAATATGCTGATTTTCTGCTCAAGAAACCGTTAATATTATTATCAATGCTGTAAACAGTTGTGCTACATAATATTTTTTTGTTGAAATATTTAATACAGTTTCATAATCAGAAATAAATATTCATTTCTCATTTCACCTGCCACTGGGAGGTTAATTTTGGACTTTAGCTGTTTTGGCATATTGCTCCATTTTTCCAATTGCCATAACTCACTCATCCACTGTGAATCACTAGAAAACTTGGAGCCATTGAGCCATTCTTGTGGGTTAAGGACTGAGTGCAGAGCAGATGATAAGCCCGAGAAACAATGGAAACACTTTTTAGGTCACACACCTGAGGAAGTTACCAATGACACTACTGACAACACTCATCCGGGTCTTCTTCGAACTGCTTTGTAAACACACCTGCGTGTTTTTGATCGCCTGTTGTGCCGCAACCAGAAACAGTCAGGGCCTCTGAGGTCACGGTCTGAGAGTCTTTCTCATGATTCTTTGTTGTGCAACATTTAAGCACCATGCTGTAATCTGACAATACCATTCACAACTGTCACATCAGCAACTCTCACTTCCTCAAAACATTTCCTGTGGAAAGTCGAGTGCGGGAGAAACCTGGCTGGCACGGCATGTCAGTGAACTGGATGCCTGGAAGGCCCCTCCTCTGAAAAAACAACATCCTCAAAAAACCTAAAAAATCTGGAAACAATAGGCAACCACTTTACAGCTCCAGATCGGGTTGAGCTCTGTTTCACATCAACAGATAAAAAAAGGGCTACTTTACTAAGCTGCGCCACTTTTTACACAGAATTTCACCACAAAATCACGCTTTATTTACGAAACACACACAATCCTGCTTAACCAGGTGCTAACTAGACTGAACTGCGCTGAGAGTATTTAAATACAAACTGATATTATTCTTCAAAACAAGTTGAATTACTATTTTAAAATGTAATTAAAAAAAAAATTGTGTATATTCTCTACTCATCAAATACGTAGTCAAATGAAAATAGTGTTATAACCTTTTAACTTGCACAGCTCTCTAGTAAACTTCATTCTTATTGGTGAATCATGGCATTGTGCAATCAGATTTCATAATATTCACCATCGTCCATGTATACCAGATCACTCAATCAGTGTAACTCAAATTGGCGCTAATTTAAAGAGATAGTTTAGCCAAAAATGGAAATTCTGTTATCATTTTCTCACCCTAATGTTGTTCCACACCTGTAAGAATTTTGTTCATCTTTAAAACACAAATTAAGATATTTTTAATTAACCCTGAGAAATTTCTGCACCTTCACTGAAAGCCTATATTTCACCAAAACTTTCAAACGCTTCAAAAGGTTTATAAAATCACTGAAAAAGGAATCCATATAAATCGAGTGGTTTAATCTGTCTTCTGAAGAGACACTATTGATTACACGATGAACAGATTTAATATAGGCTTTTATTCACATTTCAACATTGCACTCACTGTAGATCAAATATGGTTAACAGAAGCTGCTTGTTTGATGCGAAGAAAATAAGTAGTTTTCTCACATCAAGCAAGTTCGGTTGAGTTTCCGTTTACCATGTTTGTCGTGCTCTATGTATGTGCATTGATCAAAAACTTTGATGCAAACTTTGATCAATGTGGATTATGTTTTTTTTATGTTTTTATGAACTTTTTGAAGTATCAATGTTTAGGTAAAACGGAAGGACTGAAATATTTCAGGTTTCATTACAAATCTCCATTTGTGTTTCAAAGATGAACAAGAAATTGGATCATGGAATGACATGAGGGTGAGTAAATGTTGACAATTTTTAGTTCTGGCTGAAATAACCCTTTAATGCGTCTATTCATCACATCTCAGACTCGCTCTCTTATTTCATACTAACACAACTGCCACCATTTTGCAGGACTGTAGTGAAAATGACCTTGAAAATGACATATGAAAATTGTGTATCGTTTGATTTGGTATTCCATTCTGGATCTGAACTACTCATGTGCCCTCAGGTCGTGGTTGTTATAACACTTACCAAGTTTGGTCAGAATCCGCTAATGCGTTGCGGAGATATAGCCTCATGTCCATTTTAGCACAAACGTCGTCAAATTCCTTCACATGCTTTACGAAAACAGTTTGGAATATCAAAAGCTTTTGATAACATTTTGCCAATTTTGGTGAAAATCGTACAAAACGTCTAGGAAGAATTTGGAAAAGTACATTTTTCGGAAAATTCAAAATTGCAAAAAATCTTGACCTGTACAAATTTATGAGCGAAGGAATCAGAAGAAAAACTAATTTTACTTCTAGACCTTATGGTTCAAAAATTATTATCAGAAATATGAGTGCAAATTTGTCCTATTGGTGGCGCTAGAGAGTTTGAAATAGAGACTCAAAATTTCCTGTGGTTAATATTGATACTGTCTTCTATCTGTGTGCCAAATTTCATAACTTTCCCACAAACAGTTCTATGGGCTGCCAAAGACTTCCAGAGCAACAGTAGAAGACGACGATGATGACTAACGGATACATTTGGTGCTTGATCCCTAATTACTGTAAAGACCCCATATACTCACAGCAAAGTTGTTCGCTTAGGGGGGGGGAAATATGCTCAAAACACACACTCTTAAAAATAAAGGTGCTTCAAAATGTTCTTCAAGCGATGCCATAGAAGAACCATTTTTGGTTCCACAAAGAACCATTCAGTCAAAGGTTCTTTAAAGAACCATCTCTTCCTTACCTTTTTTATAATCTGAAGAACCTTCTTTCACCTCAAAGAACCTTTTGTGAAACAGAAAGGTTCTTCAGATGTTAAAGGTTCTTTATGGAACCATTTAGACAAAAAGGTTCTTCTATGGCAGTGGTTCTCAAACCTCTCCATGAAGTACCCCCAGCACTGCACATTTTGTATGTCTCCCTATATCTGACACACCCACTTCAGGTCTTGCGGTCTCCACTAATGAGCTGATGAGTTGAATCAGGTGTGATAGATGAGGGACACATACAAAATGTGCAGGGGTGGAGGTACTCCAGGACAGGTTTGAGAACCACTGTTCTATGGCATCGTGAAGCACCTTTATTTTTAAGAATACACAAGCAGCGATAAATTGTTAGCGAACATCCAAATGCCTCCCATGCTGCTGAGAGCAAAGTTTAGGTGATATAGGTATGTGCTGCACCCTTTTTATATTGGCAAGTAGCTGCATAAGAAACAAAATAATATAGTCATTTTAAAGAAACAAGTGCAAGTAAAATACACCAGATAGCGGTAGTGTGCTGGATCCTTAACCAGCAAGCTGAGGAACTGCACCGTGTGAATTGCATTCAACAGATTTTGTGGGCACGTCTGTGCTGTTACCTTATTTGCATAACTACTATAGTGACTCAGGCCTTAAAACCGTGTGCAAATAAACAGCACTATCAGCAGGCACAACTCATTCTGATGTCTGAAAGAAACGCAGACTAATGAGCATGCGTTTTAATGCGGGTTCATGGTAATAAGGTTGGAGAGGGCCAGACTAAACAAATGTGACGCCCTGTTAAGACCCAGCTTCTTAAATCAATGCTCTGGGTTCCAGAACAATCCGCCTACACTCTCCGATCCCTACAGAAGCGATGGGTGCTTTCCCACACTGTGTGACAGCAGGGCTATTCACAGACTTCAATCAGCTGTCTTTTTAATAACCCACAAATCAGTTATTATAGGATCCGATTCTTGTTTGCACCAAATTCAGCACGGCCAAATATTTTTATTGATGGATTGTCAAACAGGGGAATGGGAAAGTTGTTGACTTGGACTGGTTATAGACAAGGGAGTGTCTCTCATGTGGTGATGCAGATTCAAAGATAATGCGGTTACAAAATTTGGAGAGGTTTTTTGTCCTCTGGGCTGATTTGGTTTGAAAGCCTGTAGTGTTTGGCAAATGAATTGAGCCAATAATCATGCAGACGTGCAGTTTTTCCAACAATCTTCTCTCGAATAACTCTCCATCATTTCTGGGAAAATATTTGTGAATGTCTCATCGCTGTTGTAAAGCTCACTTGCTGATTTGTTTTACTTATACTCTACTTCTTAGTCACAAGTAGAATGTGCAAAACTCTATGTTTTCATCAGTGGGTTGTCTGAATGACTAGTCGGGTTTAAGAGGGCCTATGTAATTACACTGATTTAAGGTCAGATCCAGCACATTGATCAGATGTGTTTTTCAGGGGGTGATCACAGAGGATTCATTTTTGTGTTTAAAAACTGCTTTAAACTTTGCACAATCGTCAATTTGCATTGGATAGGGGGTAGAAAGAGTCGTAAATTATCGTTTATGCGATGCACTCACGTCAAAACCCATGTGCAGTGCATAATCTAATTACGTTCCTCATTGCAAAAGGGCTACTTACATATGCCAATTTATGCAGTAAAATTTCTTTTAAAAAGTTACCTTATAATATATGGTGAAAAACTGTAAGTTTTAACATCGTTAAACAATACATGTAATTTTAGTGTTCAATATGGTCAAATCTATGGGTTTTCCAAAAAAATATGAAATATGAAAACTGCAATTCCCAAAAATCCCTGCATAACACATTTTATATAAATAATGTTGTTTCTTCTCATCAGTAATGTACATTTTGTGTTACATTTTCTGTAATTTAGTTAATATTTGCATTATTTTAGTGTCTATGTTAGGATCTAGGGTTAGGACCCAGTGCACTATATAAGTATTAGCTATGATTTATAGACAGGCTACTTACGATGAACTCCGATTCATTATGTTTTCTATTGTACCACCTGTATTATTATGGTGTCAATCAGTACGTTTTAAGGTAAAATGTAAATTTTGGTAGTTTGAAGTAAATTGTATCAACATGATATTACGTCATACCCAAAACACTGTCATTTCATATTATTTATGGTGAATTTCTGGCAACCGCAGCTTCTGTTTTTAAGCTAAATTTAACAGGATATTTTTACACCGTAGTTACTTGTAGAATAAACCTTACCTAAATTTACCACAACTTTTAAGCCGCTGATTTGCGATATGTTCATAAAGCATCTTCATAATTTTACAAATGTTTCAAACAAAATCAAGTCTCCAGAAGAAGACATACTGTAAAAAAAAGTGAAACAAAGCCTTGCTTTTTTCTTAGTGAACTACACAAAATAGCCTTCTTATCATTGTTCAGAGGAGCTCAGAATCACTGTGGCCTCTTTTACACACAGACAGTGGGGGAGCCCAGGGCCCCACAACCGAACTGCTGTCTGCTCACGCTACAAGCGCTCGAATCACATCTGACCCCAAAAGAAAACACATGAATCTAAAGCCAGTAGCTGATGTCTAGTGGAAAAAATGGTATTAGATCCAAAGCGGAAATGGTCAGTAAATCTGCTGATCTGTTATGATTTATGTGCATTGGCCTTATAAAAAATAACAAGCGTGAAGCAGTAGCCGAGAGCAACTACTGTACTATTCTGGACCATAGTCAACATCTCCGATTCAAAGATGCAAGCAGATACAAACTGCTAAGGTGCGGCCTCTTGTCTACAACTTCAACAAAAGACCTCAAAGGGAGTTTCCATTCCCAAGGCCAAAGAAAAACACATTTTCTCAATAACTGGCAGTCTGAGAACCAATAAAACCCTGTCTTAATCAGTTCCTTTTAGCTACAAAGTACAACAGCAGCTTGAAAAGCAGACATCCTTATTTGAGGTGCTAAGAGAAATCCAAATTGCAATCAGTATTTGTAAACTAATTTTACAATATTATGCAAATGAAAACATTTAAAGAAGGTGTTTACTCCAAATTATTTTGTCTATCATCATTTATTCACCCTCATGTATCTACAAAAGAAAATATGACTTTCTATTGTGAAACAAAAAAAAGAGAGATTCTGAAGTAGGGATGTTGCAATATAGCGACAACTGTGGTATTTTTCATTGCGATACAGCTGTTAACATGAATCATAGCATTAGATTTGGTTATCATGCCATTTTTCTTTTCAAAATTTCTATAGCTATTGCGATAATATTATTAACGTCACTGAGAGCATTAGATTTTATTATCATGGCTTTTTCTTAAAATTTCTGTAGATATTGCTATGATATTGTTAATCAACATCAGAATTTGTTATGCCATTTTTAATTTTTAATTTCTGTAGATAGTGTAATAATATTGTTGACGGGAATCACAGCATTGGATTTTATCATCATGGTGTTTTTCTTTTCAAAATGTATATAAATATATTGTGATAATATTGTTAACGTCATTCAGAGCATTAGACTTAGTTATCATGACATTTTCTTAAAGGGGTCATATGATGTTGCTAAAAAGAACATTATTTTGTGTATTTGGTGTAATGCAATGAGTTTACGCGGTTTGAGGTTCAAAAAACATATCATTTTCCATATACTGTACAGTATTGTTGCTCCTCTATGCGCCGCCTTTCTGAAACGCGTCGATTTTTACAAAGCTCATCGCTCTGAGAAGCGAGGTGTGCTCTGATTGGCCAGCTATCCAGTGCGTTGTGATTGGCCGAATACCTCAAGTGTGTGATGGAAATGTTACGCCCCTTACCATATTGTGATGCCGTGTCCCGGCGCGACAAGACAAAAACAATAAAAACCTTTATAAACGAGGCATTTGTTGCATTCAGTGAGAACATAATTACTGATTATAATGACTTATACTGTCTTTTTATGCACTGCGCCGTGCCGCGTAAACATAACACCATGTCTGTATTTGTGATTGGAGAAACGACAAACAACAAGCACTACTCTACATGGCTCAAAACTCATGTTTGAATTGTCAGTAGCAAATTCTTTAAATATCAAAACGTACTTACAGGCTGTGAGTCAGAAGCACCAGACTGTCCTTGTGACGTTGGAATTGCCCCACTTTATAGTGTTCACAGCCATTCATAGTGTTCACATTGTAGGCTACTCTCTCCCAGGATCAGGAAACAGCTGCACACACTCTAATATTTGCATTGTACTGTTCTGGAACGGTGTTGTAAATATAACTTAACCACTGATTTCTAGTTGTGTACTCATTTGGAAGGCCAAAGTAAATACTTTTGCTTTCAGAACGATACACACAGCGTCTCCACGACATGGCGGTGGCAACAACAATACTACAGCGAGAATAAATGTTACACATTCTTTCATTGCGTATACGTTTGGACGGTGTTATGCAAATCTCCCCACACCGTGATGTAGACATGTGGGGGCGTGTTTGAATGAGCCGTTTTAGGAAGGCGTGGCAGAGTCTTAACTTTTATAAAGAATATCTCTTTGGGTTTGAGACTTTAATCTTTGCAACTTTACAGATCTTATATATGCATGAACAGCTTGTAACACTCCAAAGACAAAGGAAAACATGAAATCGCATCATATGACCCCTTTAAAAGTTCTATAGATATTGTTATTATGATATTGTTAATTTGAATTATAGCATTGGACTTATTTATCATGCCTTTTTTTCTTAATTTCCAATAGATATCATAATAGTATTGTTAACATGAATTATAGTATCATGACGTTTTCTTTTCATTTCTTTTCTATGGATATTACAATAATGTTGTTAATGTGAATTTACATGACTTTATGGCATTTTTCCTTTCAAAATTTCTATAAATAATACTGACCGTGAAGCTCCAGAAATGATAAAAGAGCACCATAAATGTAGTCCATATGGACTTTTATGCTTTATTCTAAGTCTTTTTAATCCATGATATCTTTGTGAGATAACATAATAGAACAGACACAAAATCTGAGTAGCTATGTGTGAAACATTTACAAAAAGCATTCATTTGATTTCAAGACTCTCGCTTGTGCCCATTCAAATGTAGCATCTCAAAGATATTCAAGCTGTTGGTTCTCCTGTGTCTTGTGACAAATCAAGATGTATTTTAATTTATATTTGAATGCAAGCATGAATGGCAATAAATTATTTGTACTATTATCTGTTCTTTACATAACTTGACACCATCCACAGTCATTGTACAGAAAAGGGCAGCATGAACATTCGAATAAACATCTGACTCGGTGTTAATACAAAAGAAAGAAAGTCATATGAATTTGAAACAACATAAGGGTGAATAAATGATGACAATGTTTTCATTTCTGGGTGAACCATCACTTTAAGCGTCAGATAAGACCAAGGATGGAGAGAGAAAGGCAGAAAGAAGAGATAAACAGGGTGAGGCTGTATACGGGCCATTCTTTCCCCACATAATCCCAAGAGATAGAAAAACAGAGATTGTGTGCATGTGTGAGAGAAAGATACAGAGAGTACGTGAGTGGGAGAAAGAGTTACCGGTAACCCCACCTTGCCGAGTGGAACAGTGGGATGTAAAGAAAGAGGTGTCTGGGGTAAAGTTACAGGCCACAAACATGTGCCTGTTAGATAACATGAGAACGGAGCCTGTATCTCTTTCCTCAAAGCTTTGCCTCAAAACAAGACCCTTTCCCACTGTACACCTGGAAGTACGCCAGAGGATACTTGCTCAAGTCCATATATACAGTGACAGAAGACACGGGACTGCACAGCCATGGAATCAGAGATGTCGTGGGATTCGCACAAGGCCCAGACAGGTTTGCAGAGCGGGAGGATTGCTGTTTCAGCCCCCTGGTTAGAGTAATACCATCTTCTCCAAGGTCAATGATGTAGTTCCAAAGAACCTACAACAGCTGCTTGTGAGGAAGGTCATAACTGATGCTCATTTGTACCACATATCATCTCAGTAAGGCTAGGAACGATGGCTTTCATTAGTGAGATCAGAGAACAGCTCATCAGGGAGGGGTGAAACAGAAGAGCCTAATGACGGGAATATCTGGTCTAAATTTCCACCATCGAATGCCTTTTACACAAAAACATTCTCCACAAAAATCAGTGTAGACTCCAGTAGATGATGGAAGGTTCTTACCATCTGCCTGATTCCACTGAGGACAGTGAACCTTCTCGCCCACATGTGTGGTGATCTGGTTAGTTAAAACCACCTGAGGGAGACAGAAGGGAAACAGCTGTACTTGAGTTCAGTCCAGTTTGAATGGATCACACAAATATGAGAATAAACAGTCTGCTGTCATCACAATACTTAACAACTGTTGAGTTGACTCATTACATAATGTGAGTAAAGAACAGGCAAACAAATTCTGGCAGGGCCTCCAGCGTGACCATTATTTTAACACGTATCAAACTAAAGGATTTTTTTTTCAGTTGACAAGAAATTGAGGAAAACATTCCAGGGTTTTTCTCCATATAATGGACTTAAATGGGAGCCAACGGGTTGAATGTCCAAATTGCAGTTTCAGTGCAGCTTCAAAGGGCTCTACATGATCCCAGCCGAGGAATAAGTGTCTTATCTAGTGAAACGATCTGTCATTTTCTAAAAAATAAAAAAAAAAATTAAACTTGCATACATTTTAACCACAAATGCTCGTCTTACACTAACTCAACTTCATGCATTACGTAGTCAAGTTGGATAGGTCACACGTGACGCAGGCGGAAGTGCCGACCCAGTATGTACAAAGCAAACTCGCAAAGAAAGTCAAACGTCCTCACAAAAAAAGGTAAAACAAAAATGACGGATGATTTTGAAGTTTGAGGAGAAAATTAGATTTTCACCCTACCCTACATTTTTTAATCAAAGCACACAGAAGAAGAACTAACAACGCGTGACCTTTCCAACGTAATGCGTGAAGTCGTGCAGGCACATCACAGAGCTAGTGCAAGATGAGAATTTGAGGTTAAAAAGTACATTCATTTTTTTTTTGACCAAAAATGACCTATTGTTTCAGTAGATAAGACTGGCTAGGATAGTGTAGAGCCCTTTGAAGCTGCATTGAAACAGCAATTTGGACCTGTTTTGGCATATGTTGGTGCAGAATGAATTGGCCTTTATAGAGCGCAACAGTTGCGTTCCGGAAGTAAAAACGCCATTAATTTTCTCCATAGGGAAATACATTTTAACAATAACTGATAAACCTTTAAAAACAGACCTGCTGTGAGCTCTAAGGTTGTTAATCAATTGTACGGCTACTTTTGTCGAACCCATCTGTTCACACTAATTCAACTTCAATTTAACATAATCATGCCTCAAAAACTACATTACCCATGATGCTGTACAGAAAATTCCACCAATCAGAGTCGCAGTGAGCAAAGTGGGCTAAAAGAGATATGTAGCTCCGCCCACTCCCATGAAGCAGTCTCCTTATGCCCTCAAAATACTTCAATGCATATTTTGCATAGAACTTAAAATATATTCTTTCAATAGATACAGCAAACATCTTTTAAATAATAGTTTTAAATTTCTCCAGGTTTTATTCTGATTAATGTCATTCTCAGTGGTTGATGGGACTGTCGTTCTTTTCCTCACTAAAGCTGTTACTATATATGTTTTAATATTAAAGTACAGATGTCTCCTCATGTAATTACATTGTAATAAATATAATTTATTAATTGCGTGGTTTTCAGAGGCTTTTCTGACAGGGCTTATCCAGAAATATGCACAAGGGCCAGGGACTGTTGCTTACAACATGATCTATTTTAACTATTAATTATGGAGTTAATTAAAATATAGCAGTATGTCATTCACAGTACTTAAGCTTGCACTAAAAAAGACAAAAAGATAGAGCGAAGATTGTTGTAACTAGGTCGATGTTCTGATTTGATTAAATACAGTACTGGTGTATATCTTACATGGCTCTCTTTCTCAAAAATACACAAATAAAAACAACCAGCCAAAACCTAAAACATTTCAACATTCCTTTATATGTATAAAGCTTGGGAGAACAAACTTAATAACCTCATTACGGTTTGGCTCTAGGTGCTAAAGTGTAAGGTTTTATTTTGGAAAGGTAATGGGTTGACCTATTTTATGGTTATGAGCTTTTATGTGTGTGAGGGGGCTATAACAGTTACCTACCTCTAGGAGTTATCTAGCATGTGGTTTCATGTTGAGGCCCATTTCTACTGCTGTGGAAAGCTGTATTAAAACTCACTTGTGGCCACTGGCAGTGTCAAGCAGACATTTATTGCACTGATTTAAAACACAAAAGCTATCTTTAAAATGAGCATGGCTGGAGGGGGACCACAGGCAAACTGCAGATCAGATGAGTTTGGGGTTACAGCCTGGGATGTCCTCTGAGAACAGTCGAGTAGTTATTTTGAAATAAGGGAATGCCCAGTATTTTGTTGTAGCACACTATTTAAACTTAATTCCGATGTCAACAAAGCACGAAAATAGTCAATAAAATGATAAATTCATTCTATTTTGCCTTAAGTAGTTATAAACATGACCTATAACCATATTTGTAATGCAACACATTAAATTATTGTTTGTTAATACAGCAGAGTCCAAACAAAGTCTGAAAATCAGGAATTTAAAATAAAGTTTGAGAAATACTGTACAGTAAATAAGTTGTGCTGCTACCATTTAAGCAAAAAGGAGACATGCAAAATACTAAAAAGCTTATGTTAATTGCTACTCTTTTGCCTTTTCAGCAAATTGTATCATAATTATTATTAATAATTTATTCTTTAATAAAACTGTAATGATTATGTATTATGTTTTAAATTAAAAAATGGCTAAATATAAGCAAATAACAAATTTACATGGATTCCTTAGTATTTTATGTTTCTCTATAATAATTATATTTAAATTGTTGTTTGCTGGAAATATGTATTAAATACAAACAAAATGAAATAGATTAAATTAAAAATCATGAATTTCGTAGTATGTTATATCTTTCTCTATAATAATAACAATAATATTTTTTAATTATCATTTGCTGAAAATATTTTTTAAATAAACACAAAAATAAACAGAAACACAAAAGCAATTAACAAATTAACATGAATTTCTAAGCATTTTATATTTCTCTGTAACAGCAACAACAGCAGTAGTGATAATATTATTATTATTATTTATAATAATAATAATAACTTAAATGTTTAATTAAAAAATGTATTGAACAGAAACAAAAATAAATAGAAATATAAGAGCAATTAACATGACTTTCTTTGTTATGTTATATGTTAAAATTTAAATGCTTAAAATAAAATTTGCTCAAAATAAGTATTAAATTAAAAATAATAATAATTGGACCCCACTGTATGCATTAATTTGTACTAGTGGATAAGAGGAGTAGATAGAGCAACACCTGATCCAGGATGAGCCCTCTAGCTGTTATACTCTTTATAAGCAGGAAGCGGAAAACCATATTCCGGTGCAATCCTACCTTTCCTCTTCGAGATAAAAGTGCTGGTGATGCAGGAGGTGAGTAAAGGCGTCACGTATGTATTTTTGAAGATCTTAGACTAGTGCGGAAATTCCCAAGATCAGATAACATGGAAAAGGAGCAGGTTTTGTGTGAATGGGCCTAGAGTGTTTTTCTAATACATATGGGCTCTCTGACGCCCTCTGGTGTTTAAAATATAGAGGTGACCTAAAATACAGCACTGAAACTCAGAAACGTAAATGTGTAGCGACGCCTTGTGGTTAAAGGTATGTACTAAAAGTGTAAGATTTAAGCAGAAGTCAGATATGCACATACACACAACCATGTAAACAGACTCACTGGGATGCAGAACGCCTGCGAGAGGTACTTCAGTATGGCGGCTTCCTGGCCCAGTAAGTTACTCCTGATCGTTAGATTTCCCGGCAGCGACGTGTCAAACTCCTTCCTCACAACAGAAGCCACAGAATCCAAAACAAGGAGCCCCGCTCGACACGCAATTATGTCTTCTTCCAGACGCTCCAGCCTGTGCAACATCAATAAAACGCCCCACTAATGTGTGTTAACAAGCTTAAATACAGCCTGGCATACAAAAGAGACTATCATGACCTTTATATTCATTTATGCAATAATGCTATAGTCAATCCATTTAAATTCAAGATTTGTATTCATTGCATTTTCATTTATATTTACATACTTATATAAATGTGTTTAGCAGATGTTTTTATTTTATTTTTTATTTTATCCAAAGCGATAAAATTGTATTCAAGGTATACACTACCATTGACAAGTTTGGAATAATTAAAAATAAAAACTCTATTCATATATCACATAATAAAGTAAAAGCAGTAATATTGTATAATATTACTGCCATTTAAAATAATCGTTTTGTATTTTTTTATGTTTTTTGATCAGAAATCATTCTAATTTCTAATATGCTTTGGCATCACAATATACATATATAATAGTAAAATAAAAAAAATATATAAAATATATATATTTATAAAATATAAATATATATATTTTTGAGTAAATGTCATAATTTCATGGCATCCATTCCCTTGGAACTAAAACCAAAACCTTGGCATTGCTAGCACCATACTTTATAGTTTGAGCTGATCTCCTAAAATAAAAAAGAAATTAAATAGAATTGAGCCGGAGTGAATCAGAGTGAAAATGAATCAAAAGGAAAAATGACAGGTTTCATTTTTAGGTGAACTCTTACTTGGAAAGTACACTAAACTGAATGAAATATAATTAAATATGTAGGTGTTTGGGAAGAGTTCCAACCTATTCAGGACGTCCTGACAGGTCAGTTCCCTGAAGAGATGAACACGAGACGCCATCTCCAGCAGACGCTCCTTCACCGAGAAGAATTCTGGGAATCTGTCCTGTGCCATTTCTACCAATCTTAGAGAGGTAGATTGTTAATTTGAGAGAAAACACAAAACGTTCACATGAGAGAGAGTGAGCAAACTTTTTGAACACCTTTCAGCAGAGAATGCCGACTCTGTGTCGATGTAGATGACTCCACTGTCCAGACCTCCCATACTCCTCGGCAGTGTGGCCAAAATGCTGAGCATTATACACAACTGAGTCTTTCCACAGCCTGATGGGCCAGTCACCTGACAAACAACACAGACATGTCATGACAGTTCACCCAAAAATGATCGTTGCCATAATTTATGCACTTCCATGTCATTCCAAACCTTTATAATGTTATGCTGATATACAAAAATACATTTATTTTTTAAATAATTTAGGACAAAACATAAAAATCATAAATCTGAAAATCAGGAATCATATTTGGAAAACCTGGATAAATAATGGAATGTTAAAAGTGTCATTTCTAGACCTGGAAAAGTCATGGAAATTATTAAAATATTAAAAGTCATGGTCATTTCTATAATATATTCTAAAATATTTTAACAGGTTTAAAAAAATAAATATTATATTAAAAAAATTCTGTGTGTGTGTGAACAGTTATTGAAACTTCTAGAATTATAGAAATTTAATCATAGTATTTCAATTAATTATTTTAACATATTTTCACTCCTAGTTTCTAAAAATGAGCAGTTTAATTTTTATTTTTACTTTCTGTCAGAATGTTTAAACAAGAAAAAAAAAAATGCATTTTGTAAATGCATTTAAATGTGGTTGTCACTCCCCAAACTTTGCAGTGTGTACATGGCCATATATATTTCCATATTTATTTGTAGATCAAAATTCCATGTTTAAATCAATCACATATGTAACTTGCTGTTTCTTTTGAAACTAAATTAGCATCAAATATTGTGCAAGTTTGATATAATTGCCAATGACATTTGATTGCCACTGAATGAACACTTTCTGAAGGATCATGTGACACTGAAGACTGGCCTAATGGCTACTGAAAATTCAGGGGAAAATTACAATTTCAAACATATTCAAATAGAACACGGTTGTTTTTAACTGTAATAATGTTTTACAATTTTACATAAATCTTAATTATTTCAAAAGCTTGACCCATAGTGTAAATAATGGCATAGTGTTGTTTACCATAGGGTGAACTATTCTTTAAATCAGATGCAACAGCAGACTACCTCAGTGAGAGCACCCCGTGGCAGTCCTCCACGCAGTAATCTGTCCAGGGCAGGAAGTGATGTGGAGAAACACAGCTCTCCCTTCTTCCTCCACAAATCCCATGCCTGTCATCATCAAAAACACAGCACTACTAATGAGAGACTTCTCGAGTTCAATCATCGACAGGATCTGCTGATGGCTCAGTGACTCACGGTGCTCACAGCCGGTACACAGGCTTTACTGAGCAGCCGCAGGAGCTCCACAGCCGCGGGATAACTGAGTCCAGCCAGGCGCATGAGCTCCACGGGTGTGATGGACAGGACATCCTACAGGTCACAGAGCACACACGCTTACTAAAGCCTCCTCCGAGAGCTGCTCATTAATATAATAACAGAGCAGGCAGGGTCTCTCACCTGGCAGGTCTCCAGTTGATGGCGCTTGAGTCGCTCGCAGAGATCAGCTGAGACGCCCGTCCTCCGTAACTTCTTACTTGCCATTGACACAAAATAACCGTTATAAGAGTTATGCGATCGTTATATAACTATAATAAATGACACCCTTCCGTAACGATTGCACACACGATATAGAGCTTTAGGATTAAACTTTCCCATGGAGAAAAAAAAAAAAACGTTATGAGTTTTGAAACAGCGAAGCGCGCCCGGAAACAAACGAAAAAATGTAGTGCATGTGGATTGTGGGTAATGTAGTTTATGATGAAAATAAAGCTGTGTTTGTTTTTGTTATGTGTTTGTTTTACTATTTATCTTTTTTAACCTACAAAATGCTTTTTTTTTTTCTTTTAATTTTATTGCACATTGTTATTATTATTATTATTTACAGTGCAAGATAGGGAACATACCAACATTGTATCACTTACTAATAAATAAATATATATATATATATATATATATATATATATATATATATATATGGAATAGATGTGTGAACAAATGTATAAAGTAAAAGGACAGCCTTAAAATAGTATTACTATTATTAATAATACTCTGGCATTGAGGATCATAAGTTTCTGTTGTTGTTGTTGTTGTTGTTACTAATAAAAAATAAAATAAACATATTTATTTCATCTAGTTGTCATTGCAACATTTGTCATTTGTGTTAAGTAGGCTAAAATATCTAAAACCAAATAAAATAAAACTAAACAAAATTGCTAAATATTAAACCAAAATTATAGTGAATACAGAAAATAATAATAATAGTAATAATAATATTAAATATTTTATTTATATTTATTTTTTTTGCATTTGAAACTTCACTAACTTAATTTACAAAATATTGAATAAATAAAGTGTGGGAGCCAGGGGGTTGCATTTCTTCCATTTACATGCAATGTATGTGATCAAAAGCTTATTTTTCTTGGCCATTCTTTATCAAAAAAAAAAAAATTAATTAAAAAAATTAAATTAAAATTAAAAAATCGTGAAAAACAACGATTTGATAATTGATCATGACACTGAAAGACATTATATTTGTTAATTTATAAGGATATGCCATGAACAGTAATTAGTTGCATTTAAGGGAGGTTGTGGTTAATCCTAGCTAAAAACAAATAATATAAATCATATTATTTAATGTTTGTTTTGGCTTGATTAAATGCTTTCCTCTGAACCTTTAATGTTTTGATAACCTTTGTGATCCTCCCAAGTTATTTTGTCATGCTTCGCTGTCAACTCTGTCCTCCTGACATCAATACAGTGGAAGTCTTTTTATAATTTCCTCATTATCCAAATAATCTTGGGAATTTTCTTATGAGACAAAATTTACAGAAGCAAGGTGTGACGGAATGCATCAAATTTCTGGAAGAAAGAGACATCATCGCATAAGTCAAAAACAAAAGATCTAAGAGGTTTAGGTTTTTAAACTCGTGTGGGAATAAAAAGTTCAAACGTTCATGTTTTGCTAAAAAAAAATGCAAGGCAACGAAGATGACAAATTTAAATGAAAACAACTTCTCACAAAATTTTAGCATGATAAATAGAGGGGCCAAAGTCCCCATCCTCAGAAATAGTTTATGGCTTTTGAAAAAATATGCTTTTTTTAGAGGGCATAATGAGGAGGCCAAATCAGATGACCAAGTCTCTGAGGACATATTAGATTTAATGTGATAAAATCAGCACCAGAAACATTTTAACATCTGAAATCAAATAAAACAGCCTCAGATGGCCCCTTAAAATGGAAAGACATATGTTATTTTATTTCTATATAGAAACTCTCTGACCCGTCTTCAAAGCCACCAGCTGTTGCTCTCATGGCATCTGACGGCCGGTGTGAAGTTTGACTGAGACACATGGGAGGCCCATGTATGGCCAAAGTATCGGGCCTGTCTTTCACTATCTCTGTACCTGATAGAGATAAGCACCCTGTCTGTTCATGACACTTGGTTAAAATAGACAGAGAGGAATGACTGCAGATAAATCCAGCCAATACAGACATACATTTTTAATACAAAGTATATTTTGGTAAAAGATTTATTGCAACAGAACAACCAAAACATATTGATGTCAATTATTATTTATAAATATCAATCTACAGTGTTTTCATCAGTTTACAGCATACAGAAACACAACATGCAAGACTTTTATGAAGCTTAAACATTCTCAACAGATGTTTAAAGATTTTGAGCTCAACATGATCCACCTTGTTTCTGTCTAGAGTAAATGGCCCTTGTTGTTCATTATCAGTGGTTCCTTCATTTGTTGATACTTTATTTGTTCAGTTGCTTTTCTAGTTCTGTAAACACTGTAATGGCATACAAGGGTCAACATGGATAAATGCAAACAGTTTGAAAAGCGTCAGCGGCATTCAGTCCATTTGTATCTCATACATCCTCTTATCCTCTCTCTTGCTTTGTCTTTTATAAGAGGGTCAACAAACAACATGTGTATATCTAAGTGATTTATTCAGTCTGCAAATTAGGCCTTGTTTGCATATGTCCTGCTGTAGCCTTTGTGTGTGACCAATGTGAAAATATAAAAAAATTAAATTAGGGCATTTAAAATAAAGGTTTATGTTTACATATGTGTGTAATGTGTATATTTATTATGTATATATAAATACACATGGATGAGTGTCATCATTTGGGACTTGATTCTTTGACCGACGGCTCCTCCTTTTGTGATATGTTTTTTCTGTAATTTAAGCAACATGAGAGTTTTGGATACAAATTAGTTTTCAATCAAATGAAAATCATGGACATTGTCAAGCAGTAAAGGAACATATTCACTATATAGTTATTTTTAAATATGAAAAATGCAAGAATGAAATTTGATCTTTAGTCAAGTTTGTGTGCCCCGTCTTCGCAACTATGGGCCATTTACCATAATCGAGCAATGTTAAAAAGAGTCTGATGGTGAAGAAAGTTTTGTGAATTATAATTTGAAAAAGATACTGTTGACTTACTGAATACTGCACTGTATTTTTAGCCATACCAGTAGATGACAAAGCATTGGATTTTAGCTAGTCAACTTTGCTGAGTTTACCTTACCTGTGATGGTTCAAAGAGGGCAGGCCATCTAGAAGATCTGCAACACTTGTGTTAACTTAAAATAGCATAGTAGCCTACTAATGTTAAATGTTAACGTGTTTTGTCTAGGACTTTTACCTTACCGTTTAATGTCAAATATTAGTTTAAGTTACCGCTAACTAACAATTAAAAGTGATATTATTGGTCAAATTAAAGCCAAAGTAGCCTTAAAACACATAGTAGGCATGACTACAGCACTTATTTGAGTCATTCTACGAAACGGGTGCCATTTTGATCCGGAACATTCGATGAGATGCATAAATGTCCCAAAGTGTGTTTCCAAAGCTTAAAGTAATTAATTCAAGTGTTCTTGTTAACATGATATATGATAAAATACTTTTTTTAAATTAATTTTTCTATTTTTTTAATCATTTTTCATTAGTACATAGCCAATTACACATGTCCATGTTGACCAATATGATATTGATATACAGATATTGATATGATATACAGGGTGGTACAATAAAGGCACCCTTGCCTGAATAAAGAGGGCAATAATATTAAGGATTTTGTGCCTGAGGTGGGAAAATGTGTATTCTGAAGGATTAACATATCTTTCAAGTTGTAGGTTTTTGAAAAAAAGGTTTGTCTTTAGTGAAAATTTTGAAAATTGCAAAGTGGAAATGGCACCCGTTTCATAGAATGACTCATTTAATTTCATATTAACAACATGGTCTCAACCGCCGTTGTCTGCCGATCGTTGCCTACAAGACCACACTGCTTAGCACTGTGCAGCCAACTTTTAGCTTGCCATGTGTGCAGGATAGCTAGCTATACACAGGGCTCGAATTGAGGGGGGATGCGGATGCAAATTTTTATTTGTTTAGAATTTAAAGACATTCTCCTGACATAATGTATGTGTTACTGTGAGGGACTGAGAGAAGATAGGAGAGCTGACATTATCCAACTTTGAGAAAAAAAAAAAAACACGTCTTGAGAGTCGCATTCACTGCGCGATGAAGCCCATTATAATACAGTTAGAATGCCTTATAATTCCAGCAGTGAAACAAAAAATACCCATGTATGAGTCTTTACGTTTTTGTACTTTTCTGTATATCAGCACATGTGCGCGAGGCCGCAAGCACAACGCTGGGGTATTTGTATCAATAGCCAAAAATACATTGTATGGGTCAATTTTTTTTTTAAATGTATGCCAAAAATCATTAGGATATTAAGTAAAGATCATGTTCCATGAAGATATTTTGTAAATTTCTTACCTTAAATATATCAAAACTTCATTTTTGATTAGTAATATGCATTGCTAAGAACTTCATCTGGACAACTTTAAAGGCGGTTTTCTCAATGTTTTGATTTCTTTGCACCCTCAGATTCCAGATTTTCAAATAGCCTAGTTGTATCTCGGCCAAATATTGTCCTATCCTAACAAACCATATAAGCTTATTTATTCAGCTTTCAGGTGATGTATAAATCTCAATTTCGAAAAATTGACACTTAAGACTAGTTTTGTGGTCCAGGGTCACAAATGTGCTATTAATTTTATACAACAGCGCATAGCAACAAGGTGTTTCATTCCTTGAATTAAGCCAGTGATTCAATGGTCCATTCAGATGGACTCAATTGTTTCGTTTCTATTGAATCAGCCGTTTTGAACGAATCGTTTGATATGAATGATTCAGTAAGTCATTTATTAAAACAGGGACTTGCTGCCACCTACTGGCGGTTTTATTGTCATATTTATTAATCCATGACAGACCTAAACCAGCCAAGGTGCCAGCACAAAAACACATTCAGCAAAATATTGTTTATCAATATTGACCAAAATTCCTCTATTTCAGGCCCCAGAAGAAAAAAAAAACGAAAAAAAACAAAAACCTATAAATAACAATAAGGCTAATTTTTCATTAAATATGGGCTACTGCTGTAATGTCAAGAGTTACCAGTTGAGGTGCCGAGGAAGATGCTGCATCTGCCTGGGAAAGTCCCCTCCAGTGAAAAAGGGATAATGCCAACTTATAAAAATTTTATAAAAACCTGCCACATCGACAGCTGCTCTAATAAATTGTGTATGTCAACTCACTTTTATAACAACCACATATAAATAACTACCCAAATAAATTGCAATAGTTTTATTTAAAATATATTGTTATATAAAAACTGATATATTTTAAGTAAAGATGAAGTATATGGATACTTTTTAGTATAAAACAAATAAAATAAACGATTACAACTATTTAAAGTATATAAAACCTCTGTAACACTTTTTACAGTGTATATATTAAGGGAAAATATGTTAGATTTATATATAAAATATTTATATTTATATATAATATACATATATAAATATTTTTTAATGTATAGCCTACATGTGTGTGTGTGTATTTATATATACATAATAAATATACACAGTACACACAATATGTAAACATAAACTTTTATTTTGAATGCAATTAGTCACGATTAATCGTTTTTCAGTTCTAAGTAAAATAAAAAATCAACAAGATGAAATGGTTTGAATTAGTGCCATCAAAAGAATGAAAAATACAGAATTAAACACAATTAAATAGCCTACAGAAATCTGAATTAAAACACTGATTTATGACAAAGAAATAGGGTTAATATATATATATATATATATATATATATATATATATATGCAATTATTCAACAAAAAAAGAATGCATTTAAATAATTGAGTTGGTCTCGGTCATATTTGCATGAAATCTGAATTTCAAAATTGTATGCATCTTTTTCCTGAAAATGAGACCAGACTGTCTGCATCTACTTGCATTGCACTTCTTATAGTAACTAATTTAATCATTTTATTTCTTATAATAAATAGCCTATTCACAAAACATGAAGTCATATTACATCATTATCATTTCAAATAGAGTATGTGTTAATATTTATATCAATCAGTGTAGAATAGGTTGTGTTCAGTCGTAGATGAAATGGGTATTTCCATAAACGATAAGGTTTCTATGATTGGCATTATGTCTACATATGCTCTGTGTGCGTTGACATCGATGTTTAATGAAATGAGGGGTGCTCGCCCGCTGACGTCATCGAGGGAGGATCCGGGCTGGCAATCTTGAAAGGGAGGATGCGCTCGCGCTTTGAGCATCTCTAAGAACGAGCGAGTCGCGTTTACTCAGATCTGAATAAAAGACAACGTGCTCAAATCAGCGGAAATCCCAGCTTTGCACGGAACATGGCATCAAAATGTCCCAAATGTGACAAAACTGTTTATTTCGGTAAGTCGTCCATTTTTTCTTCTATTTCGCAATGCAACGAATAAAACAATGCAACCGCCTGTCTGCGCCGTAGATGCAATGTAACCTAGTGCATGAATTTACTTTCAGTCTCTTATGAGTTATAAATAAGGTCTGCAAACCACACAGTGTGGGCTCGATGGTAATTACCATGGCTAATCACGCCTGCACGATATTCATATTAGTAGCCTAAATTAATTACGTTTTATGATTAAGATCCACCTGATTTCTGCATTAGACGCTGCATCTAATCAAACTATTTTATCTGCTGAGGATTTTATTTGCATGGTATTTGAGAGACCAAATATATTGAGCTCGTGCTGTGAAATAAACTCAATGGAGATCACCACTGTGTAGCTATAGAGAGAGAGTTTTCTGATTTAATAATGGATGACGCATTAAATGCAGGATAAGGATGAATGAAATATAACTCTATTTTTCTATTAAAGCTCATAATCCCATTTGCACTAGAATAGCTATGCTCTTTGATTAAAACGGGCGACTGTAAAACATGCAAGAATAATAATTAGGTTTCCAATATCAAATTTGTGATAAATTAGCATAAACCAATAAAACCACCACAAATTCAAATGCAACCACTAGATTGAACAGCAGCAGTCTGTCTGATTTGACCCATTTTATGGGTCCTGTAAACGTTCTCACACTCTCCTGTCCAGTCCTTGTTTATGAGCCTTTACTTTCCCTTCATTCAGAAAGCCTCATGTGAATGGGATGTGTATTGATTTATTAATCAGAAATGTTTTTTAATCTTATGGTTAAATGTAACTAGGCTGAAATTATTTTCAACTGCAGGTGTCATTGGCATTTGTCCCCACAGCTTAATTAGTCATTGTATTAATTTATTATTTATCATCAACAGCAGTCATCCAAAATTAATACATTTATTTATTTATTTATTCATTCATTCATTCATTTTTGTTCTTTCAAGGCATAAAATCAACATGCATGATTAGCAGATTAAAAATTTGTCTGCGCTAATATCATATGCTGAGCTGACTCCCTCCCACCGAGCACTATAATAATTAAAATGTGAGATCCACTTTGTCTCTGGCTGCTATACTCGCTCTCTTGAGACTTTCACAGCTGTGACCTGAGAAAGCATTCCTGTTCATCTGAATGCTGCAAACAACCTTTAAGTATGCAGCCTGCACACGGCTACTTTTAAATGGCTTTTAGAAACATGCTTTTTGCCCACATAATTGTGTAGCTATGCCACATAATAACAGTTTGTGCAGGACTTTCTCTTCCCAGTCGGTGGTTATAGGGAATAGTTCACTCAAAAATGAAAATTTACTTACCCTCAGTCAGACCATCCAAGATGTAGATGAGTTTGCTTCTTCAGTGTAACAGATTTGGAGAAATGTAGCATTACATCACTTGCTCACCAGTGGATCCTCTGCAGTGAATGGGTGCCGTCAGAATGCGAGTCCAAACAGCTGATAAAAACATCACAGTAATCCACAGAGCTGGGTAGTAACTGATTACATGTAATCTGGATTATGTAATCAGATTCCAAAAATTAAGTACTTGTAATCAGAGTAAATTACATTTTAAAATACTCGTAATCAGACTACAGTTACTTTTTTATTAATTACATGATTACATATTATTCACACAATAGCAATAAATTATTCATAAATCATTGATTCTCCCTAATTTCTCTTTCTCATCTTTAAAATTTTCCTTTTTAAAATAGCCTACTGATTATATATTATATGTTATTATAATATTATATATATATTATATATTATATGTATATATAGTCCAGTTTTGTGGACATTCACACAAAGCTCAGTCATTAGTCAGGTGGCAACAGCATTTGAGCACTGGATTTACAAAAATAATTTCAGGTTTAAGAAGGGTTTCAAGATTGCATCAAGTACTGATGAACACATTCATTTTTATTTGAATTATTACTCTGTAGGTTTTTTAACCATGTATTATTAATTATAACTAATTAAAATGCACATATTCATGTTATTTCTTAGTTACATGTAATGCAGGCATTCCAAAAATTTTGTCATCTAAACCTTATTCACCAAATGTATTTGCTTTAAGTACCCCTTAGATTTTAAAATAAATATTTCAATAATTAAGTAACACATTTGCATGCTCACGGTTTCTTTGATGCTGATTAATGATCACATTGCATGCAGGTAAATAAAAATAGTTCATCTTTTTTTAGTAAGTGTTTAATTTAAAACAAAGACTATAGAAATGCAAAGACGGTTCTCTCCTATACTTATGAATGGGAGAAACTGCAATGTGCAATATGGAGGAATAGTACCACTTTCTAAATGAAAGAGCCAAATTTCCCATAGAAACCTGACTAGACCGGAAAATGCACATGCACAGTCAAAAGCATGTTATGACTCCGCTTGCGCATTGCCTGGTCTAGCCTGAAAAATAAGCTTTTTAAATGCTATTTGAGCATAAGAAACAACATTCATGGGGCAATTAATTTCAGATTTTTGTTGCTGATTTGACATATGTACTTTAATTGTGAGTTGTATGAGCTGCCTGGAGGAGTTACAAATTAAATATGGCCACCACGTGAAGAGACTTTCCTCGAAAGGGAGTTCAAATAAAAAAGAAAGGGAGTTTGCTTTAAAATGATTTATTTTCATTTAAATGTTTTTATGATTTAATTAATTGTCAGCCTTTCATTAAACTTACAACCCCTCTGCAGTTCCTTTACGAACCCTAGTTTGGGAAACCTTGATGTAATATAATGTTTAATGTACTTCATGTTGTAAATTACAATGAATGGAACAAGTTTTCTTACTCTTTGCATTGTTCACATCATTATGGTACAAGATAATGCCATTTAAATCAATGTGATAAATGAGTTAAATCAAAAGTAATCTAAAAGTAATCCAAAAGTAATCTGATTATATTACCTAAAATGTGTAATGTAACGGATTACGTTACTGACTACAATTTTTGTCATGTAATCTGGAATCAGTAACGGATTACAATTTAAGTAATCTACCCAGCTCTGGTGATCCACAACACTCCAGTACATCAATTAACTTCTTGTGAAGCAGAAAGCTCTGTTTGAGACAATTTGCAAATTTATTGTCACGGGGGTCTGTGCGGTGCACACAAAATACGAGCGAAGACGAAGGTTCAAAAGGGAATAAGAGATTTAATATAACTGGAGATGAGAGGGTCCACACACACACACACACACACACACACACACAGGGTAAAGTCCACATCAACAAATAATAACCGACAACTGGAACTCAAAAGGACAGCAACTAATATAGTGCAGGTAACGAGTGGCAGACAGGTGAACACAATGAAGGTGATGAACTGATAATTAGATGATGGCAGAAACTAGGTCACACATGGGGAATGAAAACACAAACAAAAGTCCATAACTGTGACAGTTCGCCCCCCTCCCGGAAGGTGCGACCCCACGCCGTAGAAGGGGAAGGAGACAGAGGGATGTCGGAGGGTTGGTACGAATGGGCAGGAGGAGGTTCAGGAGGTGGCCGGATGACCAGGAGGAGGACGATCCGCAGTGTCCCGGGTGGTGACGGAGGGCGGATCAGACGGAGGGAGGAGCCAGGACGGAGACAGGAGGGACTTGGAGCAGGAGGAGCCTGGCAGGACCCAAGCCACAGCCATGATGACGGCCCATGGTGGAGCCGACGGAGGGAGGAGCCATGGAGGAGGAATGGCTGCCGACTCCAAGGGGCCGACCGACGACGGCAGAGCAGGTGGAGGAGGAGCCGGAGCCGGAGAGCAGATGAGTCCGGGCGAAGCCGAGGATCCGGAGGGCCAAGGTGGAGCCGAGGGTTCTGGCGACCAAGGCAGAGATCCGGAGGTACGCAGCGGAGCTGGAGCGACTGAGGACCAAGGCGGAGCCGGAGCGACAAAGGAGCCTGGTGGAGCTGGTGGGCCGATGGGCGACGGTGGAGATGAGGGAGCTAAAAGCCGAGGTGGAGCCGCTGGGTCGGAGGGCCGAGGTGGAGTCCAGGACTCAAGAGGCTGGAGGTGAAGACGAGGGATCCCCCAGCCACAACGCCGATGGAGACAGGCAGACCCGAGGTGATCCCACCGCACAGATGGTGGGCTGAGGGTGAGCAGAGGGGCTGCCAGGATGCAGCGGAGGCGGGGCTGAAGTAGCCGGGATGATAGGAGGAGGCAGGAGAGGGAGGGTGGGTGGGTAATCCAGGTAGGTAGGCAATTTAGGGTAGTTAGAGATTTCAGATGAAGGCGTGAGCATGGAAGGCATGTCTGCATGAGTTTCCCAATTTATCAAGTCCCCAGAGTCCTGCGACTGCTCACCCTCAGCGGCGGTGCAGTGGGCGGGGCTTTTTTCGGCACCCTCACGCTCCACTGTAGCTTCCGCTGTCGCGTGCGATCTAGCCGGCTCTCGCACCTGATCGGACTGTCGATGAGGCTCTGGCTCCGGGGCAATCTCCGGCTCAGTCGCTCCTTCTTGCGATGGCTCGCGGGTTGCTATGGGCTCTGGCTCTCCGTCCGCGGTGGGCTCGGGCTGACGCTCTGCGGCTCGGGGTGATGGTGGGCTGGGCTCTGGGTCAGGAGGGGGACTGGTGTCATCGTCCTCGTAGTCCATGGTCAGTGGGGATCCACAAGACACCAGCACCTACTCCACAAAGGTGGCAAAATCTCCCCGAGGACCATCTCCGGACAACCGCGCTCTGCACTCGTCGTTCAGGCTTGTCCGGTAGAACGTGCAGAGGCAGTAGTCCGGGTAGTGGGTGTAGTTGGAGATTTCCACGAATAGTCTCGTATGGTCCTCGAGGGAAAGGCTCCTCTGCTCCAGCATGAGGAGGAGGCAGGCAGGGTCATTCATGACGAGACAGAAAAATAAAAACTGATGAAAAACGGAAAACAAAACGAGGGGAAACACGCAGCTATGCTTTACTTTTGTTTGGGTCGGTTATTCTGTCACGGGGGTCTGTGCGGTGCACACAAAATACGAGCGAAGACGAAGGTTCAAAAGGGAATAAGAGATTTAATATAACTGGAGATGAGAGGGTTCACACACACAGGGTAAAGTCCACATCAACAAATAATAACCGACAACTGGAACTCAAAAGGACAGCAACTAATATAGTGCAGGTAACGAGTGGCAGACAGGTGAACACAATGAAGGTGATGAACTGATAATTAGATGATGGCAGAAACTAGGTCACACATGGGGAATGAAAACACAAACAAAAGTCCATAACTGTGACATTTATCATTAAGATGTTTTTAACTTCAAACTGTTGCTTCTGGTAAAAAAAACGAGTTCTCTATCCATAATATCGTGTTCTGGTGAAACTGTTGTTTAGTCTGAATCAGGAGAGAAATATGCACAGATCAAGTACCGTGTAAAAGCGAAAACAGTCCAAAACAGTTCTAAACAACAAAGGATGGACTTTTTCACTGGAGGAAGCATTATTATGGATTATAGACTGGCATTTTTGCCAGATGCGATTGTTTGAAGTTCAAAACGTCTTAATGATAGGTGTGTTTCTTACAAATACGCAGCTTTTCACATCACAAGACATTAATTGATGACCTGGACTCATGTGAATTACTTGTGGATTATTGTGATGCTTTTATCAGCTGTTTGGACTCTCATTCTGACGGCACCCATTCACTGCAGAGGATCCATTGGTGAGCAAGTGATGTGAAGGTAAATTTCTCCAAATCTTTTCTAATGAAGAAACAAACTCATCTACATCTTGGATGACCTGAGGGTGAGACCATCTTCAACAAATTTTCATTTTTGGGTGAACTATTCCTTTATTAACTTTTTTTTTTTTGTTCCATGCAAGCCATTAAATTATTTAGATTATTAGTATTTCTAAAACTTTTTCTTATTTGTTTCTGAAGTGTTTGCAACCTCTGTAACTTTCTGTCAGACTGCAATTTGCCATGCATATATATAAAAAATATATATATAAAAATAATTATATAATTTTATAATAAATAAATATATTTCCATTTTAGCTAGTTGCCTGGAAACAAAACTACATGGCAATGGAAAGTTGTTAAACTGCTACATGAAGGAAACTAACTGGCTAATAGGTTACATTTGTTCAGTTTCTCTGAAAGTCACTAAAAAATTTGGTATATAATGGATAATTGTTTTAAAAGAAGTCGCTTATGCTCACCAAGGCTGTTTTATAACACTTTTATACCATAAAAAACACTTGAGTGTCACTGACGTGTGTGTGTGTGTGTGTGTGTAGATAGATAGATAGATAGATAGATAGATAGATAGACACAAACACACATGGTGTACCATGCCAGAGAAATATTTTTTAAGACAAATAGTCGCTAGAATGTAATAAAAGAAACCATTTTTATTGGTTTATTCAAAGCCAACCCTTCTTTATTAGCCGTGTTATTGCCTTATATGCATCATGTGCTTGCAAAATGAAGAAAATGGATTTGTTACCCTGAGGCAACATCCTGCAATAGAACACACAAAAATAAACACACTTCCCTAAACATCCTTGAATGGATTTCACAAAATTTGACCTGAAATGTTACTGTGCAGTTCTTCAGTCTTGACTCAGAGAGACGTGACGCTGCTCTGTAGAGATCGCCTCATGAGGGTGTTCTGTGCTCCCTGAGGCACGTGCCTGGAATATTCTGGCCTCGATATGACATGGTCCGATTTGATAAGAACCTTTCACTCTATAATAGTGTTTCGCAGTCATCAACATCTCCCTGACATCCTCTGTGAGACAGTAAACAGACAGACATTAGGCTTCACGTTATCTCTCAGTGGACTTAGACACATTAAGACACGCATTGACAAAAGACTAAATGGATAAACACATTTAGACGGTCCAGGATAGACGAGACTCAAACCACCATTTCATAAAAGCTCTGATCTTTGCCAGGCACCATTACAGTAAGAGTCTCTACGGAGTAATTTCAGCTCAGTTGTTATAATGAAGATAGTGGCTTGAGGGAAGAGTTTTAACACTTTTATTTAAAGAGCCTCTTAAAGCATCATCTTAATGTACATCTTCAGATGAATGATGATCTGTAAAGGGAATAAATGTCTTTGTGTCTTGTAGCGGAAAAAGTAACATCCCTGGGAAAAGACTGGCACAAATTCTGTCTGAAGTGTGAACGCTGTAACAAGACCCTGAATCCAGGAGGACATGCAGAGGTGAGAGGAAGACCGCTCAGATCCCATTAAATGCACCTTTTTTTTGTCTTGGAAGTTGCTGCATGACAATGTACATTTATCTGGCAAATATTACATCTAATGTCAACAATGTTTATTTATAGTTTGCAAATTCAATTTTGACTGTTATTTAGTTATTTCTATTTTTGATCCTAAAATGATCCTTGTTGCAGTCTGCTGGCGGATTAATGTAACCTTCAGAAAGATTCTTTGCAAAATGGGAAATTATATGCACATGCAACATTATATTAGCAAGTGCAATAATTTGTTGATGTCAAACACACTCATGATTCAAAACTTGCTATTGCTAGGCTGGTGTTGTTACGGATAGGGACATTCTCGTTCTAGAGCGTATGTGATTGGTCAAAAATTGTATTCGTTGCCTAATTTTTCGCTAAAAACTATACGTTTTAAATATGTATATCTGATTAAAACCTATAACGAAAAATCACCTTAAAACTCTTACAGACTCCAAAAAAGAGCACTTAACAAGATAATGATGCAGATAATTCTAACAAACTGTTATCTGCAGGGCAAAGCACCTTAATGCATCCCAAATATCATATTAATTGTATTGAATGTGCACTTGTGTACTTTTGCAAATTGTAAATTTGTGCAACTTCACCATTACAAAAAATATTTAAATGCATGACATTCAATTTTCATTACATTAAGGTATTTTTTTTAGTTTACCATAAATGCTTGTCACTTCATTTGTCAGTATTTGGCAACCATATTTCAAAGAGAATAGAAGTGAATACGAATTTAGATATAAAGATGCATTTAAGTACTTAGTCCAACTAAGTTTAGTAAACTGCATTTAGTAAAAATGTAAACTATAATACATTTTTCATTTAACTGTAAGATTCCACAAAATAAATGTTCTTCAGTTAGCACTTAAATATATTCTTCCAAAGTGTATTACTATAATAATAATACTCTTTTTAAAAGTATACAAAAGTGTAGCCTAATTCTTTTTCACAAGGACCAGTACAGTTGTTTGCTCTTTAGATGTTGAGAATATTTCATGCTTTAATCATTGGACAGCATGAGTGTTAATTTTTGATGACAACAGACAAGTAAGACAGGAACTGGAAGCCTAATTAATCTCAGTGATGTGCTTTATTCCACTGTTAACAGCATGATGGGAAGCCATACTGCCACAAGCCATGCTATGCTGCCCTCTATGGACCAAAAGGTGCAGTACATCTAATTAGTGCCTCAGATGCATCTACTCATAATTTGTGGGGCTTGTAGCAGCAAGTAGGACGCTTGTTCCTTTGATGCTACAGATTCTTAATGAGACAGACAGCCTGCACAAGAGCAGCTTAAATATCTGATCTTCAGATATGGATTAAAGTGACAGTGCACCCAAAAATGAAAAACAAAAACAAAAAAAAAAACACTGTCATCATTTACTCAGCCTCGTGTCATTTCAAACCTGTATGACTTTTTCTTTTGTGAAAAAAGATATGTTAAAGAATGCTGGTAACTGAACAGTTTTGGGTCCTATTGACGTCCATAGTATTACCAACATTCTTCAAAATATCTTCTTTTGTGTTCCACAGAATAAAGAAACTCATACAGGTTTGGTACAATATGAGGGTGAGTGAATGATGACAGAATTTTCATTTTTACATGTACTATCCCTTTAACATTATATGAATTTAAAGGCTATGTTAAATTCTTACATGCTGTAATGTTAAATATAATCAGAAAAGAAGCAACTGTACTGCCTGTAATATTCCTTTAGGTGTGAATATCGGCGGGGCCGGATCATATGTCTATGACACACCTGTCAATGATGACACTGCACCTGTTGCAATGGAAACCAAGCCCAAGGCTGAAGAGAAAAAGGCTACTAGGGGCCCAGTGAAGGGTGAGTTTGTATTACTGTTGACAATAATGCGGAGACTTAATATTACACAGCCTACTGTATTTATTTGATAGGCTTCTAAATTCTCAGCTTGCCTAAAAAAATCCATTATATACAATCTACCACATGACTTCTGTCGTCTGATTGATAGTTTATAGCATAACTCTAAAATTGTCCACCTTCAGGTCATGGTTTTTGCTGTTAAATCTTGAATGATTTTTATAAAATCAGTAAATGTAAGAATAGCTTTTATATTGTTAGTAACTGAAGCAAACTTTTCATTCTTTTCTTAGTAAAAAATCATGTATTTTTGTTGTTGTTTTTTCCCCCCCTGACTTAAAGGGATAGTTCACCCAAAAATGAATTTACTCACCCACAAACTGTTCCAAATCTTTATGAGTTTCTTTCTTCTGTTGAGCACGAAAGACAATATTTTGAAGATTGCTGGTAGACATTGACTTCCATAGTATGGAAAACAAAAATAATAATATGGAAGTTAATGCCAACCAGCAACTGTTTTGTTACCAATAACCATTTTTGGGTGAACTATCCTTTAATTCAATGTTGGGCTTACCTACACCTTAGCAACCATATAGCAATGCAATTGCAACATTTGCATGGGCAAATTCTACTGTTCTTTCTAGAACAAAGTGGGTGGTGATAATGAATTCTGTATTATATTTTAGAATTATTACATTTATGGTAATTAAATGTTAATCTCATTTAAATGAATATTATTTTTGAGAATAACTGTTTACCAAATATTCTCCAGCTGCAAGCTTCAGTTCGTTTTCTGGTCAGCCGAACATCTGCCCAAGGTGCAACAAAACAGTGTACTTCGGTAAGCGCTGACATTCAGACAGTAAAGTTCACCAAATATGGACTTGTGCTGGAACTTGTGTGTTCAGCAGTGCCAGGACATACATTAGCATTTCCTGAGGTTGCCTGGTGCTTACAGAAGGGCCTGTGTTTCCTTCTTTGTGTTTCAGCTGAAAAGGTCAGTTCTCTGGGTAAAGACTGGCACAGACCCTGTCTGCGCTGTGAGAGGTGCAGCAAGACTCTGGCTCCAGGCAGCCATGCAGAGGTACAGAGACAGCATATAACATTGCAGCCGATCAACTTTCAATTCCACGTGAAAGACCTGTCGATTCTCATTTGACAAAAAAAAAAAAAAAAAGCCCAAAAATATATTGCTAATTTTAAGTTACTTATATTTTCTACTGTATTTTGGGACATTTTTATACACTTTATACATCTAAATAATGTATATTGTGCAAATTATAAAAAATACATTTTGACATTTTCTTGCCCCTCAAAGTACACTGTAAAAAAGTTGAGCCAACTTCAAATTTTAAGGCAACCAGCTTCAGCAGATTTTTGAGTTTTCTCAACTTGTCGTTTTAAGTTTATACAACAAACATTTGAGAATCTCCCACAAAAATAAGTTGAGCAAACTCAAAAATCTGCTGAAGCTGGTTGCCTTAAAATTTGAAGTTGGCTCAATTTTGTAATTTTTTTTTACAGTGTACATTTTGCGATCAATGTAAGTATTTAAAGGTTTAAACTAAATATATTTTCAGTCTGAAAATTATACTTCCTTATATTATGATGTTCACTACATATATTTATTTGTATCTTAAATGTAATTTGGTAAAAAAAAAAAAAAGTATCTGCATGGATGGAATAGAAATGTATATATTCTCTCTCAGTAATATCATAAAGGTGCAGCTCAAAAATATCTAGATTAAACTGTTGTGCAATGCATCCAGATTTGATTTAATATGATTTAATAGTGTACATGGGTTCTGTTTTAAACTACAGCACGATGGCCAGCCGTACTGCCATAAACCCTGTTACGCTGTTCTCTTTGGGCCTAAAGGTACGTTTTCCATTGTCCATTTTCCAATGTCATTATCTTACACATATTAAAGGGGTCATATGATCTTTGAAGTGTTACAGGCTGTTTGTGCATATACAAGATCCATAAAGTTGCAAAGACTAAAGTCTCAAACCCAAAGAGATATTCTTTATAAAAGTTAAGACTCTGCCACGCCTTCCTAAAATGCCTCATTTAAACACGCCCCCACATGTCTATGTCACTGTGTTGGAAGATTTGAATAACACCGCCCAGTTGTTTACGCAAAGGAAGAAGGCGTAACTGTAGTATTGTTGCCGCCGCCGCCATGTCGTGGTGATGCTCCATCACACGCTTGAGGTATTCGGCCAATCACAACACAGTGGATAGCTGGCCAATCAGAGCACACCGTGCTTTTCAGAACAATGAGCTTTGTAAAAATCGATGTGTTTCAGAAAGGCGTGGCAAAGAGGAGCGACAATATTGTACGGTATTACAATATTGTAAAAATAATGGGTTTTTTTACCTTAAACATAATTGCATTACACCAAATACACAAAATAATGTTATTTTTACCATTGTCATATGACCCCTTTAAATGCAATGTCTGCTTTAATGTTTCAACTTTCCAATTACATTTGTGACAATAAAATGTCAAAATATGAGTGAAATAATGTTCTATTGTCATTCAGCGTAACAGATATTTATGTAAAAATGAAACAATATACTTATTCTGACCTGTACATAAAATATTTAAAGGAATAAGTGATCACACTACATTTTATTATATTTTTAATGATTAAATTCTTACTGATTAAATACTTGCTGACAAGTGGTTTGAAGGATAGTGGCAAAGATTGGTAAAGATTTAAACTTGAAATAAATGAGTATTTTGGGGGGCTGCACTGTGATCCTTAAACAGGGTCTTTTGTAATATAACGATTATTGTTCTAAATATGCCTGAAAAGATTTTTTGGTATATGAACTATTGTTACACTGAATTACTTTTTTTATTTTTTCTGTAAATCATACACTGTAAAAAAATAAATAAATAAATAAATTAAATAAATAATGGGTTTTTCAACCTGACTTTGGATCAAAATATAGTTACATTTTTTTTTTCTATATTTTTAATCCAAAAGTTGGGTTAGTCCATATTTGACCCAAAGTTGGCTTGAAACAACCCAGCATTTATTGTTTTGATGCTTGAAAACCCCTATTCGTCTTTGACCCGTGATAATATAATTTTGCTGTTTTTGTTCAGGAGTGAACACTGGAGGTGTTGGCAGTTACATATACGAGGACCCAAACACTGAGAGCCAGTCCTAAGAACCACAACCAAACCAGCAGTATTATTAGCAACCTTAGATTCAAGCCTCTTGTCTGCTTCCTTTAACTCCACTTCCTCTCTTTCTTGAGTCTGCACTGATCTTGTTCATCTACAGAGTGCCACTTACATACTAATTGTACTAAAATGAGCTAGAATTACTACTTACTAACAGGAATATGTGTTTAGCCTTTTTGCTGTATTTATATATGGTTTATATATTTTTAAGAATGTAGTTAAGATATTGATTTTTTGACTGTGACATTGAATTACAGGTAACACAAGACAATTCTGTTCAGAATGAAACATTTGTGCCATTAGTCTAACATATGTTTAGTTGTGTAGCACTTTAGCACACTTATTTATTAGAGATTACTGACAGCATATGAAGAGCTGCAAAAGCCTCTAAATGCTGTCTGAAATTTTCTTCTTAAATGAGCATTTTTATCAGGCTCCTATATTTATGTTCACTTATTTCACTTTAATTGCATAGAAAAGGACCTATACATTGCCATTAGAGTAAAATTACTGAACCTAAATATAGCAGCCTGATAAAAATGCTAATTTTAGATGAAATTTCAGATGGCACTTAGAGGCTTTTGCATCTGAACTCTTCATATGTTTTCTGAACTTTGCACATAAGGTATGTTTATGTATTGAAAAAAAAAAAAAAACCTTTGTATTTGAAATAATAAAAAAAAATACTGTTACGTGTATTAAATTGTTTTATTTCATTTCACTTTTGGGATGTCTATAAGAAGACAATGCCAAAACATTCACCAAAGAAGAAAATTATTCTGAAGCTGGAAACAATCAATCAGTACCAACTCTAAAAAAAATCAAGCAGAAATGACTAATAATTGTGTCCAGTTAAATGGAAGGAAATGCAGATGCTGTTATATTACTATATTACCATTTAATCCCAGATATCACACATACGTCTGGAAGATGTCTGTTAAAGATCACTTGATCTGGAAAGCATCTGCTGTGTACAAACATCTGGCAGATGTCTGTAAGATTTCAGTTTCACATCTTAACATCTTAAAGCTAAACATCTATTTGACATCTGATAGGAAACGTCCTATAGACGCATTGCAGATGAGCAAACACTCTAAAAATACATGTTGCAGATGCAGACTTCAAATAGACGTCTCTGTGATGTATGTGTGCTATCAGGGATTTGTTGTTGTAGTCTATATATCATAACGTATTTGTTATACAATATCAATTATTATTAGAATATAAAAGTTTGCACAAAAATCCAAGGATCTGTCACAAATCATGATGATAGCAATGAATGAATGTTGTTTGCAACTTTTTTTTTTTTATCCAGTTAGGCTATATTATTAAATAAAATGTATAAATTAAGGTAAACACACTAAAAGACAAATACGTTTTGTTTGCATAGTGATGCTGATTATAATGATTAAGCTCTACAGTATATCGTGTAATAAACTAGTAGGCTTGACTAGTCAACCTTAAAAATTAGGAAATACATTTTTAAACCATAACAAACAAAGCAGTGCATTCTGGGTAATGTGGTCCGCTGTGCTCACGCGCACGCTGTCATTCAACACTCAGCATTCCGCACTGATGTCTGCTGCGGTAATTTTAACCGCTGTCCTCGGCGGTGGGGTTCTCTTCATCGCCCGGAGAATATTCTTCAGGCAGAAAGCGCTGAAATTGCTGCGTTACCCAGCGGGTCTGATGCGCGGAAAGACGGTGATAGTGACCGGGGCGAACAGCGGCATCGGGAGGGCGACGGCCGCGGAGCTGCTGAAGCTGCAGGCCCGTGTGATCATGGCCTGTCGGGACAGGCAGAGGGCTGAGGAGGCGGCCCAGGACATCAAGAATCAAGCCGGTCCGAATCAGGGAGAGGTCGTGATCAAACACTTGGACCTCGCGTCGCTCCAGTCTGTGCGCAGCTTCTGCGAGGAAGTTGTCAGGGTTTGTTTACAACCGTCTCTTTCACTTTTAGTCATTGAAAATAGGTTGCATGTTATTAAACATAGGCTGCAACACCATGGAGTGTGAATTAATGAACGCAGAAATGGCTCAGGCAAAAACCATTGAGAAAATGGCCAAATTATTTCACATAAACCACGAAACCGCTACATGTTGTGTAACTAAAGGTCAAGCAAGTGAGCACGCGCGTTTCTCGGTGAAATGAGCTATCCAGTGTCCTGAATGTGATATGAAATATGATAGATTTTGTACTCTTCCTGTAATGTTAACCATATTACTACAATTATTGTAAGCACAATGAACTGTGTGGCAACTTAGTTCTAGCCACCAGTCATGAAAAATTACAAATTCACTTTGTACAATGTTCGAAGCACATATTAATGGGATTGCATATTATTATCCTCACTTATTGTAATGGTACTTATACCATAACAATATTGTATTAACTGTGGGTTTTTGGTACCTTCATAAATTGTACATACATAAATAATGAAAATAGGAGGAAACGGGGCTGATTGTCACACTTTTAACCCTGACAGTATTTCACAGGGCTGATTTATTTTTAAAATTAAATTATTGTCTTGACAACAATGGGAACCTGCTATTAAATAGACTAGCCATTTAACAGATTGTCATTCAACTTTAAACACGAAACAGCAAAGATGGAAAAAATAACATGAGATTGCATGAAATTGTTAAACTATTACTTTGGCCAACAGAAATTGTAATTAATGAATTATATGGAATTGTAACATTAGAAGTATCACTTTGGTTGAGACTTGATTTTGATTGGCTGACTTATTCTAAAAAATATTTTCACAAGATCTCACTCGTAAACCTGTGGAACGATCCATCAATGGGTTGCAGTGAAATCGGAGGTGTTGGATAAGATGTGGAAGAAATAATCCTACTCACAATAGCGATTTAAGTAGAAATACGGATGAATGCCTTGAAATATATCATCTGATCGATGTCTTGAGGTGTGGCAACCGTAGTATAAGCGGAATAATTGACTTCGGTCCATTGAATTATTAGAAAAATAATGCACACCCGTGTGCATTATTTTTCTAATGATCCAACGGCCCGTCATCAATTATTCCTTACTTATGACACAACACATGCCAACAGGCCTATTTAATATATAGCATGTCATATTGGTTTTACTAAAAACCTCAAATCCTTTTAGTTACTGACATACAGCCATTGTAACAACTTCCTCATGTGACAACCAGCCCTGACGTCCAATGTAGATTTACAGAGATAGTTCACCCAAAAATGAAAATTCTGTCATTATTTACTCACCCTCATGTCGTTCCAAACCCGTAAGACCTCCGTTCATCTTCCGAACACAAATTAAGATATTTTTGATTGAATCTGAGAGCTCTCAGACGCTCCCATAGACAGCAAGGACTACTTTGTCGATCATCTTGGTACTTTTCTGGACCTTGATCGTGTAAGAACTCTTGCTGTCTATGGGAGTATCTGAGAGCTCTCAGATTCAATCAAAAATATCTTAATTTGTGTTCCGAAGATGAACGGAGGTGTTACGGGTTTGGAACGACATGAGGGTGAGTAATTAATGACAGAATTTTCATTTTTGGGTGAACTATCCCTTTAATAGACATTTATATGCAGCCATTTTAGTTACATTTTCTGCAGCGAGTCAACATCTAGCTACACAAAATTCTGTTGGATAGAGTAGCATTTTCCCTCTTAGATATACCTCAAGTCCCAAGACAGCCTCTTCAGACAGCCTCCTTGAGGTTTTCACCATCTACAGTTTTTGCGTTTATACACTAAGTGTGATTAGATGTGCACAAACTAAAATTTCTAAACTCCTAATTGTGTTACAAAATTAGGAGGAGCCAAGGATTGATGTTCTTATCAACAACGCGGGTCTCTACCAGTGTCCCTACAGTAAGACAGAAGAGGGCTATGAAATGCAGTTGGGAGTGAACCACCTGAGTCACTTCCTTCTGACAAATCTTCTGCTGGACCTCCTAAAGCAGTCTGCTCCCAGCCGTATCGTCGTGGTCTCCTCCAAACTCTATAAGTATGGCAGCATCAACTTTGAAGACTTGAACAGCGAACAGAATTACAACAAAGCTTTTTGCTATAGCCAGAGCAAGCTTGCCAACCTACTGTTTACTCGCGAGATGGCCCGCAGGCTGGATGGTACTGGGGTAACTGTAAATGCCCTCACTCCGGGTATCGTAAGGACCAGATTGGGCCGGCACGTCAACATCCCCCTGCTGATTAAGCCTCTTTTCTTGCTGGTCTCTTGGTTGTTCTTCAAAAGCCCACTGGAGGGTGCTCAGACCCCACTGTACCTGGCATGCTCGCCTGAAGTTGAGGGTATGTCTGGAAAATGCTTTGCTAATTGCGAAGAAGAACAATTGCTGTCTAAAGCCACCGATGACCATACTGCTAAACAGCTCTGGGACCTGAGTGAAAGCATGGTGGGGCTTAGGGGGTAAGGCGAAGAAGCAGAACCACTCTTCACACATGTGGCAATTGCAAACCTCAAACATCAGTGGATTGGATTTTTGGGGAGTGTTTTTGGCCAAGTACCTGAGGGACTTACTGGATAAGGGACAGGAAATTAAAATGTCCATCTGTTCCCTGTATCTTTGCTGCAGTGTTTTCCGAGATGGCCTCAGGCTTGTGACTCACTCTTCTCTGTGAATGAGAGCCTGAAAGTATCGAGTCTGACATATCCCTTGAATACAAATGACAGGAGCAACGTGCCCAAGAAACATATGGCTCAGAGCTAACATGAATACAGAATAACATGTACACCACTGTATATCTCTCGATGTAGTTTAACTGGTGATTTGTGACCAAGTTATCACAATACATCACGATAGTTGAATGTTGTTCAGCAATTAATTTGATAGACCTATTCTTCTATGAACTGAACTAGTCACACTTTAGCCTCCCAGAATATCATCTTCTCATAATGCCGTGAAGTAAACCTGGCAACTCCCACCCTGTGACTCATTTCAAGATGTATTTGAAATGTTTGTGACATCCTAGTGTCCAAATGAAATCAAAAAGGAAACGCGTAGGTTGTGGCTCTGCAGATATAGCGTGGTGTCACTACTCAAACAAAAAAGTGAATCAGAGTAATAGCTGCATAAATTTCATTACATCCTATATACCTCAGTGTTGATTAGCTATTATTAGATACATTTCATTCGCAGTGGAGCTGTAGGGATTTTACTGGCTACTGTCCTTAATCACACGCACAAACATGAAATGTTTTGAGTGTAAATGCTGTGCTTCTGTTATTCTGTAAAGACTGAATAAATTGAATGCTGGAATGAAACTCTTGTCATTTGTGGAGGAGGACCAAGGTCCTTCCTTTGTATGCTGCCATTCACATACAACAAGGAAACATTTCATGCAGGAAACAGAACTCCAGATTATAAATTCTTCCTAATACACCTCAGCAGCAAGTATTGCTCTACAACAGTGAAAGGAAACAAAAGGAAGTTAAAGAGACAGACATGGTGCAACTATTGTGCTTTATTAGATATAGAAAGCAAAACAGAAGAAACAGAGTCATGCATCATTGTGTCAACTGACACAGGATCCCAGCTGATTAAGAAAGAAGAGAGGGATTGAATCGTGAGGTAGAGAGGGCCTGAGGGAGGGGCTTACAGCACTGAGGAACAAAAGAGAAAACATCGAAAAGAACAATCACCTCAGAAATTCCATCGCCCAACAAAACACATCAGGAGTTTAAAAAAATGCCCAGTGCTTTCAAGATGTACTTGTTTGGTGGTGTAATAGATTTGAGTAGTATCAAATCTATTTGAAATAGAAATAGATTAGAAGTATCACTTTGGTTGAGACTTGATCTTGAGGGGCTGATTTAGGGTAATACGAATCCATGCAGAGTTTATTCTCAAAAATATTTTCATAAGGTCTCACCCACAAACCTGTGGAACGATCTGTCAATGAGTCGTTGTAAAATCTCAAATTGTCATCATGACTTAATTGTTTGCAGTGTGTATAATTGTGCTGACTGCCTTATTTATAGCAATATAAATAATTTACAATTATATAGATTTTTGAATCTCTCCATAGTGTTACATTTATTAAACAATTATAGATATAGCATACTTAACAGTAAATACAGCTATTTGTAAATTATATAATAAAAGATCAAATTTCTTGTCAAAATTAGCATTTTTTTACATAGCATGTGCTGTCCATTCACAAACCCTTATGAGCCCAGAAGGCTTTTGGTAAAACAAAGTTAATCTATCTCTCTCTCTTCAGACAAGTTTCCAAAAATTCATAATGCACCTAATGCACTTAAAATACTTTCTCACAAACCACACAGAACCATTAATAAACTTTCAAAATAGGCTATACAAATAGTGCTGAATGTTAGAGCTTCATATCAACTGTAGAAACATGAGCAATTCATGTTCGATGTTTAGAAAACACTGTAACAGATACAGAATTAGAGAGAAAAAATGATAAGAGAGCTGATGGACTGAAAATATTCAACAGAAAATCCCATTATGTGTTTGGCTCAAACTGTAGCTTAACATTCAAAACCCACTGACAAAATAGAGTAACCCAGAAACCCTGCTCTTAGTTTAGTAAAGTACCGTAGAGCTGTAAAAGAGAGTAACCAGGAAATTCTGCTCTTAGTTTAGTAGAATACCACAGAGCTGTAGAAGAGAGTAACCAGGAAACTGCTCTTAGTTTAGTAGAGTACCATAGAGCTGTGCCTTGGTGAGACTGTCCTTACGTGACAGCCCTAGTGTGCCAAATTTTTGGTACGGTTGTTGTGGAGGAGGTGGTGGTGGGGTTGTTCCCTGAGGGGACACGCTGTGCCTCTCGGGTTGGTAATGCTGCAGCTCGGCAGCCATCTCCAGAGATCCATGGTCCAGTGACTCATTTGAACTGTTGGGACTTACGTCAACGTACTCTGTTGCCTGGCCCCCGGCTGCCACCCCACCATCCTTGGGGCTGTAGAGGCTGTGCTCTGACTCTTGGCTATCCTCCTTGGAGCGGTACAGGTGAGGTTGGCTTTGCTGCTGCCGTAGGCCTGGGCTGCAATCAGGGCTGGGGCTAGAGAAGGGATCTAGTACCCCTGCATGATGGTGGTATACATCAGTACCCTCCTGGAAGCTACTGTAGAGAGGACCAAGGCGAATTTTTGCAGGCCGGACAGAGAAGTGCTGCTCAGAGAAGCTGTAGGGTGAGGCCCGTCCAGGACTGCGGTATGAGTGGGCACTCAGATCTTCCACACTCAGTTGCCGCCACCGACCAATCAGCTCTTCTTCCTCAGGAGCAAAAGTACTTCCACGCCGACTGTCACCATAGGTGATGCTGGGTGAAGTGGAAGGTGGCAGGGGCTCGTAAGGTTCACTGTAACAGGAGGACATTGTTCTGCTGTAGATGGGTGAGCTACCATTCTGATGGTGGCTGGGCTCAGGCGGTTGAAAAGTGTGGCCCTTGGAAAAGGCGCTTGGACTCTCCCTCTCCCAGGAAGAGTCGCTCTTGTGCTCGTATTCACCCCCATCCCTCCAGTCCATGTAAAGGGCATGGTGGCGTGGAGAAGATGCAGCACTGCTCGGAGGATCCTGACCCTTGTCCTCTGACCCTCCTCCACTAAAGCTGGAGTAAGAGCTAGAGCCTCCTCCCAGAGAGGTTGTAAACTTTCGGAAGTGGTCCTGCGAGAAGCCTGGCTGCAGGGACATGGATCCCTCTTCTGGGTTGCTATCAGTGGAGTTCTGGGGTTCATACACTGTCCGCTGTCCATGGAGGTCCATGCTGGGTCTGCGCTCTCGTCTCCGTTCGTCAGGGCAATAAAGTGCTGTGTCACTGCTGTACAGGTCTGATTTGTAAGTAGCTCGGAGGCCAAGGCGTTCAGTGCTACCCACAAGGCTTGTGCCCACGAGGAAGCCCTGGCGTTCCTGGGGTTGTGGGCTGGGTGAGCGAGAGGCTTGACTGCTGCAGACCTCGTCCGGTTTCTCTAGGACCTTAGCAATGACAGAGGCAGGCACTGTGTCGGCATATGGGGAGTGGCAGAGGGAAGAACCCTCCATGTGCAAGCTTACACGCTCTTGAAACTCTGCAGGCAACTGAGAGAGAGTAAAACACAGATTTCCATTAGATGGACCCAATGAACAATAGGAGTTGAGAGACTTCCACACTAAGAGAAAAAGGTAGGCTCTAATGGAATCCTATCTGGGAGGGATAAGAGGGAATAATAGCTTAGGTGAGGTCAATATCCTTAAGAGGCAGAAAGAAACACAAGAAACCGGTGAATGGAATCGAAGCACCCAGTGAACACAGAAGTACATAGATATTGTTAAAGGCCAGTATTAAGTCTTCAGACTAGTCTGTACTAATGGTCTATGTAAGTACATGGTTTTTAGTATTTCATTTAGCAAAAATTGGCCAGAGGGAAGAACCACAGATTTCATTGCCACTGACACTACACACAGAGTACTAGGCATCAATCCAATATTACAACTCTTTTTACCTCTCAGTTCTTTCACCATAGCAACAAGAAGAAAGTAAATTGCAGCTAATTAGCTAACAGAACATGGCTAATTATAGAAACATGATAAGAGGAGCCAAGACAAAGCAAAAATTGTATTCCTTCAAAATCAGTAGGGTTGGTCTCTGTTCAACAAATCCAATTTGATATCTAATTCATACAACATCTGTTGATCTTCTGAGTGTTGTTGCGTCTAAGACTTTTTGAGCTGCTTTTAAAGAAATTTCTCTTTGGCTATTCAGAAACTAAATTTTTCCTCATAACCACACAAGACACCATGTCCAGCTATTTTAATGAATGCTTAGTGCCAAATCTTTGGCATTTTCATATAAAACAATATGCAAGGCTGAATTCCCTGAACACACTGTGTAACAGACACATTGATGTTTCCATTCAAATATATCTGCCAAATATGAACAGGTTTTTACAGCAGGCAGCACTCCAACATAAGTCTCTGCTCCAGACATCATGGGACTGGCAGAAGGCTTGGAGCAGATTTGAAGAATAAACTGCCAGGTTTATTGGCACACACTATTATTACTTAAACATCCTCCCACTTTCACCTCTCCAGAAGGGTCATCCACTCTTAATTGGGACAGAACCTCAATATTTATTTAAACAATAACTTGATTTTCTATGGTTTACCTAAATATTCGTAGATCCCACTAAATAAAAATAATCCTGCTTTATGATTTCCTACATTAATATTAGTCTAAAAAAAAAAAAAAAAAAACGTTTACTGGTTAAATGATATTGCACTAAAGGGGATACTTGGTTTTATTTAGATATTTTGTGGATGACATCCAAATAGGCTATGTAAAGTCCAAAAGTTGTGCTATAAATAACTATTATCCAACACATTCACAGACCAGGTTGTACACTTTCTGTTATGCTCCTATTCATTGTTGTTAAATAGAAATATGCAATTACATTTCAGAATGTATATTTCATTTTTAGATACTCAATATTAGCATTTTCAAAAATTGAACAGATAGCACCAATAGTAGCAGATGCGTGGCCTGCTGCCTAAACCATTTCACCTGTGGGAAGTAAACTCAGCTCATACATGGTGGTTATCTATTATTTTATTTTATATTATTTTTTGCCTATTAGCATCCCTTGTTATGGGAATGTTTCTAAAATAAGGAAGCTTACCTTATTTTTATCTGTCATAATGAAAGAAAGCTAAGATGGTCCATTATAACAGAGAGGTAAATTTTTTATTACTGCTTTTGTTTTAATTTAATTTAATTTGGATTTCTACCTTTGTGAAATATGCTCTGTTCAAGCTCAGGCATGAAATTAATTACATTATGGAAAGAAAATGAACAAGTTAGAACCTAACAGGATGGAAAAGTTTTAAAATGACTACCAGTTAACAAGAAAGAAACATTCTTATAAAATCATGGTTAATTAAAAATATTTTGCCTGGAGAAAGGAAATAATGAAGGAACTAACAAGTTTTTCATGTCACAAATTACTGCATACTGTAGCACCCATAAACAGAACAATAATGGCAACATCTATTTAGCAAAGTTTGTGTACCAACTTACCTCAGATAACTGGGCTCTGTAATGTGACTTATTACACTGCAAGAGCTGTGCAGCCAGGTTACAGTCCTTTCTGTACAAGTCCTATTGAGAGTGGTAGAAAAGGAACATTAGGTAATGAAAAGCAAATACACTGTCCTCTAAAAGACCTCCATTAAGCCTCAGTGTGTAAAAGAAATCATTGTCATTATTTCTCTTACATTGTCCTCTCTCAGTTTCTCAATGGTCATCTTAGCTTCCATGAGATGATTGTTAAGGACGATGATTTCTCTGCTAAGAGCCCGTTTCTCATCATCATGGTGCTGTGACTGGATAAAAGGAGCACATTTTCAGAAAAAAACCTATGCATTTGCAATGATATAGGCCCTAATAGACCACCAGTATGAATATAGACAATTTCACACAGGGAGAAGACAGTGCAAATGTTAAGTCATTCTAGGATACTCCTGCAGCAGATGGGAATTAATTAGCATACTGAAAGGAACATCAATAGAAGGCTGATATCAGATGATTTTCTTTTCATACCTGAACCCATAACCTTCAGGGTCAACACTGATGTCTTTATTGGCGCAATCTGTTGCTAAAAAAATGTGTTTACTATAACAAACTCAGAGTAAACCCTGAGGGGTGGATCCTAATACAGACGTGTACTGGTCATACAATGTACTGCAGCAGGCAGTCTAATTATAATTTAATTGTTTCAAACTTCAAATTAACAAACAGGCTGTGATGCAGATTTTGCAAGTATAATAGACTCACTATCACACTGTCATGTGAAGGCGGACAGGCTGTTGTAATGGACTATAATTAACGTCAGACGCACCAGTGGCAGTGTATTGATATTCAAATAGACTCTGAGTGCATTCAGCGTTATTGTACATGTTTAACACATTCCCTAATCTGCCACACCAGAAAACACGTACGCACACGGACGGAAGTGTGGACAGCAATGTAAACACTTTCATCCAAAAACCCATTTAAACAGGAAAACACTTAAAGAGGGAGATGAGTACTCGTAAACACATATGCGAACAAAAACATTCGCACATTAAAACAAAAAGCAGTGCGTGTGCGTTCACCCAGACACCTCTTGTATAATTTGTGCTTTTTTAGTGTGTGGCCGATGTGTACACTCACATTTCGGTGGATTTTATCCTCTAAGTCCTGGTTGATCCTCTGCAGTGCTGAGTAACTGCTCTGTATTCTGTGGGAAACACATGAACAAAACGTCTTTTTTTCAAATCCAGCATGCACTGGAAGATCTTAAACGCCCTCCTTATTTCCTTAAACACATCTGTTAGATAATCACAAGTCAGTTTCCAAAACTCTCTCCACCTGTTCATCTTCCGCATTATATTATGGTATCTGTTGCGGCATCAATTCATAACATTTATTTTACAATGGACTGACGAGCCCAACACATGGCCAAGCTATAACTATAACTGACTCCTACGCACTTGGCATTGGCCAAGTGAAGTGAAACGATCTCTCTGTGTCCCAATTCACTTACTATCCATCCACAATAGTAGGCAAGGTTAGAAACAGTGCATCCTAAATTGTAGTATGATTAAATATTAGGGGCAAAGGCACCTTTTTAAGTGGAAGACAAGGAACATGAGGGCAGCTGCCACAGAAATTTTTTAAAGTATATGATGTGAAGAAGTCTGTGATATTCTCTATAATTCACCAAGCAGTAATCACAGCTAAATGGTTGCTATTTTCTCCCCAAAGAGAATTAATGTAAGAGACCATGTGTAAAGGCATACTGCAGAGTTGTTATGTCTGTGTTTATTTGTTTTTCTTTCCTTGGAAAATTGTAGAAGGTTCACTGTAGTCAAAATGGCAGTCATCTCAAATGTATACTGACACCTGTTGGTGTGGAAGCAGCAAAGCCAAACGTTTTCATTTACTAATTACAAAGGCCCTGTCCCAAATGACACACTTTATGTGCACTTGCAGTCTTGTGGATTTACAATGGCCATCACGTGTGCGTCAACTCCACAAGACCATAGGGCAGGGATCTCCAACCCTGCTCCTGGAGAGCTACCGTCCTGCAGACTTCAGTTCCTCCACCACACCTGTCTGTAATTATCAAGTAGCCCTGAATACCTTGATTAGGTAGCTCACCAGGAGCAGGGTTGGAAGTCCCTGCCTTCCCTAGTGAAAATATAGTATACTTAAAGGTGCTGTATGTAGGATTGACACCGAGTGGTTGAACTAGGTATTGCAGTCCAAATTCAAAATATTGGAGACGGTTTTTTTCACCCAGCCCCTCCTCCTCAGACTCAGGTTGCCAGATTAACAACACCAACAGGAACGAGTGCACATGCCAATGAATGAAATTAAATACGCTGTGTTTTCCAACAACTGGCAACCCGGGGTGCTGAAATACAATTGGGTAAACTAGCAGTGGGCGGGTTTCACAAACCATAACAAACACAGACATTCCGGGCCGGAATGCGCATTTTCAAAGGAGAATAACTGACTGTAGAATTGTTTTTCAGATAAACAAGTATGTTAACTTAGCATGTTTCTTAAATATCTAAGATAGAGTCAAAATCCTACATACAGCACCTTTAAGTAACTCTAATTTTGACTCTAATATAGAGTCAAAATCCTACATACAGCACCTTTAAGTACAATTTATTCGTATGTACTTTAGCATAATTATATTTATTTGTGGCACACTATAAATTGGTGTACTTAAAGTCTGCTAAATTGGAACAACTAATTTTGCACTAAATGCATTTTAGTTGTGCAAAAGAAGTTCTGAAGTTCAACTAAAGATGTAATAAATATACTTGAAATGAACTCATACAGCGGCCTTGTTTTCTTAAATGATATGACAACATATAATACAAACAATCCCCACAGACATACATTATATAGCTTTCATACAGCTACAGGATCATAAGATGAGTTGCTTCATTCATCCCTTAGTGACACTAGTTGTTGGGCTGAGTGAGCATGGACATGTCATTGGGGTTATGAAGTGGCGTCCTCTTTCAAAGGTTCTGTCCAGTTAGTTTATATGGGTATGTACAGTATGTGTGAAAATCACTTTTAACAAGTTTCAAACATGTTGCAGAGGGAATTAAGAACCTAGCCAGTGTACTTTCTTAAAGATGAATATATATATTCCATCCTTCCCCAAATGCATTTGTAAAAAGTATAGTAGTTTACAAATGAATTTGAAGTGCACTAAGTTTGTGCTTGATGAAAGCATAAAAATAACTACATGTAAGAATCATGAACTTTAGTTTATTGCAAAGCTTATTTCCTGCAATAATTGAAATGTCAAAGGAAATATCCTATTAGGTTTTTGTCAAGGGAACCTGGATGATGCTAAATTCCAGGTTGGCTTATCACTGCAGCACTCTCTTGCATATATGTGCTATTTGTAAGTCCTTTAGTACTTTATTAAATAAACAAAAAGTTACAAAGTGGATAGTATTTGACCGGTCATTTATCTCAACACATTAGGTGTGTTCAGGTGTGGTCAACTTCATACAGCACTGCGCAGAGCGAGTGGCGGCTGACGTGAAGCAGTGCATGCCGGTTAGAAATTTTGTCTGACTTGAGACAGCACAGAGGCCACATCATTGTGACTTATAGGATCAGTTTCTCTAGGGCAACTGCAAGAGCTCTAATGATATCTTGTTTTGGGTTTATTCTGACACCCTCAGTTCCACCAATGCTCACAAATCTGTGCTTTTTGAACAGTAAAATCTTGCTTTACTGTAGTTGCGAGTCACATTTATCAAAAACGCTGACGTTCATCAAAAAAGCTAATATATATATATATATATACCCACTATTGATATTTAAATAGTAGGCCTATATGTTCATGTTGAACTTTATTCTTGAACAGATGGTGCTGCATTAAGTAGTATATAAAAAAGTTTTTCTGTTGCTCATGAAAACGTTTCTGAAACATCTGTGTATTTGAGAAATATTGCATTTAATTCACTTCATCTGTGATAGAGTATGCTAACACCGCACGAGCGTCACTACCGGGAGCTGAAAGTGTCTCGCTTGACGTCTCCACTTTCAATTCCACCCCTGACTGCAAGCGGCAACTCTCGCCAATCGGTCTGTGCAGAGACGCATGAAGTCAAACATGCCTGTTCTCACTCCCAGCTCATCACATATTGACGCTTGGTCAGAAGTGCAATCTCGATTCAAACACACGCAATCTTATTCCTAAATGATGATGATTCTACTATATCTATAAGCCTTTGAAATCATAATCACATCAGAATATTTAAACCTGCTTTCGCGCAGCCACTGATCCAGAGAGAGCAGTGTTCATCGTGTAAGCTTTACGTTTAAAACAGCTTCACAAACAGTCTACACAGTAGGCTACATTTCTGTGTTGCAAACATTAAATAATAACGAAAGTATTGGGATAAAAAAAGTTTATAGGCTATAGACTGATGTTGGGACAGCCATGATCAAAATGAGTAACTAACCTTTGGAAGTAATGTTACGCTTCAAAGATTTTAAAGATATTCTATATGTTGCATTATGCCAATAGGTGGCGACCAGTGACTGTTAAAATGTATTTGATGTCTGAATCATTCATTCAAGTGATTTGTTCAAAAACTGTGGACGAAATTAATTTATTTAAAATGATTTTTTTTACATAATGAATTCAAATTAATAAATATTTTTAAATAGACTCATTTATAACATTTTAGATATTTATAAATAGACTCATTTATAACATTAAATAAAACATCGCAAGTAAATCACTCCCCAGCCCCCCTTTCTTTTAGTCCATTCCATGATCCATGATTCCAAGTCTTTTGAGGCAAAATGATTGATTTGTGAGAGGAATAATTAATTTGTCTGTTACGTGTTTTGTGGTGTTCAGTTGTAGGTAGGTTTAGGGTAGGGGTGGGGTTAGGTGCTCCAATGAAAGTATACATTTATAAAAAATGATTTCTGTTTTTACAAATGCATGCAAACCAATTAAATTAAGGCAAAAAACTGAAAGCAATAGAATACCCTGCACATCGAAAAGTGATGCTAAATGTGTACCTTGAGCATCAAAAAGCGACGCCAAGGGGTCCTGACTGAGCGTCAATATGTGACGAGTTGGAAGTAAGAACATGTTGGATCTCAACATGGCAACCCCCAAGAGTAAGACTAAGTCTATGTAAAATGAAAACAGTCTTCATCAGGTTACTGATATATTTTTCAAAAGTACTATTTATTTCTTTAGTAGTAAAAAAAAGAATTACTAAGTGCTACTTTATAATACACTCAAAACACCAATGTGACAAATAGTTTCTATTGGATTAAAGTCAGGGATTTGACTAGGGCAATCCATAACCTTAATTTTGTTTGGTTTTAGCCATTCAGATATGGACCTGATTATGCGTTGGTGTTGGATTCTGTGTGAATCATGCCCTGCTGCATCACCCAATTATGCTTTATATTCAGCTCACATGCAGATAGTCAGATATTTTTTTAGGAATTGTAACAGAAATTATACTTCAGGGGTGTGTTTCCTGAACAACAATGTTACTCTCTTAATCACCGTAGTACGATGCATTGTTGGAGAGACAAGCTCGTGACTAGCTAGTCACTAATGTTTCCTGAAAATGGGAACTTTGTCAAATACATCATTCGAACCACATTAGTGAACTGTCATTAATGATATTAAGCAAATTAATGTCAGATTATTGCTGTAATTAATGAACATGGGATATGAGGACTACTTTACTATTTTTGGTCTCCGTTGTATAGCTGTATTTTGTGGCTAATACATGCATATGCATATTTCAGAAATTCTGTTTTAATTATGTTAACAAAGTAGAAGACATAAACAAATTTGTAGATTTACGGAATGAACAATATAGATTGCACTACATGTTAGCTTGTGTATTTTGTCCATATAAAAGTATATATAAGTCCATATGTCTTACTAAAAAGAAACTATGCTTTTAACAACAGGTTGAGAGCTGTCGCTCCCACACAACTTTGCAATGCTGTTTGCGAATGTTCATTGGAACTATAGATTTGGAAAACACCAAATTTTTGAACTATGTTGGTAATAATGGAACTTGTGGCCATAGTTGGCTAACAATGGTTTTGGGAAACACCCCAAATTGACAGATGCAAAGTGCCAATTTTGATTATTGCTTACTATATAGAAAAGAAGTATGCATATTTGGACATGTTGTGTATACTTTGTGTTTTGACTAATATATACCCATACTATTGTCACGGTGCACACAGCAGGGAGGGACGAGGAACACGGAGACGAGGAGTAACTTCAAAATAACAGTCTTTAATGAGGACATCAGGACAGGGCAAGACAAGGCAAGGTTCACACAGACAGGAACACCGGGGAATAACGAGTAGACCAGACAAACACTAACTGAACAGACAGGACCTTATATACACAAGACAATCACACACACCTGAACTGAATAAACTAATAATCACACACAAAGGACAGGAACATGACCAAATATGGAAACAAGAGGTGGGAACACACGACAGAGGACGTGACAACTATGAGAGAAACATACAATAAAAGTCAAAATCAGGTGGGGTGCAAATACTGTTTACACTACTGCATTAACCTTAAGTTTGAGTAATTTTTATGGGGATGAATTTGGATAGATGTTAGCTAAGGATGCACGAAACTATTGGAACAATATCAGACTCGGCCCGATAATGGCTTAAAATGTAAATATCGGCATGGGCCCAGAACGGAAAATTATGCCTTGCCGATAAGACGAATAACTCGCGTATGCTCAGGATGTGCTGCTGGTAATATGTCAGCAGTGTGGTCATTATTGAGGCGAACTTTTGCCTGAATGGTGATTAGATTCACTGTTTTGGATCGCCGCATTTAATCTGACAATGCACAATATAATGATTTAAAGGTCAAAAGCTATAACTTACATAAATAAAAACTTACACAAATATGACACTTGTAAAATAAATAATTTTATATACAGATTTACTCATAATGTGTAATATGTTTTTTTTTCCCCAAACAAATTATGAATTATGACATTATGACAAATTATAATTAAATTGTGAAAATTATTTAAATAAAAGGATTTTCAGAATTTTTACAACTCTTTTGCTTTAGACCGTCTACAAATGTTAATTCTTCCAATAAAATGTTAAGGTTACCACTGCATTTGTCTGAAAAAAAAAACAGACCCAAAAACCCAAAAGTTTTCAAACAAAAGAAAATATATTGTTATGGGCATCGGCTATTGGCCAAAAATCCAATTTTGTGCTTCCCTAATTTCTTTTGCAACAACAGCAGGTACATACTTAAAGAGCATAGTATAAGTAGGCAAATTGAGAGCCAAGTTGATTGTGCTCTCTTATAAATTGTTCAGTTAGTTACCATATGTGAATAGAAAGCCCCACTATATTAAGGCCAGATGCTATTGTGTACGCTTTTCTTACCGGCGTAATTTGTCGGTGAACTTGTCAAGCTCCTCCTGGGCTCGGCGCAGCTCGGTCTCCAGGTACTGCCTCGTGGAGTCAAACTCGCGCTCTAAAAGCTCCAGCTTATGAGTGGTGTAGGAGAGACGTTTGCGCAGGTCTTCCTTCTGTTCCTGCAGAGAGCTGCATACAGATGCGCATATGATTACATTTGCTTCATATGACAAAAACTGACAAAATAGTCCCAGAATCCATTCTGCATGGATCAGGCAGACATTCAGGATCAATAAAGGGAATGCAAAATCAACAGATATTTTGTATGAAGTACACCTCAGTTTGGGCCAGATTTACGAATGTATTTCGCTTCATTGTTGCTGACATGATTGATAACTGTCATACAACCCACTGATCACATTTAGTGCAACCCAAATACACTCACATCAAGAGTGCCTTTGTAAATCAGGTTTACTGACCTTTTTAATGCCCAACACTCATTTTTCCCATTTCCTACATTGATCCTTAGTCACATGACCAATGCCATGTACAGATGGTCTATTTATAGATCAAACACACAAGCGGGGATGGGGTGGGAGAGATGGATGGAACCAAACGCAGCTTGTTACGATACGTAAGAGAACCACTGACGGCCCTAATGGTTTAGTATTGATGGACAGATATGTGGTGAACGGTAATGACTTTCTGGCTGTTGATAGAGCCGACGGCTTTCAGCATGCCACAAACCTCGCTTGATCAGACAGCCAGACAACATGTGTCTAAAACAGTGAGGATGCAACACGTCTGAGCGATAAATGTACTGGCAATCGATACACACGTGTATGTGAAAGCAAGCACACACACAAGCCAGCACACACGTATTCTCAGCAGGATACAGCAGAACATACAACACACACAATCACACACTGTTATCACCGCTGATGCCTCAATACAGACAGGCATTAAGCCAAAGACTTAAGCCTGACTTAAAATGAAAGCTGGATTCCTCTAACAAAATGTAGTATGGTGACACCATAGTAATATTATGAAACTGAATAAATAACAAATTCAAATATCATGGTATTCATGGTACTCCATGAAATGTCAATGAACGCCATGGTAATACTATGTACCAAAATAATATGATACATTTCTAAAGAACAGGCTGGCACTATAGTACTTGTATAGTACTAATATATATATATATATATATATATATATATATATACATAGCATACAGTATATATTAAGATGATAACACTAGTGAATTAAAAAATAAACATGATAATATAAACATGAAGATGAAATAGTAAAAACTAGGGCTGTCAAACAATTAAAAGATTAATTGCACAGATTTGTGAACATTGTAAATGTGAACATTGAAAATAATTTAGATTTGCAAGTTAACTAGTTATTACAAATTCATAAAATGAAATAGTAAAAACTAGGGCTATCAATTGATTAAAAAAATTATAATAAGAACACATATGTCTGTAAATAATTGCGAATAATTACTCATAACATTAAAATTTGAAATCTTAATAAACTAAATATATTTTCACATCTTCATATTAATGTATTTTATACAGCATTGGTTTTCTCCAGTCGACATTTTACATGGTGGCTTGCCACTTGAAGTTGAACCTTTCAGCCAAAATCTACCTTCATTATATAATTTATATAATATAATGAATTTTTTTTTTGAATATTTGCCAGTGTGTACTATTGATTCAAAACTTAACAATTACTGAGAAATATGTGACAATTAGCCTGCTCTCTTCTACATAAGTATTTTGCCATATGAAAGAGATGAGATTTAGGTGAGTCAATGTCTACACTGGTCATAGTCTGTATATGACACTGCGTGATTTGCTTCAAGTGTTGGTTTGTATATTGGTTTAGTAATTTTTTTAAACAGCCCTATTTAGAAAAACAATATTACATCCATAGTCACAAGTGGATTGGAGAGCAGATGATTATGGTCCTGTATGTGTGTACAATAGCACATTCATTGGTAAACACTTGTAGCATCAGCACTCATGATGGTCAATCTGTCACAGTTCAGCACTCGACGGAGATGCACATGGTTGATGGGATGACTGTGGTGGGCGGACGACAGGGTTGAGATAGCATCTTACCTCTTTTTCTGATGTTTACAACCATTTCGAGAGGTTTTAAGGGCTGTTTTCCCAATATATATCTTTTTCATGGTTTTTCGCAGTAGGCCACCTCTCATGAAGGTCTGTGTATAAATTCTCCACTCCCTAACAGGGATTCCACTTATTCCTGCTTGAGTCTGAGGTTACGTTTCCCATGCAGCCCTGACAGACCGCTGGAGATCCTGCCAACAGAGCAAAGAGAGTGGCGGGTGGCGGTTGCAATCATTTTACAAAATAACAGCGACAGCAATTAAGAAAGTGTCATCAAACTTGCGATTCATCTCGAAGCTTTATGCATGAAACTGTCACGGCAAGAATGAGCGTGGCGACAAGCATAATTAACCTCTTTGGGCCGATGTCTCTGTGCTGATGTTTCGGTTTGACTGGAGGTCCCTCGCACAGATGCGATCGTGAGCTGCGAGATGAATTAAGGTAGGAACGCATTGAGACAGCTTGCGACTTCATCAAAAACATTCACACGCAGAACCTTACGTGTGTGTAGATGCGCCTAGTTAATCTATAGAGTATTGCACCACACATTTACGGTAACTTTTCCACTAATAGGGTTTCAAAACAAGGCCCGAAACTCTTCAAAAGTTTGAAAGAAGGTGCTTAAACTTCAGAAAAGGATTGTCAGCCTCACTAAATCTTATAATGAATATTTATTTCAGATAAGGTTTGCAATTTTTGCTAAATTTATTACCAAGATTTGGAACATGCTATATTTATTTTCTTGAAAGAAGTCTCTTATGAGACAGCAAGGCTGTATTTATTTAATTGGAAATACAGTAAGAGTAATATCTCTTTCAGTGTTACATGATCGTTCAGAAATCATTTTAATATGCTGATTTGGTGCGCAACATTTCTTATTATGTTGAAAACACTGAGCACAGTAGAATGATTTCCGAAGGATCATGTGTCACAATGAAGACTGGAGTAGTGATGCTGAAAATTCAGTTTTGCATCAAAGAAATAAATTACCCTTTAAAATATATTAAAATATAAACTTGTTTTAAATTGTAATAAAATTCTGTATTTCAATGATGTGAACATTGAATGAGATTATTCACTTCCACCATTTATAGGTCTAAATGGTATTAATTCTTGTTTGTCACAATAAAAAGGATTTTGCTCTAATAGGGGAAATACAAAATGCGAGAGATGGCAAAATGTTACATTTAAATGAGTGAATAAATATAATTTTTACTAAAATGAATTACATATCATCAGAAAATGTGAAGGTCAATGCATTGTTGTAAATTTTGTGGATAATTTTAATCATTTTTATCATTTTGTGTGATTTTAATTTTAAAGGGTGGCACCACTACTCTTAAGAGTGATGTGGCAAAAAAAAAAAAAAATTATATATATATATACATATATATATATATATATATATATATATATGGGCGCACGCACTGTCGCTACATTTTAACAGGGTTGTGATCAAGAGTGGCACGGACACCCTGAAATATGATTGCCGCCCCCACTGGATCCCCCAACATCATTGGGCTAGAGGACTGTCATTCTGACGATGTATGTATGCCATTGGACCAGAGCGCTGTCAATTGCTGCCTCTGATTGTTGCATGCAAAGTTTGGATTTGCCATGTAAGTTCAAAGGCCAATTTAAAATATCAGTAGGCTACATAAAAAGTGCACAAAATCAGTATTTTGTTTAGTCAGTATTTGTGGCAGTCGCAAAATCATGTTTCATATGAAACTGGTCTAAATGGTGTGCGTTTTTGCGCCAATGTATTGTTAAAGGTTCAGTGTATCATGTAATATTCCCATATAAAACTTTTACAGCCAATTAAAATCAATACAATTAAGATCAATACATACTTTATTAAACCGCTTTGTCAAATTTAACACATCCTGACGGAAGTATAGAAAAGCTGAATCAATTAATTCGCTTCCAAGAAAAATAAATAAATAATAATTTGCTTCCAAAAGCGCTTAAAAGGAGAAGCGTCATACATATAGAGGGCAGAGCGTCACGCTATTTAAAGGGGAAGTTCACACGTTAATGAGCTAGCAGCATTCTGATTACTTTTATGTCACAGATCAGGCTTTTATAGGCCTATGTAGTTTGGGGTAACAAAAGGTTTTATAGGTTTGACTGAAATAATAATGCAATAACTGACACAACAACAACAAAACAATTGAACAAAAAAACAGATAAAGTCAAAAAGTAGCCATTGATAATATCTAAACATGTATCCAAATGTAATAAAATTAATTTATGTGTGATGACAATTTCTTAGCAACTAGGGATTGTTTCATAGATCTATATACAGGCATCCAGTGGCTATAATGGTGTCACAGATAACAAACTGTGCAAAATGTTTTATCTTAACAGTCAATTTACAAATAGGCCTAGGTGAGGAACTCACAATGCACTGAATTTCCACAAATTAGTGTCATTACTATGACAACCAATTTAAATGTGACAAGAAACTGATGTCTGAAAAATAAATTATACATATAGGGATTTCGCCTAGGGCGTCAAAATGGCTAGAAATGGCCCTGTATATATATTTAATTTTGCAATCCCAAACACTTTACAACATGGTTACAGTATACATAACATACTACATTCTAAATTAGGTATCATGAATTATTTCATGCATTTTTCACATATTTTTTCATCTTGATTAACATACATTTTTAAATATACAAGAATATCATGTGATGTGCGACAAGATAAAATCAGAAATTTGCTGACATTTAAAGTGTTTCAATCTCACATACAGAATATATTAGTCAGTGTAATTTTTGTATCATATGATTATATATTTTATATATACTTTCTGTTACTTGTTTTTATTTTCATTTTAACATTTTAGTAAGTTTTAGTTGTGTATTTTGTCATTTTATTAGTTTAAATGTTTATATAGTTTTTATTAAAGGGGTCATCGGATGCAAAATTCACTTTACATGTTGTTTGAAGATAAATATGTGTTGGAAGTGTGTGTACACATCGACCCTATAATGATAAAAATCCACCCAGTGTTTTTTTTTTTATTTTAAAACCCCCTTTCTGAAATCAGGCTGTTCTGAGATTCCTGTCAGAATGACGTAGTTCTGTACAGGCCACTCCCACGATAGTTGATTGACAAGACCGTCTTACCTTAGACCCGCCCTGAGTGAGTTGAGAGCTGTCCACCATTGTGTCAACTCCGGTGCAGGGGAAAACTAGATGTCTCTGATTAAGCAATTGAGGTGTTTTGTTGTTGGATGTAATAACGAATATAGCAGTCGTCATTTACTTCCGACATCTGAGCCGCTGAAGACGCAGAGGATTAACGTTACATTCGTTTTTGAAACCCCGATCTGCCTAAACGCGTCTAAATTCGTGCGAATCATTCATAATCCAGCCTCACCTACAGAAGAAGTGAGTATAAGGGTTTTTTAATGAATCTTTGCAAATCATCTTTTCTAATAATATGCTAGTTAGCAAGTTTTGCGGCTGAAATTTACAGTCTGCTCATCACTCCAAGGAAGAGAGGGGCAGGGTCAGCAAAGCTCATTAGCATTTAAAGGAACATGGACTAAAACGGCTTGCTAAAAACAGAGCTGATTTTGACAGGGTAAAAAGGGTGTTTTTTACACTACCATTGAGAAATTTTAACCAAAGTATGTTATAGACTTTTCATTAAGACCCTAAAGAATAATACCAACTTGTGGAAAATGGGCATCCGATGACCCCTTTAAGTTTTATTTTTAGTTATATTAGTACTTTAATTTAAACTGAATAAAAATTAAATAAGTTGTCTTGATGGCTAGCTGAACTAAAAGATATATTTTATAATCTTTATTTTTAGTGTCCCCACAAGGACAAGGATTTCAGATATTGCAATCTTTGTGTGGACATTTTGTCCCCAAAACATAGGGTTTACCAGGACCAAACACACACATACACACATTTCTGCCTCCAGTGCTTTAAAAAAAAAAAAGTAATAATAGCTTTTATTAAACCCTATTCACGGACATTGCCTTGTGCATTTTTTTACTTGTCCGTTTTTATTTTTTCACAAATATTTGCACTGAAAGACATCATTTTTCCTGTGTTCCTGTCGCCTATTTCCATCCAGTCCATCAGGTGAGGAAGGAGAGCTTTTTGTGACAATTGATTATGCATTTCTCTTTGGCTTCCCCCACCTCTGACTCATCGCACACGCATTTTTTTCTCTCTCCCGTCTGAATCACCGCAGGGTGTCAATATAACACATCTCCCTAAATCCTCACCCACGAACATTTACCACATCACGAGGGGCAAGTATACTCCCACAGCGGGCCAAGGAAGTCAATGCGTCTTATATCACGGGGGCTGCAGCTGCTGCATTGGCTGCATTTGATCTTTCGGAAAGAGCAGCTGACATTTTAGAGGCGTGAGGGAGGGAATGAAAGACAAGTGGAGCTGGAAGATTAGAGGGGCAGGAGTGAGATGGAAGAAAGGAATGAGCGACAGAAAAACGAGAGGTGTGAAACGGCCTCTCATCTCACCTCCACTTTGTATTCTGCACCTCTCAACGCAGAGAGATTATCTCCCAGAAAACACCCTCATCGTATGCGCACACATAGCTGCTCTGACATACATCCCATGATGCACCACACATACACTCATGGACCGACGTACACCTCACAAAGTCTGTGGATCAAATAAACAACATGGAATCAAATTGGACGAGGGTTGCCAGGTCTGCGTAACAAATACAGTCCAATTGTTAATAAAAATTAGGCCAATCGTGTTTTGGGTCAAAATATAATCAAATGGGGAGATGAGGGATCATCTAGACCTGTGGACTAAAAAACAACATGTGGCAACAGTATAAAAGTCATCCAAATACCATAGACTTGGCAACACTGCAATATATATTATATATATATATATATATATATCCTAACCATATAGCAAGTACATATAGTTAATTAACATTAATCAGTACTTAAATGCATAATTACACTGTAACAAGGACACCTTAAAATAACGTCTAACCCTGTGAATATATATCTTTAATTACATGTTGTAATTAAAGTAAAATCTGTAAATACAGTAGTTTAATGTAAGTCTCACAAACCTAAAATATTCAATAATGTTTAAATGTTTGGGGTCTCTTATGCTATCCAATGCTGCATTTATTTGATCAAAATATAGTATAAAATCAGTAATATTGTTAAATATTATTATTATTATATATTACATAATTATTTTTTATTATTACCAATGTTGAAAACAGCTGCTTTCTTTCTTTCTTTCTTTCTTTTTTCAAGATTGTCTGGTGAATAAAGTTTAGAAGAACAGCATTTATTTGAAACAGAAATCTTTTGAACATTATAAACGTCTCTACTGTCACTTTTGATCAATTTAATGTGTTCTTGCTGAATAAAAGTATTAATTAATTGTAAACAAATTTGACTGAAAATCAGTAGTGTACAGTTCCTACTTCACTTCAAATCGAACACAACCAGAAAATGACTCACGGTTCAGTGAAGCAGACAGTAATAGTTCACTTACTGAGTGAATCTAATTCAAACTTCTAACTCATGAGTACGTTTGAGTCTTGTTTCTTGAATTTTTGTTCACTGATTCATTAAAAAGAACTGGTGCAGAATGAGGGCATTTGTTCAAGAACTGGATCGTGCTCTGCGCTACCACATATAAATACACTCACAATTATCCCAAGTGTCACCAATGCCAGCTAGATTTGAAATGACTATAATTATTTATAATTATCACAGTCTGTACCTATATATAGTATTTTCTCAATTAATTTTTTTTTCCTCGATATTTTTCTCAACTCAGTTCACTGAGGCAAAAGTCATAGTTAATAGTTGGTCCTCAAACTAAAGTGTGACCAAACTCTTTCTATAGGAAAGTTCCTCATAATTGTAAATTTGAAGGATGTTTATTTTAAAAATGGTATGTTTTTATAAGTAACTACGTAAGAACGTTTGGGGTGTGAGTGTGCACAGTTTGCATTGTACAACAAAACGTCCAAGTACCATCAAGTTATGTTTACCACAGACCTTATTTTACATGTGAATTGAAAAAGCCCATTATAAATCCCCTAGGAAAATCTTGAGGGGAAGCATGGCGAGTCTTCTGGGTGTTAACGTCACGACTGCAGCACTCTATTAACATTAACCAATAGTCAGCAGGAGCAGCCTAGGCAAATAGTTATTTCCACATTACTTCATGATACTGTTATAGCCAATACAACCCAGACCTTCAGTCTTCACGTTCCTGGCCAAAAAGCCTCCTCAAAAGTCAAGTCGGAAGCACTCCTCCACAATCACTTGCAAACTCGTATTCAGGTCTGGCTCCTTTCTGGCATGAAACGCCCACTTTTTACAATGCGCTCAATTCCCAATGGATACAATCAAGTCCTGCCCTACATTTTTTTTTTTTCCCTCATTGACTATTTTGTTTTATTCTGAAATACATCACATTATGGAAGTACGACGATTTGAGAATGCCATTTCATTCTGACTTTAAAAAGAGAAGCCATGAAATTCACACAAGACACAATGGAACAATCCAGTCATTTATCTGCACTGACTTGATTTGTTGTTACTCTCTCTGTCTCTTTCGCCCTCTATCTCTCACTCTCACTTTCAATCTCACATCATCCCTCCTTCCACCAGCCACCCACTTGCAAACAGCGGGGAATAATTATGGCTTAAGTGGATTATGCGGCCTGCAGATGGCAGATAAACGAAGAGGAGAAGAATCAGGACAGTCTATCCGGGCAGAATTGTGGATGAGAAACAGAAATCTGATGGGTGGAATAGGATTCCAAGAAGCAGCAGCAACACGTCGCGCCGAGGGCCATGATAAAATGTGTCATGGTGCCCAGCAAATCAACTGGGAGTCATTCTTGCTGTGGGATTTAGATTAATTTTTGTGGAAAATTGCTTGGAAACTAGGATAGGAAACTTTGCTGGGACGACATCCAGTCGAGTTAAGGTTTTCATCAGTGCCTATCACCTACCGTTTGGTACTTTCGAAACCAGTAATGGTTGATAAGCCATATCAGCATCTCACAAAGTATATGCCTGGGTCATATTTTACATCAAAATTAAAAAAAAAAAATAAATAAATATAAGTGACTTGCATTTATATTTAGTATAAATTATTGAAACAATTAACTAATAAAATAGTAAAATAATAATTTTCAGTAGGAATTATTAAAAATCATTAAAACATCTTTGTGAAAAAGTGTATTCTTCACAATGCAAAAAAACAAAAACAATGGTCCTTACAAAAAAAAAAAAAAAAATTTCAGCAAAATATATTTATCCAAAATATGTTTTCCAGTATTACTATTTTGATGTAAAATACAACAAATGAAGTGAACACATACACACACACACAGAGAGAGAGAGAGAATACCCCTGAGATGCAGAGATCTGCTAGTATATAAAATATTAAACCTGCAAGCCTGAATGTTGGCAGGCTGAATGGTACGTATAAATTTCTGAACATGCGGAGATATATACACATACAACAGCAAGCAGACAAGCTCACAAGTGTTAAAAATAGCAGCACTGATTGATTAAAAACATGTTTTAATAATTCTTCAAAACAATTCTTCAGAACAGACTGAGAACATCGGAGCCCAAGGCTGCAAAACATGGATTGTTTTCAGCCACGTCACTGCGGATGTCATTCAACAAAGCAACATACACTGAAACCAACAGAATGATCATATGCAACAGTTTTGAACAGTCTTGTAGACTAACTGTGCTTCTGTATGATCAGAAGTCACTTTTTTATTGCTACATTAACGGCATTCAGTAGCGTAGCAACCAAGGTTCTGGAAATAATCATTACTTTTCAAAGACCCTTGTCGTAATGTGTTTACACAAACATGCAATTTCTGAATAGTTACACCACAGATGACATGGAAATTCCTGTTACTCCAATAATCTCATAATCATCAACATATGTATGTATTTCTAAACATATATATTGCAGAATAAATATTATATATTATATTATAAATAATTTTTAATAAAGAAAGAGTGTGTCCAGACAGGATGAATTGTATTGCTGTGTAACAGTAATGAGAATCTAATGAGAATCATCATTGAGAATAATGAGAATTGCAAAATAACCAAACTAATCATTTGGATGTGTTACGGACTGTGCTTAATTGTTAAAAACCAAAAAATAAAGAAACAAATTATATAAATATTATAATAGTATAATATTATTTAATTCTTTATATATATATATATATATATATATATATAGTATAAATATAGTTAAATTATAAATTAAAATAAAATTTAATAGCAAATGTATACAGTTGTCTCCATTTTCTACGTGCTTTTTTTTTATTTTGGGGTGAAAACTGATGTGCGAGTTTTTGACAGGCTCTGCAAATTTCCCTCATTTACATACAAAAAGATCATATAGCAACTTGTAGAAATGTTACTTCCTGTCATTTGAAATATAATACCTGAATTAAACGTGAATGGATCTCATGCTTTTTTACTGTGTGGAAGAAGAGAAAAGGACCAAGAAGGAGTGATTTCAGTGTGTTACATCAGATTTGCTGCACTGAGGGGTCAAGGCCATGCTGTCCGTTGGCAAAAAATTTAGATGATAATTGGTGTTTCACCTTATGTTTGCATATTCTGTCCATCAGCCCTCATGTACCACCTTTGCAGAATCATCGCTGACATAATGATTCAGACCTTCGCACCCTTTGCATGCGCTTATTTCACACAATGCAGCAACATCACCTACGGAGCGATTATAACAGAAGTTAACCACTACTCAATTAAAATGACTTGTTAATTATTCAATCCAGCACTGGGAATATTAATATGACAGATTATATTTTGGTGCACTAGATTCCACATTAAGAACTGCATCCTAAATATGATTCCACATGGATAATTAGGTCTGCTTTTTCAATATTTGTATGCATTTTAATGTATCCATTGAAGTTAATTTAATTTGTCTAATTAGTTCAGATATGCAGGCAGGAAATGTTTTAGGAAATGAATGTTGGACTGCTGTTCTGCAAACTGACATCTCAATCGTGGCGATCCACTGTGACAAGAGGCTTTCATCATGGATGCAGAGTCCTCGCAAACACATTTACTTTGCACTTTTTCATTTCTCTTAGCAACACAAAGCTGAAATCCATCAGCATGACTTGAAGCGTTTCAGTTTCGCCCTGTAATCTATTAATAATTCATGCGAAGGAGGGGGAACCCCCAATAAATCCGTCAAGCCTCCCCCACCGAGCTTGAGTCATACCTTTTTCTCCCCACATGACTTCTATACTATAATATACAGCAGCGGCAGTCAACACTTAGCATACTCATAAATAATATCCCAAGCCCCATCTCTGATGTCGCCTTAGGGAACTGCGATCTGATGACAGCACATGCATGGCTTGAATCTTCTCCAGCCAATGGAAAGGTGCCGTTCAGTTTGGAAATGGCCATTATGTTGCTTTCTACATCTCTACAGGTCTTCTCCGGTAAATCTGTTTCCTCGGGATGCACATCGTAAAATGCAAATGTAACTACTCAAGAACACTCGGGATGTGATCCACAACACGTTACCAACCAAAACAATTGAGCTTCCAGAACAGACTGAAGCTTTCTAAACAGCTAAACCCCCATTTTCTGGTGGAGAACGCGGGCACCGTTGCGAGGGTGAATTCCTGCTGCAGTCCAGGCATCAGGGATGGGAGAAAGAGAGGGGTAGAGGAACAGAAAACGACAGAAAGGTGAAGCTACTTACCTTATGGTCTGCATCTCCTCGTCCGAAGCCTGGAAGAAGGAAGTAGAGGCGATTAGTGAAAGGAACATGCGCCTGGTTCCCGAAGCTGCCAAGGCATCACTGCGCAGTCTGAGGCACACACCGCCGCTCTCTCACTCGCTCTCTCTCTCCTTCTGTCTCTCCCTTTTCTCTTGCTCTCTCTCTACCCAACGGTGCCAGTATACTTCTGCACCGATCTCATGTGCGAGGAGGGGAGAAATCTTGACAGATTAAGTGCGAATGGAAAGCACAGTTGCAGCCAGAATGCAGATACACAACATCATACACGCCGCCCCCTCTCCTTCCTCCTCCCCGAGAGAAACTCACTCATCGGATTCGTGAAGATCCACAGGATGTGAGGACAGACAGCAGACCAGAGAGAGGGAGCGGGTGAGAAAAAGAGTGAGAGAGGGAGAGATGGTGTGAGAGAGAGAGAGAGGGAAACAGGTGGGCTCATCTGTTGATGAAAGAATCGGAGGGAGGGATGGGGAGGCACTCCGGTTCTCACATCCACTGCGTGCTACAGCTTTCTCTCTCGCTCGGTCTGTCTCTCTGCTGCCCCATGAATAATGCAAGAGTGAGATTATGTCAAAGGAATTCACATTCTCATTCAGATTTAGTGTGCAGCAGTGACCAAGGGCCGTTCCAGCAGTCCTATTAATTCAACACCAGGCAGGCAGAGAGTACGTGATCCAATGTGGTAACACATCCAAGCTAGTTTAATAGTTTACAGGCCAATCTAAATAAATGATAAAGCTGATATGCTATGTTTGTATAGTATGCTAATTTTGTAAAGTATTTAATAATATATATATATATATTTTGTTGTATATGCAGTCAGTATATCCCTTTATTCAGTCCAACAATCTCACATGGATGTCTAACCACTGCTGTTGCGCAATAGAGTGTTTGTTATAATTTTGTCCAGGGTATTGTTAGATTTGTCCTCTAGATATTTAAATATTAAGTTTAAAATTTAAGATTTTATTCTCTTAAGACTTTATTCTAGCATTCTCATTCATCTCAATGGCAGTTGATTGGCTGGTGCAGGCAGCCCCGAAATAATGAGAACTGGATGCTGCCATCTGCCAAGTGCTCTAACATAACATAGTATTTTTTTGCAGTTTATATATTTCTTGCAAAAAAAAAAAACACAGAATGCACGCCTGTTTTTAAAAGCCTATCAGTGAATAAAGATTGCACTTTTGGCTCTGTGGACTTAAAAATACATGTAAATGTAAAAAATGTAATACATGTAAATGTAAAAAAAATATATAAAACACTTTTACAGTTTTGATATATTCACACCCTTACTCACTCTTCTTACTTTTGTAATTTTTCTAAAAGTCATTAACTTTTTCACCACATCATACATGATGTATTGTGTTTGATAACCAGTGCTGGGCACGTTACTTTAAAAAAGTAATTAGTTATAGTTACTCTTTACTTCTCACAAATAGTAACTGAGTTACATTGTTACTGTCCTTTAGATGTCTAGGGAATTGACCCGCAACATTTGACCCGCAACACAAAAGTAACTATTGTGTTACTTTAAAAAGAAAAAAAAAAAAATTCAAATATGTAAAATAACTTGGATGCCCCCAATATTAAATATGTTAAATGAATGAAATGGACACTAAATAGAATAAATTATTATTATAAAACATTGTACACTAATCTACACTATTTTAATATTTCTTTGGGACAATGTAAGAGACACCTATCAAATTCAATATATTATTGTAAATATTATCAACCAATTATATATATAAAGCTTATGTTTGTAAAATGGCAGTTTAAAAAAAAAAAAAAATCTAACACTTAGCATCAGTCAGTCAAGCATTATAATATGATATTATGATAATTTAGCATTAAATGATGATAGAACTTTAGTAATTAGAATAACCATGTATGAATGCATATCTGTCATGTTGACTGAACTTAGGACTGGTGGTGGTGCTTAAGATATTGTTTGTCGTTTAGTGTTTCGATAAAAAAAGGGGGAAAAACCCCTAAAACAAATACTGCTAAGATAACAAAACTACTACGAATTCTACTAACAATATAAAACGTACTAAGGATTAAGTCGTGCGGCTTCACACTAGAGTTCACGGTACGTCAAATACAGGTAGCCTACACTGTGCATCCATTCAGATAAGCTGAAAAATAAAATGATAATAATATTATAATAAATTATAGAAATGCCGCAGTAACGGTAACGGCGTTGTAACAGGGGAAACAGTAATTCGTTTGATTACTCGTTACTGAAAAAAATAACACCGTTATTCCCATCACTGTTGATAACATTATGTGGCAGAAATTACAGTGGTGGAAATTATGTTTTAATCGTTTTTGGAATCAAATGGAATTCATTTATCTTGGTAAGGCTAATTTCATAACCAGCACTTTATGTACCTCAAATACACAATTACATTTTTTTTTTACACTTTTTGCATAATTTGACTATATTACAGTTTTTTTTAGTTTTTTTTTATTATAATTAAAATATTTCTGCTTACGAGTGATATTCACATTATTATTATTTATTTATTTATTTTTTTAATTTCCTAACACATGTAATATTTCTCATAACTCATGCATTTAACAATTAGGCCTACACTAAGTAAAAAAAAAAAATATTTACTATACAATCTTAAAAATGAAGGCTCTTTATTGGCATCTATGGTTCCAGGAAGAAACTTTAACATCCCTGAAACCTTTCCATTGCACAAAATGTTATTTATAGTGGGAAAAGATTCTTAAAATGTTCTTCGCACTATGAAAAAAAAAAAGGTTATTTTAAGAACTGTTCACTGAAAGGTTCATTGGGGATCCAAAAATGGTTCTTTTATGGCATCACTGCAAAAAACCCTTTGTAGAGCCTTGATTTTTATGGGTTTTGGGGCAAAAAATGTTGGTTGAGGTGGAAATGACACCACAACTGTACGTAATTCATTATGTAGTCTGTAATGGGTTGTAATTTTGGTAAATTTTACAGAATTTGTTTTTACACTATGAATGTGGTTTATTACAATCCTGCATGTGCTTGACAATCTCACTCGATTTAGATCATCATATCAACATAAAATAAAATGTGTCATTTAGTAAACTAATTTTAATAAAAATCAACCCGGGACATAAAAGTGCCTGAGTTACAGCATCGCCAAACCCTTGGTTTGGACAAACAAAAAATCCTGTCCCTGGCCGGACCCCAACTCACACCAGTGTTGCCATGTTGGACTAAAACAAACAGCAATGTTCAGACAGCATTACAGAGCCACAGTGTTTACACTCTTCATGAAATACTATTGAAAAATTACACAGTAACACTTTAGATTAGGGAACACATATTCACTATTAACTAGTTGATAATTAGCATGCATATTACTAGCATATTGGCTGTTTATTAGTAATTATGAAGCACATATTAATGCATTATTCTGCATGACCATATTTTAGATCCCTTAAACATGCCTAAACATAACTACTACAACTATCAATAAGCAGATAATGTTTTAGGTGACTCTTAGTGAATAGTAAATAAGTGTTCCCTAACCTAAAGTGTTACATATCAAGATCCATATTTAGTTTTTTGTAGTGTTAAGGAACCATACATTTATTTTAAAATGTGGCACTGCTGTAGTTGATGACGTGAAGGTTCACTTATTGTCTGTAGTGTCCATTAAAGCAGGAAATCGACTCAATCTTCTAATATAAAGATCAACCTCCTCTTTCAAATGAAGGTTGTTTCTGGCAACGACTGGAAATCTCACTTTCCAACAAATGGCAAGGGAGCTCTGCAAGTTTCATTTGACAGGCACACACACACTCTCTCTCTCTCTCTCTCTCTCTCTCTCTTCTCAGGCACACACAGACTCGTCTCTCTGCCCCCTCACCGCCCACCTTTTTTCAAGCAGTTGCTAAGGTGACGGCAAAGACTGCATTTTAATCAGATAATAAATTAAGGCAACAATTTTTTGTGTGTGTTCTACAAATGAACGCTTCGTGAATTTAACATGTAAACATGTTTAAAACACTTAAAAGTTAACAGGTTCTGCTAGCACATCTGGAATAATAAAGCCTATGAATAATATTCCATTCCCTGTGTGTATTTTGTGCTTGAAAAAGTGCACCGATTCAGCGCGGCATGATATAACCGCACACATGTTTATCTACACTACAGTTATGTAAAACTACATCGATCCAATTAGTTGCCAGATACAGTATGTGATCCATACAGACTAATGAGAATCCCGCCTCCCTTAGCGCCGGATTAGTTATTTATCTGATTATCCTTCACACATACGGTTTCTTCTGCTGAAAACACACAAGAGCAGAATGGGACAAAGCCTGCATCTAATTTACACTTTAATATACTCCTATAGACTATTAACTCACATGCAGTGAAAGCATAGGAGAGGATGTTGAGCTTCAGAAACATTACAAATATAGCACACACTATGACATGTGGCTGTGTTTTGGTCTAATATGGATAGTGAAACACCATGGCTCAATTCTGGAAGTCTTATCCTTTCAGAGCTCAGCTTGACTAAAAGCTTGATTCAATAGCAATGCCTTCTGATATATTTATGAGTCAGGGACAGACTGCATTGTTTACTACTGCTGCGGTTTGTATGATAACGCATCCTACACAGCCAGGCCTTTATATCTCCAAAATGTCTGCTGAGATAGTTGTTAAAGAGATTTTTTTTTTCTTTTTTGGATGGCAGCAGTTCCTAAAGAAAAAAAAAATCATTGCTCAGAGGTTGTTCTTTTAAAGCTCAGGGGACGTTATGGACTTAATTGTTTTATTTGTAATTTATTATTTGTAAATCAACTCAGATATTTTTACTAAAACTCTATAGAAGAAATAAAATCTATAATTGCTGTCATATAATAAAAGGTATTCAATGAATATCGATAGCAAAGCTTAGATCAGTGGTTCTCAACCAGGGGACCGGGGTCCATTGGAGGGCCCAAAAAACTTTCAGGGGGACACATTTATTATTATTAAGTAAAGTATTAGAAATGATGTAATTAAAAAACTGTAATGTGAATTAAAATGGCAAATATACAATTAAAATCAAAACTATTTTCACTCTCAATATTGTTTTTATTGAACAACATACAGTTCTTGAAACTTATGGAATCGCATAATGAATGATAATGATCAATAATAATCAATCATGATTTTTTAATATCAACACTCAGCTTGTTATTATTACTGAAATATATAAGCATATCAAATCAAAAAGGCTGAGAAACTCTGACTCAGATCATTTAGTCTTGTTAGAATGTATATGCAAAAAAAAATATATATATATATATTTAAAATTATAAAATAATATACATAATTAAAGAATTATAATGATTATTAATAACAAACATTTTACACTTTATTTTTTTCCTATGCAAAAAAAAATCTATTTAAAAATGATAAGATAATGTAAATAATAAAATAATTATATTATAATGATTATTAATAACAAAAAAGTGACAGGAATGACTTACTATGTTGATGTCCCTGGGAAGGGAAACAGATCGGTAGGGGTTTCTAGAGAGGGTTTCCTCTCTATAGAGCCGTGGACTCAAAGGTCTGATTCTCTGGATGGGGTTTGGATGACTTTCCGGTGGACTCTTAACTTCTCTTCTCTCATTGCTCTCAAATGTGATGGCTGTCTCTTTCTTGGTCTTAACTTCCTTTATCTCATCTTCTCTTCGCACACAATCGATGTCCGTCTCCAGGTAGGCTTTTCCTACAGTCTCTGGTGCACCTTGTTCTTCCTGCATCCCATCCACAGATTGGGTGCTATGCAGGGAAAAATCCACGTCCCCTGGCTGCTGTTGGACGTCTGGGATCCTGGACTTGCTGTTACTGTTACTGGAAATGGAAGAGTTAGACCTGGAGGATTCAGTCTGCTTGGATAACACGAACAGGTTGGTAGGGCGAAGGACTCGGCTGCTCACTTCATCCAGGAACTGTGAGAACTTCAATTTGGCTTCGATTTTTAGTTCCAGTTGATGCTGTAACACAGCCAAATGAGACATGGCCTGTCCAGAGGTCACGTTGACAACTTTACTGGGGCTCCTCCCTTCCTCCCCACTGGTCAATACTGCCCCCTGCTGGCAGCTCCCAGTTTCTCTAAGGGGTCTGCACCCATTTTGCTGGTCACAACGTTGCTGTACTTCATGGAATCTGTTGGTGTTGAGCTTTAGGCAGGTGGTTGCCTCTGAGCTCATACTATCCCAACTAGAGGCCCGTGACCTGCTGCTGTTGCTGGTGCTTCTTCCGCTGGGACTGGAGGTGAGGCTGCATGACTTCCAGCTGGCGTGTCCGGCTGCACAACACCAACCCACACGTCCTCGAGAAGAGTAAAACATCTGAGGGGAGGTGGACGAGTTGGAGGAGGTCGTGGAGCTGCATGATCTTCTCCTTAACTGGAGCTGGTGGTACATACTGCAAGCGGGATCCATCGTCCCATGAAACTCAGTAATGCTGCTGGCCTGAGCCGAAGATGGGAAATGTCCACAGGATCTGGTGCCTAGACAATGAATGAGCACGAAACCCAGATTTTAAAGCATTTAGCCCTAATCACTGCCCACCGTCTGCATTAGCGGCTCGGAAAAACTCAATATTTAGGCCACAGAATCATTCAGTTCCCTGGCTGCCATGTATATGGAAGAGCAAGTTTATCACCCAGATTAGAATCCAGTTCTATTTTGCTTAAACTAAATGGAGATACTGTTATGAATAGTATTTCGGTCAATTACAAAAAATGAGTATCCAAAACAAACAAACAAAAGAACTAGTTGAAATGTTCTTAGAAATGTACTCTTCAAGTTTATTACATTTAAACTGAAATTATTTTATATATTATTTTCAAGAAGGTTTAAATTGAATGATTCTAAAAAATGTTGTGGTGCAACAATAAATTCAAAATAACTAGTGCTGTCAAATGAATAAAAGTGTTTTTTTTTTTTTTTTTTTTACATAATATGTGTGTGTGTATTGTGTATATTTATTATTTATATATAAATGCACACACATGCATGCATATATTTCAGAAAAATATGTTATGTTTGTATGTTAAATATATTTATATATAATATCAATTATATAAATATATACTTCAAAATATCCTACTGTATGTGTGTGTATTTATATATATATATAATAAATATACACAGTACACACACATATATTATGTAAACAAAAACGTTTATTTTTATGCGATTAATCGCGATTAATCATTTGACAGCACTAAAAATAACATATTTTTCTTACAGCCTTTCCTGTCAAAAAAGTAATAATAATCATTTAAATAATAATATATAATAAATGAGTGTTGAAAGCACTGAAATGTAATGTTATTAATATAATTAATTAATTAATTATTTATTATTATTATTATTTTTCCATTTGACTTTGTGTGTGTGTGTGTGTGTGTGTGTGTGTGTTCACTTGGTGGACAAATGTTTTTCAAAATGAACAATATTTATAAAAACACAAACCAAAAAACAAAAAAAACAGCATATTCTTGAGGAAGAAAGATTTGTATTTATTTATTTTGTACTTTGTACTCCATTAAAAAAAAATCAGGACAGTAATATTTCATCACACTAACATTACTGACTTTATGCCACCAAGAAAAAATTCTAATTAATTTTACTAATTAAATTAATTAACTAATTAATTTTAACTGAGACTTGTCATAGCACTTGCTTATTATCGCTGTTTTGTTGATTCGGATTGCTTCCATTGTCCTCATTTGTAAGTCGTTTTGAATAAAAGCGTCTGCTTAATGTAATGTAATGTAAATGGAATTTTAATTCATAAATTAAAAACATGCTCTGTTGTATTCAAATATGACCCGCATTTTGCTCTAAAAAGCAAAGAGAAGTCTGTATTCAACAAATATATCAAAGCTAGTCAAGCACATGAGATCAAATGAGTAAATTTTATGAAGTGATGTGTTTGTCAGGTCATGAGAGAAATTGCTTTAGAAGTTTGCCCTTAATTAGGACATCTATTGATAGCACAACTGACTATTTTTTTCGAACTTCTTTCTTCCAGGTCAATGCTTTCTACTGAACATTGATCACAGATAACCAGATAACCTCACACACTCATTTTTATGGCTGAAAGTTTAACGTTTTCATTAAATACAAGGGAAGCTGTCGCACAAGCATTAGATTGTTTGTTGTTTAGTTGTGTAATGCAAATTCATTATTTCCCGATAATATCACCATTACACATTATCGACTGCTCCTCCCTCTACTGTTTGAGAGTGAAGTGATGAGTCACCGATGACTAGTTTTAATTAGGCTCCTTGTGTCGCTAATAAGTGTGGCAAAAGTTCAACACAATGAAAGATGGCCTTCTGTGATGTTACATCTGTGGAGTTTCTCATGCAAAAACACCCCAGCTGCAGTCTGAACAAATGATCTGAACAAATCATCGCCTCTGTTGTGCCTCACATGTCTTTGAGACATTTTTTTTTCCCTAAATCACCATGCAAATTACTTTACTGCCATGTGTTTTTACACAGACTTGAAGGTTAATAGTGATCTAAGTATATATCAACAATAAAATGCATTGTAAATCAATATTTTCTAAAATGAGAGGGGCAGGGAGGGACTGGAGGAGGTTTGGAAATGAGAAGGGAGTGAGGGAAATAATGGCAATAAACCAGCTAAATGATTACGGGGGGCCTTTTTATGAGTAATTTTAATTTTATTGAGCAGAAATGTTACAAAAGGGAGAACACAGTAAAAGTGCTGCTGATCATGCTGACTCTTTCTACAACCTGCATCATTATTATACTATATCAGTGTTATAATATAACCAAAGCTATACTGAAAATGTAGCTATACATTGAAATCAAACCCTTACAGATTTCATAATTCTCAATATCAAATCAAAGCCTATACAGTGCTGGGTAGATTACTTAAAAATTGTAGTCCGTTACTGATTACATGATGAAAATTGTAGTTAGTTAAGTAATACTAATTGTATGTACTTTTTTAGTTTACTTTTTTCTTTATCTAACTTGTTTTAATTACATGTACCATATTTATATATATATATATATATATATAAAAACAATTAGAAAGAAAATGTATTGCATTTTTATCAACATCATAAAATGCATTAATGTCACAGCTCACAGGGAGCATGGGAACCAGGAACGAGGAGACGAGGAATTAACAACACGGGAGTTTAATATTCAGACAGGAACACAGATCACAGGTAGGGTAGACACTTAAAGACCGACAAACACTAACTGAAAGGACTGGGGCTTATAAAGACAAGACAATCAAGGAACTAAGGAGACACACCTGGAATCAAATTAAACAATCAAAGGGAGACAGAAACTGGGTCACAGGGCACACATGGGGAGCAAAACACACACAAGACAGTCCAGGGGCGTGACAATTAAACATTACATTACATTATACTTGATTTTTTAAATCTGATTACATAATCCAGATTACCTGTATTCAGTTACTACCCAGCACTGCTTATACATAAAGCACTATATACTTTACAGCACATATCAGCTGATTGATCATTAATATTGTCACCAAAACTCAGCTATCTAAACTGCTAAATATGAACTAAGAGCATTTAAGGTAATATAAACTCTAACAAAATTTTAAAATCCTGTCAAAATCTTTACTAATCTAAAAAATCTAAATCTAAATTTTTACTGTGTATTTGGCTACATTGCATTACACAATATCACAAATAAAATTACCTAAGCAAGTTTATTTATATAGCACATTTCATAGACAGTTGTAATTCAAAGTGCTTTACATAAAAGTGAAAAAGTCATAAAAAAAAAAAAGTCACAACAATAAAAACAAGGAATTAAAAACAATATATAAAAATCTATTTAATAAGAATTTAAAACAGTTAAGAATAGAAAATGGTTATACATAGTGCAGTCAGTTCGGACGTAGCACAGTGCTCATTTAACAAATGCACAGCTAAACAGATGAGTTTTGAGTCTGGATTTAAATGTGGCTAATGTTTTAGCACATCTGATCTCATCTGGAAGCTGGTTCCAACTGTGGGCGGCATAATAGCTAAAAGCAGACTCCCCTTGTTTTGTGTGAACCCTTGGTATTTCTAACTGACTCGATCCTAATGATCTGAGTGGTCTGTTAGGTTTATATTCAGTGAGCATATCTGCAATGTATTTAGGTCCTAGGCCATTGAGTGATTTGTAATTGAGTAAAAGTACTTTAAAATCAATCTTAAATGTAACTGGAAGCCAGTGTAAGGACCTGAGGACTGGTGTGATATGCTCAGATTTTCTGGTTCTAGTCAGAATCCTGGCAGCAGTGTTCTGGATGAGCTGCAGCTGTCTAATGGTCTTCTTTGGAAAGCTGGTGAGGAGACCATTACAATAATCCACCCTGCTGGTGATAAAGGCATGAACAAGTTTATCCAAGTCTTGACTGGACACAAAACATTTAATTCTTGCAATGTTTTTGAGATGATAGTATGCTGATTTAGTTACTGCTTTGACATGACTACTAAAACTAAGGTCTGTCTCCAGAATCACCCCAAGATTTTTGACTTGATTTTTAGTTGTTTGACCCCTAGAGTCAAGGTATGCTTTCACCTTGATAACTTCATCTTTGTTTCCAAATGCAATGACTTCAGTTTTCTCCTTGAAAGTTCTGGCACATCCAACAGTTTATTTCATCAATGCATTGGCAGAGGGAGTCAATGGGGCTATAGTCATTTGGAGATAAGGCTAGGCAAATCTGGGTATCATCAGCATAGCTGTGATAGGCAATTTGGTTCTTTCTCATTATTTGACTTATTGGGAGCATATACAGGCTAAACAAGAGTGGTGCAAGGATTGAGCCTTGTGGGACTCCGCATGTCATGGACGTCCACTTAGACTTATGCTCTCCTATACTCACATAATAACCTCTCCCTTCTAAGTATGACCTGATCCATTTGAGTACCATCCCAGAAAACCCAACCCAGTTTTCCAGTCTCTCTAGAAGTATGTTATGATCAACAGTGTCAAACGCAGCACTAAGATCTAGTAGTACCAGCAGTGATATTTTGCCAGAATCAGAATTGAAGCGAATATCATTTATTATCTTAATAAGCGCGGTCTCTGTGCTATGATGTGCTCGGAAACCAGATTGGAAATTGTCCAGGTATCCATTTGAGTTTAAGTAGTTGTTCAGCTGATTAAAAACTACCTTTTCAATAATCTTACCTGTGAAAGGAAGATTTGATATTGGTCTATAGTTGCTCAACATTGTGTTATCAAGATTGCGCTTTTTCAGAAGGGGCTTAACAACTGCAGTTTTCAGGGAGTTTGGAAAAGTCCCAGTAAGAAGTGAGGCGTTCACCACTTCTAAGAGATCTGCTTCTAAACAGTTAACTCACACTTTTGAAAAAAGATGTGGGAAGTGTGTCAACATAGCAGGTTGACGATTTAAGGTGCTGTACTATTTCTTCCAAAATGTTGCTATCAATTGCTTCAAAAACAGACATAGTCACTTCTTTTTGAAATTGCGGTCGAATCTGTGTGACCTCTGCATGACTTGAGGATGTGCCAATCTCCTTTCTGATATTATTGATCTTCTCAGAAAAGAAGGAAGCAAACTCATTGCATTTGCTGTCGGAGAGCATTTCACTGGGAATCTGACTTGGGGGGTTTGTTAGTCTCTCAATAGTAGCAAAAAGAGTGCGAGTGTTGTTTAAGTTACTGTTTATAAGGTTTGAGAAGAAGGTCTGTCTAGCTGTGGCTAGTTCCACATTGAAAGCATGAAGGCTGTCTTTATAGATGCTATAGTGAATTTCAAGTTTCATCTTCCGCCACATCCGCTCAGCTTTTCTGCAATGTCTTTTCATACTCTGAACTGCTGCTGATTTTCTCCAAGATGATTTTTGTCTGCCATTCTTCTTGCTGACTTTTTCAGGAGCGATATCATCAATAACATTCTTAACTTTTGAGTTAAATGAATCCAGGAGAAGATCAACAGAGTCTGCAGAAATGCTTGGTGTTGAAGATATAGCCTTCATAAATAGCGCACTAGTGTTCTCGTTAATGCATCTCTTTCTCACAGAGACAGATCTAGATTCAGTGGTAACAGAGATCAATATATCAAAGAAAATACAGAAGTGATCAGATAGTGCTGCATCCTTAATAACAATCAGGTCAAAAGTGTTTAAAACAGTTATAATTTCTTTTGAAGTTTTGTTTTCTGCATTATCTATGTAAATATTAAAATCCCCTGCAATAGTAAAACAGTCAAACTCTGAGGAAATCATTGATAACAGTTCTGTGAACTCTTCCACAAAGGCTGGAGAGTATTTTGGAGGCCTGTAAATAATGATAAACAGAATGCGTGGAGCACATTTCAGCACAATACCTAGGTATTCAAAAGACAAATACTGACCAAATGACACTTGCTTGCATTGATAAACATCTTTAAATAGAGCAGCTACACCTCCACCTCTCCTAACAGTCCTGCAGACACTTGTAAAATTAAAGTTAGGAGGGGCTGATTCATTGAGGACTGTTGCACTGCAGCTGTCTTCTAGCCATATTTCATTTAGAAACATAAAATCCAGGTTGTTTGTGGTTATTAAATCATTGATCAGAAATTATTTATTTTTTAGGGAGCAAATGTTTAAAAATGCTAACTTGATGGAATTACATTTTGTCTCTACAGCAATCTTAGATTGGTGCATTACAGGCCGCAGATTAGATGGGTCAGCCGTACGGCTTGAGAAGGCCTTAGACTTTCTATCACGTGCTAAAACAGAGATAGAGAAAGCTACAGGCACACTGGGTTCCAGCTTGTTCTGTAAACATTTGTGAATGTTGCTGCTAATATAGTGACCCGACACATATCACTGAGAGCTGTTTTCAGTTGTTTTTGGTTCACCTACAGCTGATGGAGGAGGGTTTGGGCCCTGGCGTTGTGGCAGCGGTCGAAGAGCTCTCACAGGAGGAGGAGGGAGATCTGGGCCTGCAGTCTTTGGTGGTTGGGGGGCCCGCCGTTTTTTAGTTGATATCTGGGGGCTTGCAGCAAAAGAGTGGGAGAGTTTGGAAGCTACACTTCAGAAAAAGTACAGATAAATACACAATAGGCTACATGGAAATGTAGCTTGCTACATTGAACCTACTTCATAGTTTTCATGATATACATTAATATATTTGTTTAAATGCCTGCGATCGATTCAAAAGAGTCAAGTATTCCCAAATCGAACATTTCTTGTTCTGATTCTAAAGAGTCGACAGAGAACACTGCAAACAAATGTCTTTACTCTTACTTTATTGCAAAATATTGTTAATAAAAATTTAACATTGTAGCAGTTCACTCTATTACTTGAAAAATAGTTTTACTAAACAGCTACATAATTTTAAAATTGCCTCATATAAATCACAAATACTATGGTGTAAGTGGAAATACATGACCAAGATTCAGTCCTAAGGGGACCCTAGTTGGTTATAAATACCTCTAGAATATAAATATCTCTATAATATACAAAGTAAGCACCTGTTAGCTAAAGTAAGTTCTTAGTCCGATGTGCTGCAAATAGAGCAAATAGAAACATACAGAGCACCTTTGCAGCTGTAAAGCCTCTGGCTTGCTCAGTTGGGGACACTTAATTTCTAGCGATTATCACGCGATTTGATTGCACAGATACTATTTAAACTAAACTGAGCTAGACAATGACATCACTGAATTCAATAATGAAATGCCTTTAACTGAAAATTGAGTGAATTTATGATGAATTTATCATTAGACATTACTGACACTCTATCCTCTAATTTGATACTGTTAAGTGCTTTGACACAATCTGTATTGTTAAAAGCGCTATATAAATAAAGGTGACTTGACTTGACTTGACCTTTGGGAGGTGGGAAATAGTGACGGGGGAAAGAGATCTACAGAAAAATTACATTTCAATTTGTTTACGTTCTCTCATAAAACATTTGCATTCCCCTAAGAAACTTTGCCGTTTTTATCATTGCACCTCAAAACAGTGTTGGGAAAAGTTACTTTTAAAAGTAATATATTACAATATTACGTTACTACATAAAAAGTAACTAATTGCATTACTTTTTGCCACCTGAGCAAGGTTTACTTATTTATTTTTAGTAACAAAAACATTTTTAATTATTTTTTTACCATTTTAAATGCCCTTTCAAACCAAAAGTAAATTAATAAGCCTCAAGCTGATGGAAGTGCCTCTGCACCTCACTCCCAATTTCTCTCAATTAATGGGAAAACAAAGTATCTTGTGTTACCAATTTGAAAAAGTAACGCTGATATTTTCTTGTAAATTTAAAAGCAATGCATTACTTTACTAGTTACTTGAGAGAAAAAACAAAAAAAAGTAATCTGATAACTTGGCATTACTTGTAATGTGTTACCCCAACCCTGCTCAAAAACCTCAAGTCCTCAAGATACCTCCCATGGTTCCCCAGAAAACTAACCCAAGTCCATGGTGCTACTTACTGCTGTGGACGTTGCTAAATATAGTCTTGGCTTGAGGGCATGTTCATGAGTTCCCCCTGGTGCTGTGCTACAAGCCCAGCCTTCTGCACACATTCAGGCAAACAACTCCTTCTGGGCTCCTTCTCGCTGCCAAATGTGGGAAGAGCCCAAGCAAAGGGGACCTTTATCCCACAAGGGCTGCAGATCTCTATTATATGAACTGTACTTCATAATAAGTGGACAGTTTTAGATTTTCCTATGATGAATGTCTTTAATAATCTCTCTATTTTCCAATGGTGCCAGAGGCAAATTTAGCCCCACACCTTCTGACAGGAAGACGATGAGGTTATGGGACCCTTGAGAGCCCGTAGCTGTGAAATTGATTCTTGTTACATCAGCACAAGCGGGGATAATTGGTGATGGGTCGGCAAAAAACATGCTCTCTGTTTTCTCCAATAGACAGTCCGATCGTTCACCATCAGGAATCCCCGGTAGCCTATAGGAGACACACTGAAACAGGCAGGTGTGGGATCCTGGACTGGGATTTAGTTCTCAACTGCTAAACATGAGTAAATAAACTTCACTTGTGAAGATGTACTATTTGCTCTCCGTGGTGCACTGCAGTAACCATAAAAGCTTAACTTTATTTACTCAAAGCTAAACATCGACAGTCCGTACGTTTCCCTCATCTGACAATCAGCTGTACCCTTTGGGTTTTTACCTTTAGTCTTGAGAGAGCTTGTCTTTCTGGGACCCAAAAAATTAATTTGGCATTTGTTTTTCTCTGGAATTTTCAGAGACCTGACTGAGGGATTTGGATATGAAAATTGATTATCATAATTTAAATTGTTATGGAAATAACAATAAAACGAATGTCATGGAAAGAGTAACAGTTCTGATCGATACATACTGTAATTTATATTTGATTGCTTTTTAAAAAAATGTTTCTACTGAGTAATCAAAGGGGTATACAAGCAGAAAAAATATTATTTTTATTTATTTATTTATTTGTTTATTTTGTATATAAAATATTCCGGTTCAGATTAATATTCAGATAAATGATGTTTGTATTAAAGGTATTAAATCTTACCAACCTCAAACTTTTCAGGCATGTGCAAATACTTTTTTTTATGTTATATATGTAGATTGTACATCTCTTAAAGTGTTATAATAATAATAATAATAATAATTATTATTATTATTAGTTTGAATTTTATTTCTATTTATTTATTATTATTTTTGTTCATATTAATACAAATCATGTGCAAAATAAAAAGGTTTGTTTCATGTAATAGAAGTTGACATTTCTGTGCTGAATAACACTGATGAAATTCTGACTGAACACTTTAGTGAATCCATTATTACAGAGGACATTAAAGAAATATATTTCATCACCTTGCATTAAACTGAGGACCAAAAAAAAAAATCATGTTTCTTATGCTTCAAACTGCATAATGACAAAGCCCTAAATTGAAAGATTTTTTTTTCTGAGTCCCAGAAGATTATTCTGCTTATATACATGCTTATCTCTCCTCATATTGTGTGATCTTCAGAAAACGGGCTTGCTTATATGTTCAGCGCGCACTTTAATTCTTCCTTTATCATCCAAAGGTACGATCTTAAGATGGCTGCATCTGAAAACACCAGCAGGCTGATTTATTACAGGTAATGTTGTGGGAATTAAAACAGTAAATCATTACTCCCCGTAGGAGCTCTATACCTTTCAGCATTGCCTTTACCTAGAAATGTGTTACACAAGCAAATGAAATAGAACACATGTGGGAAAACGACAGACAGAAGACAAGCTTTCCCAGAGAGGTGGGGCTTGGTGCTTTGGATCATAGGGGAGCAGTGGCCTTATTGGACCAGGCATGATGTTTTGTAGATGCCAAGAAGCAGCATAGTCAATGTGTCGTACTGGGACAGATTTAAATATAATTCAGGAGAACCCAGCGAGCACTGGAAACTAGAGCTGTCAATCATGCTTTTATGAATCTTTTAAAGGCTTCACTGTAAAAGACATGCTGTCATGGTGTTTTACTGTCTACTGGTTCTGGATCCTGTTGACCTGGAAACCATTGTGCTCTGGGAGTCCCACAGGCGAAACGAGGGTTGGTCTGACCTGAATGCATTTCATTACATTACATTACAGAAAATGCGAGGGAAAAACACTAGTGTGCTCAATCTGTGGGTTTGGCTTACAGTGTAAACATAATCAACATGCAAGGGCTCACAGAAATAGTATTTCAGATCTGTTTTAAGATGCTTCCTCATCATCTTTTGTTGGAGCACTAATAACACCATGAGACAAATTTTTATAAAAGTTTTTTTTTTTTTTTGCATTTATTTTTAATGTTTCTTTATGACGTTTGACTTGCTGAATATGAAAATCACATTACTTTTTGTGTATCATGCAACAACAACAAAAAATGCTGATAACTTAACAAGCTGTTATTACTCATGCTTAAAAATTATAAAATCATAATAAAATTATTAATTAAATAATAATAAAAAGAAATATGCATAATACTGAGCTAAGAACAGTTTGACATAAACAGTTACTAAAAGTGAGTCGTCTAAAACTTCAGAAGTGTACACTGGATGATTTTTGGCTTTTATGACTAGTCCCACAATATTCTGGAATGTTACAGAAAGCACTAGAATATTACATAATATTCTAGAATGTTACAGAAACTTATATATATATATATATATATATATATATAAACATGAAAAATTAGTACAAAAACATATCTGTACTAAACCAGTGTCACATAATAATAATGATAGTTCTAAAATTTACCTGACCTAAATATTTACCAAAATATGTATGCTTCATGAAAGTAAATAGTACAATAGTAATTAGCACCACAAAATTACAGAAGAACTTAAGTGAATTTTTTTTTTTTTTTGTGTAATCCACTTAGCGTTCACATTCAAACCGGTTTGGGAACTAGATCACTTGCATCATTTTTTAGTCTTTTTATCTAAACATTAACATATACAATGGTTTGAACTGATGCAATACCAAAGATGATTTATAATCACAAAGCATGACCATTTTGAACGCACCATCCATATCATGGAGTCCATGGAGTATCCATATCAACATCACCAGTAACACCAAACTAAAATTCATGTTTCACATACAGTCTCAGTTACACTCTGAAATATCCAAGCGCTCAAGCATGACTTTCTAATGCTATTACACCCACGCGTGTCGCAGCCACACTTCTCCCAATACCCAGAACGTGCAAACTGGCACATACACACGTCACCTCAGCCGCAGAAATATCACCTCTGACTGAAAGGATAGCGCAATTCAGCCAGAACTGTGAGTCTATGTTTTATGTTTAGTCCTCTTTCATGAACACTAATTATAGTGTATGTGAGGTTAAGCTTCTTTTGCGGGAGCTCAGGGCGCTCACTGACTGTAATCCATTGTCATTAATTATGTCTCAAACATACTGAGCCCACTCACTTCTCCTGGAGTCAGTGCTGAAGTATCCATGGAAACTGGAGGACAGGCAGAGCTCATAAAGAGAGGCAGTCTGTTGCCCAACAGAAAGAGAACGGACAAATGTTTTAAGGGGCTGGGAAGGGACACTGGCCCCTTGGGCTTCAGTTTTGGCTATATTCACCATTTGGAATTTCCTTTCAACTGTGATATGAAACGTTGCACTAAATATGAAGGGTTTTTCATTAAACGTACTCTTGGAAGAAAAATACTGTGGCCTATGGCGATATCAAGGCTTTTGGATTAATGGCACAAACATACTTTAGTCTCATAGTGCCCTCTTCTGATTACTACAGGTATTTTTTTATTGAAGCAATGCTGATTTAAAAGGTTAGTTATTTAAAGTGACCCAAAAATGAGAGTTCTGTCAGTATTTACTCACTTGTATGTCTTTCTTAAGTAGAACACAAAAATTGGTGTACTGAAGAATGTTAGACACTTTTGAGCACGGTGCTCATTGTCTTCTGTCTTAAGATAGCCTATGTATTTCCACAGCAGATGTTACGGATCACTCTTTGACAGCAATGCAATACAGAGCTACTGTAAATTCTAAAAATAGATATTAGTTCTGAATCCAATAAGCAAAGTGGTGTTCCAAAAGTGCTGATGTACTCCTAAAAACACTGAGACTATTTAATGTTTGAGTGGCTTTTTTTTTTTTTTTTTTTTGACAGTCTGTGTGAATTGTATGGTGAATATTCAGTGACTCTTGCTGCCTTCACGTGCAACTTGTGCCTTCAAGACAGGTGCTCTTTAGGCTACAGGGGTTCTGAGTTCTGGCCCTCGAGGTCTACTTTCCTGCAGAGTTTATGCTTCCTTCACATGCTATCAGAAATTTCCTACTTCCCACTTCAGAAGTCATAGTTATGAGTTTGTCTCGATCAAGCTTTGTTGCAGTAAAGTATTGGAAATCACAGAGGACACCAGGTTCAGTCTTGACTGCTTGTTCAATTACACTGCACTATCTAGATAGGCAGCTTGCTGACAGCTATAAAACTTCGGTCACAGCATATATGCTATTTTTGCTGCATATAAAACATACCTCAAATTGTTATTTACAGTATATACACGAGACTTTAACAATAAGACAAGACCATGCAGATTTCATGGTAACAAATAAAAATAAATTTAAAAAAAACTCCCCTGCCTGTAATTTTCTAGTAATCCTAAAAGCCTTGATTAGCTTGCTCAGGTGTGTTTGATTAGGGTTGGAGCAAAACCCTTCAGGAAATTGGACCTTGGGGGCCAGTGCTACAATTGCATGGATGTAGTCTAAACCAGTGGTTCCCAAACCTGTCCTGGGGGACCCCCTGCCCTGCACATTTTGTCTCCCTAATCAGACACACCCAATTTAGTTCTTGCAGTCTCTACTAACGAGCTGATGAGTGGAATCAGGTGTGTTATATAAGGGAGGCATACAAAAGGTGCAGGACAGGGGGGCCTCCAGGACAGGTTTGGGAACCACTGGTCTAAACTAAACAACATTATTATAACAATATTGACCAAGAAATCCATTACTACATCTGAATTCAAAATAATAAAAACAAATATTGATTTTTGGCTATACATCTGATCGATTTCTGAAGGCAGCAGCATCCTTGGCTGCCTATATGGTATCCCACGGTTTTGTGCGTTTGATTCAGTTGAGCTAAACTGTCGAAAAGTTGTTTATTTATTTATTTTTTTTTACCAATTTTCCCCACTTTTCATATCATTTCTAGTAAGAAATTTGTACTCTCTATTTTATTGTAAATCATTAAACTATTATGCTGCCTGAGAAGTCTGTCTGAAATCATTTTCATTCATCAAGTCATTGCCTGATAGGGCAGCAAGGCAACAAGTCAGCTGCCTAATAAGCTTTTGGACACAGCACTTTGAAAATCAATTTTAGGTGGTTCACAAACACTGCTTGAAAAGGCACTGGGTTATAGTGTGAGGCAACAAGTCATATACAGTGATCATATAGTCATACAGTTGGCTTTGTTTGCACAATGGTGGAGAAAAACAGACAGTGCAACTGCCAATGTTGTGTGTAATGTACATCACTCAGTATTAACTTACTGAAGAGTTGTAGCAATGTCACACTTGTTCAGAACAGTATAGCATTTATTTGTATTTATGTTGTTTTTAATTATGTTCTTTGCCGTTAAGAACAATAGTGAAAGATCAGATATGTAGTCAATAATGACTTAAATTTTTAGCTGTTCCTGTTTCTATAGCACTCTGTGTAAGTTGTATGGACTAGGTTTATGGTTCTTTTTGGTCACCATATGCTATATCATTGTATGGAAAAGAGCAGCTGAAATATTTTTAAAGCATCTTCTTTTGTTTTCCAAATAACTTGACTCCAACAAAGTTTTTTTGACATCTAAAAACCTTTATTTTTCCCAAATACAAGTCTTGAATTCAATTTTACCTCAACCCAAAACAAAACAGCCTAAAACCAAAACAAAACCAATGTAGCATAAAACGTCATTTAGTGAAACTGCTTCATCACAGGTAAACATACAAATGGCAGTGCATTTACATTCGGAGTTTAAGAGCTTATGTTGACATCATATTAACAACAAAATGATTATGCAATTCAGTGACATGCAACATGCCCTTAATGCCAATCGATAGTGTTTCTTATCATTTTAATACAAGCAGAGACATCAACATATTATGTAACTGTCATTTGCAAAACAAGCAATGTGTGGAAAGCAAATTAACCTCGAACATAGCACCGCAGTAAATGTTTGCAACCACGAAGCAGCATAATGGGCAGATGATAGTCCTGAATTGCAGAGAATACTCTAATAATGATAATGAAGGTCTCACTGTGATGTACTTTCCTCCTCAAAAATAACTGCATTTAGAACAGCCAGATAATATCAATTATGAACATCAAAAAACATTTCAAAGTGTATGTTTAATTTTCAAGTTTTAAAACAGCCCTATATAATATATAATGCAAATCTTATTGTTATATGAACCCTATTAAAAACAAATCTCCTCAAAATACTCCTTTTAAATATAGTAAACATATATATCTATATAACGATTTATAAAAAATGAAATAGATAGATAGATAGATAGATATACAGATAGACAGATATGTCCAATAAACTAAAAATAATTTTCCAGCATTGCTAATAAAACAATTTCATTAGCAAAGTCTTTGTGCGAGAAAAAATAAGTATGTTCAGAAAACATACTTCTACACAGCAGTTCCTATGACATGTTTGCACCGTAAAGCATTGAAAGTAAGGTGAGGATGTCTTCATCTAAACATTATAAGCTATCTAAGGAACTCCCTTTGTGGCTGACCTGTAACATCATTACAAGCTCTTATTTCTGCTGCTTTTCTGGTTCAATCAGCTTCCCTTTGTTATATTTCTGTCCTATCCCATAGGGCACGTGGGCAGCAATAGTGCCCATCTCCTTGGCCCCCTCAATGTGGAACATCTGGTCGTCAAAGAATATGTGTGGGCGAATCTTATGCAGCAGGGGTCCTTTAGGGGCCCCAGCAAGGAACAAAGCCTCATCGATCTCCAGGCCCCAGCTTCTGAGTGTCTTAAGCACACGGGCCCCAGAGCTGGCCGCGCTTCTGGCCGTCACCAAGAAGGTGCGTATAGGGCAGTTCAGTCGCTCGTTTTTGGCGTAGAATTTCTTCTGGAGTTTCCTAGAGCCTCCAGAAAGCACTTAAGAGGACCCTGAAGATGAATAAGAGGGGAGGAGTGTGTCAGCCAATGAGATTAGAGTGAACCTTATGATCTATCATTGGCAAGTGCGTATGCTGGTGCAACCACAGCTGCCCATTTAAGACAGAGTCTGCATTCGAAAGCTGAAAAATGCTGCCTCCACAGACAGCATATGGAGGTAGGAATACCACAAGGCCTGTCCAAATCTAGTGATTGTGCAACATCCTGTCTACTAACATACTTTAATCTGTTGGTTTTGAATGCAGTATTGTTTCCTATGATATCCCACTATCCTGTGCATTTGATTAAAGGTCAGAAATTAAAGTGTCATCTGAAAGTTGCGTTTGGTGGTCAGTTTGTGTGTAAATATATGTTTTTGAACAGCTTTTTCCATTTTTATTTCATTTGTACACTGTAAAAAAAAAAAGAAAAAAAAAAAGCGAACTTAAAAAATTTTTTTTTACCAGCTTCAGCAGATTTTTGAGTTTACTCAACTTATTTTTGTGGGAGATTCTCAAATTTTTGTTGTATAAACTTAAAACGACAAGTTGAGAAAACTCAAAAATCTGCTGAAGCTGGTTGCCTTAAAATTTTAAGTTGGCTCAACTTTATTTTTTACAGTGTAGTGTGAAATTAATATTGTAATAATTATATAATTGTCACCAAAGCTCACTCTGCTTTGTTTTAGATCATAAGACAGTTAAGGTCCGTTCACTCAAAGAACGATAACTATAAAAGTAACTATAATAGTTACCAAATATGCTTTTGTTTTGTTGTCTGCCACTTTAAATGCTCAAGCTCTTCAAAGCAGGATGGATTCTGATTGGCTGTCAATGTTTTTATTGTATATAAACTGGAAAAATTGGTTCTTAAAGTGATTACAATGATATTGTTCCTCTGTGTCATTATCGTTATAGTTGTAGTGTGGATCAACTATATTGTTTTTTAATTTAGAACGATTTTTACAATCTTATCTCTATCATTATTGCTATAGTTATTGTCTTTGGTGTGAACGGGCCTTTATGCTATTAGTTTCAGGAGGTACTTTTGCCTGCAAATCACTGCCTGTAATTGCACTGCAAGTCAGCTTTCGACGCAGCTAGACTCTCAAGCATGTTAAAAATGACCCTATGGAGAACCATGTGGTGTTGTATAAATAGCATGTCATTGAATCCATTAACAACAAAAAAAACCTTGTAAGGTATGTAAAGTTTAATTTTCACTAGTTGACTAGAAGTAGCTGACTAGTCAAAGGGTCAATGATTAACTGTCTTTAGGAAAAGCAAAACACACTGGGTTCACTTTATTTTCATTTTTACATAATTCCAAATATATTTGTACTTCATAGGTTGCTATCGGTGCATTCAAGTCATGTTGGAAAGATTGTAATTACAAGCTGAACGCCCATGAAAGCCTCCAAAAAGGCTGAACTTATTCCAAGTTAAAACTGTGTCAGTGAGAAAATATGGCAGATGCAAAAGATGCCTCATCTGTATTAAGATTCAATTTAAAGAACCTCCATAAATGTAATTTAAATAAATAAATGTAATAACACAGAGATGCACATTATTGATGATTTATAATTGTAATCTTCAAGAATTTAAAAAAAAATAACATTTGTATCTTGCTCCAACCAGTGACTTCCGCACACAACTTCCAAATTCATAAATGTGAACTTTCCAGGTGGACTGGAATACAACATACTGTATTCTAAATGAATGTTACTTAGCCCAAACACTGTGTATTTGAACAACTTCTGCTGCTGTATAGAAGCAAAACTGGTCACGTGATCAACATCTAGTAGAAATACCTGACATACCTGTGCGAGTGGTTTATTCTCATGTTGTTTTTCATGCTCAAAGAATGTGTCCAGGCCGTGCTGTTTCACTATGATCTCCGACTCATCAGAGAAGAGCACAGCATCCCCATCGAAAGCCACGCGCAGCTGAGTCTCAGACAGCTGAGACTCCATATCAGGCTTAAACATTATGGCTGCTGCTATTCCTATCATGGTAAATGAAACATTACAGTTGTCCCTTTACTGCAAAGTCAAAAACACTAAAGTATGAGGAACATCGTTACTCTAAATGTACTGTAACTCACTGATTAATCTTAAACTGTGCAATCTAAAAATTCTGTCAATTTACAAGGTTAAATACTTCAGTTTAGCATGCATGCTGTAGTTGTTGCAGTGCATTTGTGTGTTTATCATCAATTTACCCTCCTCAATGGCTTCCTGGACTTTCATGGAGTCTTTGGAGAGATACAGGTTAGTCATGTAGGCCTTGAGGTAGCCAATTGGGCTCTGACCTCCAGTCATGCAGAATCGCTCTATCGTCAGATCTGTAAAAGAGGAATTTTCATTTTACCACTCAACTACTGTCTCTTGTAGTAAAACGTCCTTGTTGTACATTGTGCTGTGTTAAATGTTGGGTGTATTTCACAAAGGCAAACTTCTGAAAGCATAATTGGCCAATAAACTTTTAGTTCAGCTTCAGTTGTAAACTTTTAGGGGTTGCTCAGAATTATGATGTAACATCTAGACCAGAATGCAGTGAAAATGACACACCTACCATAGTGGTTTATGCTGTTAATAAGTCGCACCCCAACTTGGGCGTGATTATTTGTCATGAGAACAATGTCAAACAGCTCTTCACTGTCAGGATAGAGATTCCTCAGCCGTTCATTTACAGCCATCAGTGCCTGTGTGAATATTACAAGGAAGAAATTCTTGTTTTCATAAGCAAGCAAGCAAATAGTGTCTAGCAACATTAAGCAGCATAATGAACTGTATTTGCAGAGTTACAATAACTGAAAGCAACTGGCACTAGAAACCTTGAACATTCATGTTTAAGATGACCATTTCCGCTCTTTATTGTTATAAATATCCTAGTGAAAAATAAATATACTTAGCAAAGTAATGAAATGCATTTATTTCATGCTAAGTATGCTAAAAATACATTTTCATATTTATGTATTTAATAAAATGCCCTGCAAGTGTACTTTTAGTATATTCAACTGGTATACATAAAGTCTGCTAAATTGGAACAACTAATTTTGTACTTAATGCGCTTTAATTGTGCAGAAGTAGTGCTGAAGTACAATTAAAGATATGCTTAGTATATTTGATTGTGCTAAAGTGGAACTATTGCAAGTACACTTCAGGTACACTTTAATTATTTTGCATTTAAAGACTGATATTATTTAAATATCATACAATTCTCATCAAAAGTGACATTAAAACACATTTTAGACTTTATATTAAGAAATGTGCACTGTGTAGTACGCAAAATAAAGTTTAATTATAATTTTTATATCAGTAAGTCTCGAGTTATCTGTCAGTAAATATGTTAATAGATTTTAAATATACTTCGTATGAAATAAATGTATTTTAAATATATTACTTTTTTACTAGGGTAAGGTGGAAAGATAATAAAAATGGATTATTTAATCCTGTAGGACAATGGAATGTGGTCCTGAAGTGCAGCCTCCGGTATTACAGAATAATATTATTGCAAATAGAATGCTCCCATTATAACTTGTGTGTCTGTATATTGACAGCTTCATTGTTTATAATTGCAGTGTTCTAGTGATGGGAATTCTGAATCATTTCTGTGAGAAAAAGTTGGTTCCAATGTGGTATCCAGTATGGCATATTACATGCTCTATGTTCCAATAAAGCTGGCACATATTATGGTTTGTAATGTTTTATTAATAAGGGTGTTTATTGTAATCTCTTGTGTCCCAGTTTGCATGTTGCACTCATGATTCGGCTCTCAAAATTATAAAGAAATTTAGACTGTCAGTTTAAATTACTTTTTTCATAGCAAAGTTTTAATAATAGGGTACAACGGGGCTAGTGGGGTACTTGCCCTGGGGTAAAAGGCGCCTTTGATATTATTTTCATCTAAACCATTCGATGGCACAAAAATGTGGTGTAGCACTTTCCAAAACATTCACTTTTCAAGATGCACGTGCATATTCATCTGAACCTTGACGCGATCACGTGCAGTGCCAAGTTGATTCTGTGCTTACTTGATCTAATATTTTATGTTTTTAAAAATGTTGTAGATTTAAGTAGCAAACGATAATCGCTAAAATTAATACATATATTTTGAGACAAAGGTCTTCTTTATGATTTATAAAAAGATTTATGAAAGAATATGTAAAAGTATGGTATTTGGGGTAAAAAGTGCCTCTGCTGTTGGGGCTAAAGGCGCACAGTAATTAACATGATAATTAATAGATCGCTGACTTTTCCATTTGTTGACATGACATGATTAGATTCAGATGGTAAATATCATATATTATGTTGGGTGTCCATAGAGATAATCACCATGTTTAGAATGGAATCATTATATTTAAAAACATGATATTTATCATATCATAAAATAAAATATAATTTGTTGTTACTACTATAAATATATATTCAATTATTACTGGATCTTCTTCAATACTTTCAGAATCTTTACTTATTAAAATGATTTTGTTTCTGTATTTTAAAATATATTTTAATGACAGTATATTTATTGAACAAAAATTTAAAAATGTTTTTCTATTTTTCAAAATAAGCAGAAAATAGTAAACTTTGCTAAAGTGATTGTTTTGAACAAGTATTAAATTAGACATTATTTAAAAAACATTATTTTAGCTGAAGTATTTGTATCAATACCGTGTGCCTTTTACCCCGTGTGTGGGGTAAAAGCCCCCCTTGCCACCTCATACATTTATAAAATTTTTAAACAAAATAAACAACTTGAATGATTTATTTTCACACAAAATCTGTTGCTCCATTAATGTTCAATACAACGTATATATATATATATATATATATATATATATATATATATATATATATTATTATTTTTTATTTTTTTTTATTTATTTATTTTTTTTTTTTCTGCAATTATACATTTTAGGCGCAGTGAATAGCACTTTTTTTTTCTTAAGGTGGGCCTTTAGCCCCGTTGTACCCTATGCTTAGTTAAGATGAATTTATCTGTGCTAAACATACAAGTTTGTAACATATCTGCTATTTGGCGATTAAAGCAACTTTATTTTCACCCTATCAAGCAAATCCTCCGTAAACTTTTCTGCTCATAACAAATTGGACATGTCTGAAAGACACGCCTCTCAATTCAGTAAGTTAATTAATGAGCTGTTGAGCTGAACTGCTCGGACTGGGAGTCAATCAATCAGACCGATTTTGAGAACAGGATCAATCGAGTCATTGAAAGATCCGATTCAAAAGAACAAATTCTCGACTCGGACACGTTGTAGCGTTGTACGCTTGCATTGTAAGATAAATCGGGCGTGACGGAGAACGCACCCTTTTTAAATACGGTAAATAGTAAGTGAATGAATAAATAAATAAATAAATAATACCAATTTGGCCTACTGTATTAATTTGTGGACGATGTTATTCTAATGTGTGGATGTTATTCTCACTTTAACGAAAGGAAAAGCAGGTCCTTGTTTCAGTGGCTCATTCTCGTGCTCTTGCTGATGTTGAACATACTTCTCCACTCCTTCTTCCTCAAATATCTTCCTTTCTGCCACCATATCAAACAAGGTGCGGGAAGAAACTGCGATAGTAACTGCATATTTCGGCTTGGGCTGTAAAAAGACACGTCCAAAAACAATGACAGTCAAACTGGCTGCAGCCAATCGTATACAGTATGAGCATAACGCCTTATTGAACTTCACTGAACACTTACGGGTCTCGGTTTTGTTGATTTTAAGTTTTCAAAGTGCGCTTTAGCAGCTGCCCAGTCCTTTTCCTCTGTTGTAGCTTCCTTTTTGGCAGTTGAAGCCACTTTTTGTTTTATTTCGCTCATTGTATCTTAATAACTGTAAATTGTCTGTTAATGTTGGTGTGCGTGCTTGACTTCCTATGTTGAGGCAGGGCTGGATGTCAGACATCGCGGAAATGTGAAGGGGTTGGATGCTGAGAAGGAGGCGTTCCGTTTGACGCAGGACGTTGTGATTTCACTCACAGCAGAGACTAGTCTGAGATCCACAGCTAGTCATTTTTGTTCACTGTAAACTTAAGGGTTTTATCTCCAAGACCATGTCACATATTTGCATGTTTTTGTTATTAAAATAGGACAGCTTCGTTTTTTCTGTGACCAAATGTTTGGGTGTGTAATAGCCTATAGAATAGAATAGAATAGAATAGATACAGACTTAAATATCTAGTATGTTTTTAATAATTTTATGCAATATGTTTCTTGTGTGCCACTTAATAATTATCTAAATTATGTGTAATTATTACATTAAAAAGACATTGTTTTTTTTTGTTGTTGTTTATCCCCCGTGATTCCGCCTTATAGCATAATAATGTGTTGTCTGATGAACACTATTGTTATGATCTAATGATGGTAATGATGGTACAAAAATTTTATGTATTTGTATTAGGCATTTGCCATCCAGGGCATGTCCCAAACAGTCTTTCCACTTGACTTATCTACTTCCATGATGTATTTCCATTTGGAACAATCTTTTTTTTTTTTTTTTCTTAATAAGACTGGAAAATTAAAATACTCCATAATTTTTCCTCATAAAGGTAAGAGTATACATCATAGTTTCATTTGTGTGCACTCACAATGTCAGCAAAACGTTTTGCTATTGTAAAATAAAGAAAGCAAACAGGGTGGTCTTGATCTTGAGCAGGAACAGTTCACAAAAACTGAACTGAAACTCAGCAAATACTTGCCTCACTGACATGATAAATATATTTATAGAATGCTATAAATTACTACTTTACAACTAAATAATTCAAATCAAAATTAACTCTTTCATTAGCCTCCGTAAAGATGCATTTCTCTCTAAAGGCTCGTCAAATGAGGAGATATGAGGAGTCAGGATCGTCAATTTCCTACTATTTTATTTTTATTTATTTATTTATTCATTTATTTATTTTTATTTTTTGGGCCGCTGTGCCAAGATTGTGTTGCATGCAGTACAAATACCCTACAGCGGCATTTTAGTGTAAATAAATAAGATTAACATCATACTATTTTAAGAATTAAGTCAAAATTACGATAATAAAATCATGTTATATTACGTGAAGTTAATGTAAAAATAAAAAATAAAAAAAAGTCTGTGGCCTCCAACCTGTCATTCTTAACACGAAAAACAGCAATAAAATGTAGATGTTTTTGAAACTCTAATTGATCGATTTCAGGAGACATTCATTTGTATTAATGTCAGGCTTGTGTTTGTTGTGTCTTGTGTTTTGTTCCCCACATGCGCATATTTAGTCCTTCCTGTTTCCTGTCCTCGTTTAGTTTGATTATCAGTTGATTTGGTTCCAGGTGTGTCTAGTCATCCCCCTGTCATGTTCAGTATTTATAGTGTGTTCTGCCCTGTGTTTCCAGTCCGGTATTGAATTGTCTTCACCCTGCTCTACATGTGTGTTCCTGGCTATCTTGTCAAATAAAGAATGTGAATGTGAATCTCCCACATCTCAGCGCTCCTTCATCTCCTCGTTCACGCACTGTAGCAGCTGAACCGTGACAGAATACCGGACCGCAACCGAAAGTGAGCGGTGCCTCTTTTTTCCCCGGTTTTATGAAAGTTTTTTGTTTCCTGTTTTCTTTCCGCTGCTATGGAATTTGCTGCTCGATTCTTCGCCCTATCCCGCAGAGATCTCCCCCTCTACGAGTACGCCGGGGAATTCTGCGGGCTCGCCGCGGGGACGGTGCTGGACGACGCAGCCATCAATGATCTGTTCTGGCTCGGGGCCTATTACCATCGCCCCGTGGACCTCCCAGATACCACAGGACTGAGTTGAGAGAAGGGATCTTCCGGTGTCTGGGAAGTGTGAAAAATTTGAAAAACTTCTCATTTGAAAAAACAAAAAAAAAAAACCAACAACGGTTGCTACTGGCCACTTCAACACAGTCGGGCACCTCCGTGTCAGTGGATAAACTCTCTTATCTATCAAGGTAACATTTATATTTCATTTTATATTAGCTGAATTACTGCTGCTTTTATATAATTGGATATTTTTTTAAATATTTGAAAATTCAGTAAAGAATCGACACAAATTTCCCTGTAGTGAAAATCAAGTTTTTTGTGTTGTTTATTTATCTATGTGGTGTTTTTAATATGCTTTTAGACAAACCATGTGACAATCCATTAATCAACACCATTGTTGAGTATTTTCTCCTTAAAACTGTAGTTTCCCAATGGCACTCCCAGAAATGCGGTTTGAAACAACCCTCGGGTTGCTTCATCACAAACCAATAACTAATCACGTCAAGGGATCAATTCCTATCACTAGCATGCAAAAATACTAATACCAGCACAAAACCATCCATAAATTAGAGCAAAAAACCCATGAAGCCATGGTTTAATGTGAATTTAGAACCTCTACCTTGCTATCAGGGTGCGGGTGAAGGGATGAGAGCGAGGACTCAAATGTAGGAGGAAAAGGGCTTTATTAACACAAAATCTAAATAAAAACAAACAAAAACTACCCCGTAGGGGAAAACAGACTGGCAAGGCTTGGGCAGGACACCAGGCACACACGCACAACATTCGACGTTCAACGAACTCGCACGGGACCGCAAACACAAGGAGATTATAAAGGGAGCAAAGGAGGAGGGTGACGAGATAACCCAGGTGGGGCAAATTAACCAATAATTAGGAAACAAGGTGGGTGGGGTCAAGACAAATTGACATGAGAGCACATGGCAGACAGAAAACTAGGACAAAAGCCATGTGCTCACACAAAACAAAAACACAAGCAATAACAATCGTCAGCCATGTGCTAAACAGGACAAAACACGCAGCTAATGAGAATACTCATAAGCCGCGTGTTCACACAAGACATGACAACATGAAAGCACGCAGCCAGTGAAAAAACACAAGCTGCGTGCAACACAGAAAAAGACAAAACAAGAGAAAGCACGCGGCCGAACCCGAACCGCGTGCCGAACAAAACACAACACACGGACAGAGGAGCGCACGGCCCGAGCGAACTCGAGACCGCACGCTCCCACAGCAAGACAGACCTGGAACGTGAGTGTCCGAATCCCGACACGAAAACCAGAACAGAGACTAAACAAGCCAGCGTGCCGGGATCTGAACACCACACCCCAACATGAAAAAGAGCACGTAGACAAGAGAGCACGCGGCTCGAGCACACTCGAAGCCGCGCTCACCAGAAAACAAGACAAGAAGGGAGTGTCAGCGCTCTGTCACAAAACCACGAAAAAACTAGACCGAAGTGACAGAACCCTGACACTACCCCCCCAAAAGGGACGCCACCTGGTGCAAGACTAGCACAAACATGACAACATAAGACAGACAGGGGTCAACACACAGAGACAAGGAAGGGTGGGAGGGAAGCCAAGCCAGTGCCAGTAAATAAGCCTCAGGACGTCTTTAGGATGGTCCAGGGTGGGACGGGAGGATTGAGCCAGGGAGGCTCCAGCAGTTCTGGAGTCCTGGCGGACGGCCAGGGCAGGACCAGAGGGACAGACCAGGCAGGCTCTAGCACATCAGGGGTCCCGGCAGGAGGCCAGGGCGGGACGGGAGGGTTGAGCCAGGGAGGCTCCAACAGTTCTGGAGTCCTGACGGACGGCCAGGGCGGGACCGGAGGGACACACCAGGTAGGCTCTAGCGCATCAGGGGTCCCGGCAGGAGGCCAGGGCGGGACCAACAGTTTGGCAGGCAGCAGGGGTGGCCCTGGCAGGACAGGAAGCAAGGGCGGAGCCGTCAGAGCAAGGAGCTTGAGCGGAGCCTGCAGGGCAAGGAGCTTGAGCTTGGGCGGAGCCGGCAGGGCAAGGAGCTTGGGAAGAGCCGGCAGGGCAAGGAATCTGGGTGGAGCCAGCAGGGCAAGGAGCTTGGGTGGAGCCGGCAGGGCGAGGAGTATGGGCGGCGCCAGCAGAGCGAGGAGCATGGGCGGCTCTGGGACGGCTTCCTGGCCAGCAGAGGGCTCTGGAACAGCCTCCAGGCCTTGAAGGGTTGAAGAAGCCTTCTTTCTCCTCCTCCTCCATTTCAGAGAGCGGGACGCTGCAGCATCGTCTTCCGCCACTGGGGGCGCTGCAGCATCATCAGCCGACACTTCTGGAGGCGTTGCAGCAACATCAACCACCACTGGGGGGGCTGCAGCTCCAACAATTGCTGCTGGGGGTACTGCAGCTTCGTCAGCCGCCACTGGGGGCACTGCAGCTTCATCAACCATCGCTTGGGGCGCTGCAGCTCCATCGACCGCCACCTGAGGCACACCAGCCTCCCTAGCTGGGGGACGTGCCAGGAACTCCACGAATCCCCCAAATGTCAGATGGTCCAGCCCCCTCATCCTCCACCAGTTGAGGGGCTCATCAAGGGCATAATTAAAAAGGTCCTTGAGGGCTGCATCGTTGAACTCCAGTCCCTCTGCAGTGATGCTGAACCTCAGAGCAAACTCCCTCAGGTCAGCCCCCTGTTGATGGAGGGAGCTCAAGGTCTTAAATTGGAGCATGCGTTGGTACAGAGGGCTGGAGAGTGTGGAGGCTGGTGGACGGTGCAAACCCTTCCTCCGCTGAGTCCTCATGTTGGCGAGTTCGTTCTGTCAGGTGCGGGTGAAGGGATGAGAGCGAGGACTCAAATGCAGGAGGAAAAGGGCTTTATTAGCACAAAATCTAAATAAAAACAAACAAAAACTACCCCGTAGGGGAAAACAGACTGGCAAGACTGGCAAGACTGGCAAGGCTTGGGCAGGGCAGGGCAGGGCAGGGCACCAGGCACACACGCACAACATTCGACGTTCAACGAACTCGCACAGGACTGCAAACACAAGGAGATTATAAAGGGAGCAAATGAGGAGGGTGACGAGATAACCCAGGTGGGGCAAATTAACCAATAATCAGGAAACAAGGTGGGTGGGGTCAAGACAAATTGACATGAGAGCACATGGCAGACAGAAAACTAGGACAAAAGCCATGTGCTCACACAAAACAAAAATACAAGCACATGGCCAGCAATAACAATCGTCAGCCATGTGCTAAACAGGACACCAACACGCAGCTAATGAGAATACTCATAAGCCGCGTGTTCACACAAGACATGACAACATGAAAGCACGCAGCCAGTGAAAAAACACAAGCTGCGTGCAACACAGAACAAGACAAAACAAGAGAAAGCACGCGGCCGAACCCGAACCGCGTGCCGAACAAAACACAACACACACGGACAGAGGAGCGCACGGCCCGAGCGAACTCGAGACCGCACGCTCCCACAGCAAGACAGACCTGGAACGTGAGTGTCCGAATCCCGACACGAAAACCAGAACAGAGACTAAACAAGCCAGCGTGCCGGGATCTGAACACCACACCCCAACATGAAAAAGAGCACGTAGACAAGAGAGCACGCGGCTCGAGCACACTCGAAGCCGCACTCACCAGAAAACAAGACAAGAAGGGAGTGTCAGCGCTCTGTCACAAAACCACGAAAAAACTAGACCGAAGTGACAGAACCCTGACACTTGCATTATAACCCGCGGCAAAAGTGTAAAAGTAGCCCGGAGTCAGACCCACCTCTCCTGCATCGACAGTTATAGGTCGGTTGCAGTTTCATTTTAAACCTCTTGTAAAGGAGAGTTCTTGGATTCCTGAATAATCTTTTTTTCTTTTTCTTTTTTTTTTTAACTAAGCTCAAAACTGGGAAGTCAAACAAATGCATCCAAAATGTTTTTTTATGTATTTATTTATTTATTCTTTTCATTTTAATGTAGAAATTGTAGAACACCTACAAGTGACATTGGCAACCTCCAGCAATATTGCTGTCAGTGTGAACACATATTTGAAAAATCATTTTCACTGATCTAAAATATTCAGCATTTTTTAATTTATGGCATGCCATCTATTTCCTATGTGATTTATTTCTCTTTTCGTATTTTCTCTGTTCAGAGTTCTGCATCATCAGTGAGAAAGAGCATACAGCTTTTCTGCAACACTCTCCAGCCGGCCCCTGTACTCCAGGTTTCTATAATTACACTTGGGGACTCCGTCCATTTCATACAGCAGACCCCAGCAGCAGCAGGCAATCGCTGCAGTGCTGTCACTGTCTCCTGTAAAGAGAGAAGTATGCACAGGCTTATAGTACAACAGAACTTAACAGTGTGTGTGTGTGTGTGTGTGTGTGTGTGTGTCAGAGTATGTGAGCGGAGCGATGTGATTTTGACTGGAGCGAGGAGCGGATTTTTTAAAAGTCATGGTTTTCACTCGCTCCAAGAGCACTCCACGAATTCATGCCAACGACCCGTAATATAACTGCATATTTAGCAAGAATTCACATGTTAAACATATTTAGCTATCTTGATAGAAAAGGATCACTCTAATCAGAAAGAATGTGAAGGCTATGTTGACGGCAATGGACATGAGCGGGAAGTTATAGTTCTCAAGGAATTAGTTTGTTCCTTCTAGATACTGAATATTTTCAGCTGAAAGCATGATTTAAACAGGTACTACAACACTTATTCATACGCAATCGCTCTCTCAATAATGCAATCAAACAAATGGAATCTTACAGTGCTACTAATCTGTAAGAAATGCAATCGATCCGTAGGTAAAATAACTGTTACAATAACTGAATACATACTGTTATTTTAATCACAAACAAAATTTGCACTGTAAAAAGCAGCAATTCTACCTTTTAATGCTGACAACCATGTCATGTGGTAGGAAAAAGCGCAGGGGCGTCGCTGGGAATTCTGTGCCCTGTGCACTGACTTTGCTATGGGGCCCCCCCACGATCGCAAAATCACGTTCGGGGGTTACTCTGTTCCACTATTACCCCATGTCCGACGCCCCTGCTTCTGTAACTTAATTAAGAAGACATTTCTTGGATGCTGCTTTTAAATGTTAATAAAACATTTTTAAATCTTAAACCTGGGGTACTGCTGCTCTGCACATTTTGTATGTCTCTCTTTTTCATATTGTACCGTATGTCTCTCTGTCAGACACCCACAGTTCAGTTCATAGACCTCCCTCCTAACGAGCTGAGGATCTGAATCAGGTGCGCTAAATAAGGGGACATACAAAATGAGCAGAGCAGTGGTACTCCAGGACTGGAATTAAGAACCACTGCTCTAGAGTGAAGATAAACTGTGGATTGTGTGCGGTTCACTCAGGTGCTAATATGTCAGTGTCTATCAACAGTTGTGGGTGGGGCCTGTAAAATGTGTTTACGGATTCTGCGAATGGCTTGTTATAAGACACTGCTTATGATTTATGGGGATTAAAAAAAAGGAGCAGGTGGATTTTTATCATTATAGGGTGGTTGTGTACACACACTGCCAACACACATTAGTGAACAAGTGAATTTTACATAATAGGTGCCCTTTAAATTAAACCATGCATGTGAAAGTACAGTAATTCTGATTAAATTAAATTCTGACACAATATTTGTGATTATCAATTCACCATGATTGCGTAGATATAATTACAGAAATTAATTATAGATGTAATTGCAAGCAGGTCTTTTTAAAATATAAGCATATTGTTAATAAGTGAAATATGTGAGAAAAAAATAATAATATACTTAAACACTTAAAAAAAAAAAGGGTCCAATATTTTTATGTGAGGATTGATCCTCTTGATGTCATTATTGCAAATATTCATACTTATTTCTGCACTTACACCTACCAGTCTTAATGCATAGTTTATCCAAGCCCTAGTTTTTACACAAACTGGACTAAAATACAAAATTGATATAGTTGAAAAAGTAAGATGACCTCCATGAAATCCTGCGCGACTCATGAGTTCTTCCCAGTCTGAGCCTGCTCCTAAGAGGGCATCCAAAGCGATCATTGGAGAATCATGACCACATCCACCACCCCAACCTGATAGACTGAAGCTCTCATAGGCCTTGTCTCGTTCTGCTGGCCCATATCGGTCAGGCCAAGTAACTGCTTCAGTCCCCAAAGACAATCCTCTTAGATCCAAATACCTTGGAAGATAAGAAGAGAATGGAGAGATGAAAAAATTAATAACGCTTTACAGTAAGGTTCCATTTGTAAAGGGTTTATGAAGGTGTTCATTAATGACTAATAACTCATTTACAAATGCATTATAAATCGTTGATAAGCAGTCATAACTGCATGAATTAAAAGGTGATTTTAAAACAATAACTACCAAATAGTGAGACATTTTTAACTCGCATGTTATAAATGCTTAATAATATAAATTCTTATTTCACTCAAAATCAGATTACGGATTTATTTCATGATGCAGCAAAAATAGACTGAAGGGCAGGGACGGACCGGCCATCTGGACATTCTGGAGAATCCAGAACGGCCACCCGTTCGACGGCCTGGCTGGTTCATCATCAAAGAAAAAGTGTAAGTTTAAGTGACGTTGACGGCCGACAAAAGGGGGCGCTAATGTAAACTATTTTGCTTACAATAAACCGAAACTGACGCGAAGGAGAGCGGCCTCGTGATGGCAAGCAAAAGACATGAAGATACATTTTCTAAATAGAAAAAAAAGCGAACAGTTACATCAGGTTACCTTTGCCCGCATCTTTCACTATACACAGCATGTAGCCTATAACATTAGCACTATAGTAAAATCCCAGGTCCGAGCGTCCATTGCTATGTATTACTCCGCATTGTCTGGCATGAATATTCCATTCATTCAAGAGACAGCAGCGATTCTACAATGGGTTACATTTGAGAGCTATTGAGTTAGAATATTGAGTAAATGAAGTAGCCTACAAGGTGATTAGTCTGATTAACATGACAAACACGCACACGCACACACACACACACACACGTTTGTTTTTGTGAATTGTGGGGACTTTCCATAGACAGTTTTTATACTGACCAAACAATATTTTCTATCCCCTAACACTAAACCTACCCCTTACAGAAAACCTGTTTGCATTCTTACACTTTCAGATAAACATCATTTACTATTTTTAATAATCTTTTTACATCGTGGGGGCCCCAGACCGGTCCCCACAATGTTAAAAATTTCAGGTTTTACTATCCTTGTTGGGGACATTTGGTCCTTCTGCTCTTTTTATGTAGATTTCAAGTATTTTAGTTCATACAATAATGCATTTATTTCAATCCTCTTTTGAAAAAATAAAATAAAATAGAAACAATCACATAATGTTTAATGGTTTTACTGGTTATAATGAAAATTGTATTGGTTTTAATGGAAACTGTAATGGCGCCTGTTGGTCTCTACTGGTAATTGGTCACCTTCTATTCATGGCTTTTGTTAAAACTACTAAATACTAATGTAAAACACACTACAGGAAACCATTATTTAATGGTTTTAACTGTTAAAATTTGATGGCTTGTAATGTTTGTAATGGTATTTGTATTGAAAATCATTCGGATTTCTGTGATGGTTTCTTTTTTTTTTTGTGATCAACTTTTTATTTTTTCAAATCGACAAAACAACATCCACTCAAACAAACAACAGGGAGGGGGGAGAAACAGACACACCATCAACAATTTCAATTTCAATTTGTAGTAAAAAGGACAAAACAGAATTCACATGAGTCAATAGATTGACAACAATTGGATATTCCCAAAACATGTGGAGAAAAGTACCTGCTGATACAGTGTTACAGATATGGCAGTTATAGACCGATTGCAGTTTCATTTTAAACCTCTTGTAAGGAGTTATGTATGCTCTATGGATGACTTTGAAATGGATAAGATGATGAGGCAAGTTTTTAGAAGTTAAGATTAGATTAGACCACACCCTCTACCAGTCGACCGATAAATCAAAATCTATTCATTCACTACGTTTCCCATGTCCCACTGCACTGATTGGCAGTAACCAATCAGACACGCTTTATAAGCCTTGGACTTCCTCGTTCCGAGGAAGCATTTATCTAGCATTTATCACTGTGATAGCTGATAGCTACTTTACGGAGCCTTCTCTAGTTTTCATAGTCTAGTCATAGCCTGGTTCCTGATTCTTGCCACGTATCTTGGATTAACCCTTTGCTTGCTGTTTTGGACTGTGTTTGCTCCTCGCCTGGATTTATGCTCACCTTTACGGATTACCCCTCTTGTCAAGCCCTCTGGATTACGTTTGCTGTCGTCTGACTCAAGCCCGTGTAGGACTGCTCTTTTGTCTTGCCTGTGCCTTACCTGTTTGCTGTTGTTCGACCCTGCCTGAGTTTTTGACTATGTTTATTAATAAATAGGCCGTCTATGAATCCTTGTCCCGTCCTGTCATGGCTATGGAGGCCATCTGCGAATCCTGGGCATGTGGGGTGAGAGGGGCAGGTCTTGATATAATGCCCCGATGATCCACAATATAAGCAGAGACCCGATGCTTTGATTGGGGATTGACAACGAGCCGGTGGATACTCCGAATACCTCCATGAAGTGGTTCGTGAAAGCGTCAAAGGAGTTGATAATGATACTATGATACTGCCCATAACAAAGCTCGTCCCATCAGGAGAGAAATCAAAAATTAACTTCTGGGGCTGCATCTCTATAAACAGAGACACTTGGAGCAGAAAACCGCTACATTCGACCGCCTCACCCGAGTATGGAGATGGGATGGCCATGGGACTGGCAGTGGCAGACGGTGGGGTGGTGCGAGAGAGGCCCGGATGGTGTTGACCATCTCCTCCAGAGCGTCCGCTGGAGCGGAGCGTCGTGGATGCATCTCCGGTCTGTAAATGTTGAAGGTCTGGTCTTCTGTCATCAATCGCACAAGAGAGGCAGAGATAAGTGATACAAAACAGCAGGTTTATTGAAGATAACAGCAGGAATGATCAAAGCAAATGTCCAAAGTAGGGTAATCCGGAAATGGGAAGAGTTCGGGGTTCTTAGCTGTATGGTGACGGGTGTCGTTATCCTGGAGGTGATCCGGAGGAGGGAAGGAGCGGTGGAGCGGAGGAAACACTGGGAGTAGGGTGTTGGAGTAACACAGGTAAGGAGTCAGGAAAGTAAGCATAGCAAACTGTAGACCAGACAAAGTGACTGTGGGAGAGTGCAAGGATATAGGGATCGTGATGAGTCGTGCCAGATGCTGAAAATTAGGAATCGGGTGATTGGGATCTGGTGAGCGTTGGGGGCGGTGACTGTGGTGACTAAGGTGGCTGTGGTGACTGAGACTCCCTGACAATGTTGAGGGAACGACATATTTTTCTTGTGGCCACAAGTTTAATGCATAAACAAACCTGTGTGACCATAGCGACTTGGGATTTTCAGAAATGGATAAATTAATATTTCACTTTGAATAAAGAAATTATTATAGTAATTATTAGAAATGATTAAATTATTAAATTAACCTATTGGCCTATTTAACCTATTGGAGAATACTTATTGTACGCAAAGAAAAGAAAAATAACATTTATTCAACAATTCGTCTCCTCTCTGTCTCTCTGTGTCAGCGTAGCACCATTTTGGAGAGCATCCGATGGACGCAAAGTGCGTACGCTATTCTGTCATCAGTAATGCATGGATACGTATTGTACATTTATTTACGCTTTGATTTGAACGGAAACAGCGTATCCATGCGTTACTGATGACAGAGAATAGCATATGCACTCCAATACTGGAAGAAAATGGTATACCACTGAAGGATTGTAGAGGACAAGGATATGATAATGGGGCCAATGTGTGTGAAAAAGTGAAAGAAGTACAAGCTGAAATTTTAAAAGCTAATCCACTAGCTACATATTCCCCCTGTGCGTCCCATACACTCTATACACTCAGCTGCCTCCTGTACTACGGTCCCTACATTTTTCGACTCAGTCAACAGGCTCTACATTCTATTCAGTGCTAGTCCAGAGCGATGGGCCATCCTGAAAAAAAAAAAGGATTCTCTCTTCATCGGCTGTCTGATCCTCGCTAGAGTGCTCGCACAGCTTGCGTGTTATTGCGGCTCACTTACCCTTGATCATTGAGGCTCTACAATCTATATCAGTGTCATGCAATATGACAAATGAAGCCAAGTCAGAGATACTTGGTCTGATGAATTACTTCAAAACCTTTGATGCAATTGTTCTTCTGACTTTATGGAGGAAGGTGCTACAGTGCATTAATAACAGAAATGTGATTCTTCAGAAAGGGAATATTTCACTTAACACTGAAATAAATAACATCAAGGCATTACAAGAAGAGATGCAGGTTTTGCGCAATGAATGGGACTCCTTAATCACAGAGGCCTGTTTGGTAGCATAGGCAATAGAGATCCCTACACAGTTTCAGAAGGAAGAGAAACGAAAGCGAAAAAAGAAACGTTTGCCTAATGAAGGTAACACAGAGAACACAATTGTAGAGAATGCAGAAATTTCATTCCGAAATAATGTGTATTTTGTGTCAATGGATTCAGTTATCCATGACTTGAGTGTAAAGATCCAGAGAACAGCAGCCAGCTGTGAAACTTTTGCACCCATTCTGAAATTAACAGATATGACAGAAGACCAACTGAAGGTAAAATGTAGCAGCAATGTACAACAGATACCTTACTGGTGAGTTGGAAAATGGAAATGCTGCATCGCCGGGGCCTTCCATTTTTTCCCGATCACCTTACCGAGGTGTCGAGATTGTGGAATAAACCATATTCTTCCCGTCTCTTCAGCCCCACTGTGTCCAACTACTCAAATATTGTGGGGCTGAAAGAGCAGGGAAATGCAATGATGCTGATGGTGGAGCTGACGCTAGCCAGTTATCTCTCCCTGTCTTCAGCATCATCCCTGAAGGCCCCAAGGCTTCGCATCAGACCGATCAGAGTTACATCGGCTCTGGTGGGTAAAGCTTATGTGGTGGCAGACTGGAGCATGTTTGTACACCATGGCGGTGTTACAGGCGTACCAGGGCTGACCTGCAGAAGGACCTGGGTGACAAAGAGGAGGTTGATTTCAACGTTGTTTGCGAACTGTGTGGGGCCACGGATCTCTCTTTCTGTGCTACCAAAGAGATGGTCAAAGTCATCAGCCACTGAGAGACATCTGTGGTTGAATCTGTCGTATCTCCAAGACAAGGACAGATTATTTTTGCTGAATCCTCAGAGCATGGTGGTCAATGGGGCCATATGCAGGCCGAATACCTTGATGAAGCATCGATAGAAATCAGCAAATCCCAGGAATCTCCGAAGCTCCTTTATAGACTGGGGAAAATGGCCACTCCATAACATTGTTAATTGGCATTAAAGCAGATTTGCTAAATTCTTTTCTAACTGCTGCAATAGCAAACTATCCTGATATTTTAAGAACATAAAATAAAAAATAAAATAAGCATACTTTCTTTCCTTTTGAAACTTAGAAGGGTTCGATTTGGCAGAAGAATGGCAGCAGGAGTTTCTGAGGACACTGGGCAACCATGTACTGTTACCACGTTAACTTTACCACAGCATACACAGTTTATAATAACACAACCATAACGCGTGGTTCATTACAAACGTGGGATTATGAATTATATTGAGAACGTCGTACATAGAAAACACTTTGCTCCAATTTATTTTGTATACTGATAAGCTACTAAAATGATCAAATTCCTTAATTATACTAGAGACTGAAACATCAAAGTGGTCTAAATATAGAATAATATCATCAGCGTACAATGAAATACTATGACTATGATTATGATCATGAATCTTAATCGATACTTCAGATTTCCTGATGGCTTGTGCTAAGTGTTCAAGAGGTAAGTAAAACAATAAGGGGGAAAGCGGACATCCCTGCCTAGTTCCTCGTTATAAAGGGGGGTAATATTACCTGATGCTGCAGGTGAGAGGTATAATGTCTTAATCATAGAAATGAAATGTTCACCGAAGCCAAAACATTGCAGAACTGCCCTCATATAGTTCCACTCTAGCCTGTCAAAGGCCTTTTCTGCATCAAGTGAAAAAAACTCACAAGGGCTCGGATGAGAGTCTGCAAAGTCAAGAATATGAAAGAGTCAACGCATATTGTCAAACGCATTGCGCCCCTTGATAAAACCGGTTTGGTCCTCCTTGATCAAACTATGAATTACCTTCTCCATACGAGAAGCAAAAACTTTAGCATAGATTTTTAGATCACATGGGATAAGTGATATCGGTCTGTAGCTGGAACAATCTAATGGATCTTTCCCTTTTTTAAGTAATGATATCAATTATGTTTTTTGATCTCTATGAAATACACCATAGTCAATGAATTAAGCATGTGTCCCTACCAAATCCCAAATTTCCAAATATAATTCAGGGGGGAGACCATCTAGACCTGGCGATCTGCCCTTTTGAAGGCTTTTTAGAGAGACGTGGAGCTCCTCCAAACTTAATGGGGCCTCCAAAGATTCTTTATCCACCTGTGAGATCCGAGGCAATTCCAATTTATCTAAATACTGCTTACCTTTAAATATGTCGTTAAACGCCACAGGGCTCGTGGTGACCTGATCATCCGATGATTTTATTGTGCTAATATATGCCTTAGACTCACATTCTTTCAGCCTAAGGGCCAATAGATGACTAGGTCTCTCTGTTTCGAAATAATATTTTTGCCTAGTCCTATGTAAGATAAATTCTGCCTTTGAGTGTGAAAGTAAATCATATTCTTCTTTTAAAGAGGACAGCTGTGTAGCCTGTTGCTCAATAAAATGATGTTTTTATAGGTTTTGTAATGATTGGATTTTATTTTCTAATTGTGTAAACTGGTGAATTTTCACTTTGGCAAGAGTAGAAGAAAAAGATATACAGAATCCTTGTATAGTAGACTTAGTCGTTCCCCACAGTATTTGAGGATCCACATCAGAGAGCATATTAATTTCAAGAAATCCCTTTATAAATTCTTTTAGAGAGGTAATGAAGGTCTGATTATTTAATAACGATATGTTAAAATGCCATGTAGGGGATTTGGCTTTAATATCGGAAAGAGGAATATTGCATGAATGAATGAATGAGTGAATGATGCATTTATATAGCGCTTTACTGTGAATTGCTATACAATCATATTGAGGGGGGGTCTCTTCTCAACCACCACCAGCGTGCAGCATCCACTTGGATGAGCAGAATGATCAGATAATAAAATTGGTAATATAGAGATGGAGGAATTAGACGAAATTAAAGATGGGCTGAGAAATATGTAGTCTATCCTAGAGAAAGTCTTATGTCTATTAGAAAAAAAGTGAAGTCCTTCAATTTAGTATTCTGAATTCTCCAAAAATTAATTAAGTTGAGCTCAGTGATAAATTTATTCAGTAATTTAGAAGATGGATTGATTGTTGTATCACATTGTTGTAAAACATAAAAGTAACACAGAAACAGGAACAACAAACAACTATAAACAAGAAACAACAGAGCTCACATTACCGAGGACGTAGGTCTGATTGAGCAACAAAAAATGGTGATGATACGTGACCGGTCCACCTCAATGCAAGATATGTCCCCAAAAGGCCCACATAGTCAAAAATTATTGTAATTAAACCTACTCTCCGTTAGACCCCTCCAAAAAAAGGGGGTTAGTCTTACCAGTAAAGAGACAGTTGTGCTGGATAAATAGGAACAATATCCCAGGAGGAGAGAGAGAGAGAGAGAGAAAAAAAAGAAGGAAAAAAGAAAAAGAGATTTAACAAGTGTCCATGTCCACCTTGTTATTATCCTCTCCTGGGCAGCTGGAATCACCTCCATCCTGGTTATTAAGTTCTTCTCGTTGGGCCGAAGAGATAGAGATGGTGCCGCTGTTTCCTGTTGATTTGTAGAGCTGCAGCATATGTCTTCTTCTGTGACAGTGAGCTGATGAAATCCTCTTCTTTCTGAGGAGAAGCGAACATCATCTGCTCACCTTTGTGCCGTAGTTTAATTACCGCCGGATAGGTGAGAAAGGGCTGGAGACCAAGTGCTGTCATCTTCTTCAAGACTGGATTAAAGGCCTTTCTCTTGGTAGTTGTGGCTGGACTAAAGTCGGGAAAAAATAGTAGCGTGACATTGTCCTGCGTATACTTTACTGGATATGCCTGCCGAGCACCCTTCAGGATCGCCGATCTGTCATGCCATCTTAGTACACGGAAGACGAGAGTACGCGGCCGATCAGAGTTTTTCCTTCCATCATACACGCGATGGGCCCGGTCAATCTCGATGTCATGGCCTTTCAGTGAAGGGATCCACTTGGAAAGATTAGCTCTGAGGAAGCCAGCTGCATCAGAGCCCTCCGCCCCCTCTGGCAACCCCACCAGTCGCACATTATTTCTCTTGCTCCTATCTTCAATGTCCGTCATCTTCTCAGTGAGTTGCTCCAGCTGATTTCTTAAGTTTGTGACTGTCCTCCTATCCTCACGTGCAGTTGTTTGAATGGAATCGACCTGGTCACGTGTCTGCTTCGCCGTGCTAGCTAGTCCCTCAAGCTCCATTCTTAGCTCTTTAACAGAATTGTTGGTCGCTTGTATGTCCGCACACAGGTCAGTACAGAGTCTACCACATGTCTTACTGTCGAGGCCACAACCGAATCCAAAGTACTTTGTTGCTCTTTAAGTGCTAGCTTGATACCGTTAGTGATAGCACCGTCAACATCCTCTCTGGAGATGGTGGAATCTTTTAATTTTTTCTTTGTTGGCGATTTCTTAATCTCTCTTTTCTGATTGTCTTTGACTGTTGAAGTATTCATGATGGGTTAAATATAGAGTGGTTCGAAATTTACTGACAGGATTATATAATATTTGACAGAGTGAGCAGAGCAAAGGACTCTTTGGTGCAGGACAGGTGCATCGCTGTTGAAGGGTCACGTGATCTCCCATTTATGTATTGTGCTTTGAAACAATGTGTATTGTGAAAATGCTAATAATTATTAATAACTAATAATTTCTAAACTGTATCCCTATTTCTTATGTAAACAGTTTTAAAATAAATATAACAGTGTGCAATTCAGATGCTTTGAGGTGGTGGGCAGATAAAAAATTTTTACATCACCGTATAAATACTTACTGACCTAACATTACATGTATTCAGAACAAAATGGTCTAATATAATCTCCCTGATATATATCAGTTTAGCATTATGTAATAGATTAGAACCATATCTTCATGCATTGTGCCTTAAATTCAGCTTCTTACCATTTCCATTTTTCAGTAAAGTAATCCCAGTCTTTCTCAGTCTCCGTAACAGCATATCCTACAGACTTAACAAATGTTTTTGCGACAGGACAAGCCTCCTCCAATAAACCCAGACCCCAGGTTGTGATTGGTCTTCGCTGGACTGCATAAGAGGCGAACAAGGCTGAAGCCACACCTCCAAGGAAACCGGTTGGATGAGGATGGGTCATTCTTCCAGTCTCCACAGCAACCTCAACCAGTGAGGACAGCTGATCAGGACGAGGATATCTTTGAAGAACAGACAATAAGATATCCTTAACATTAATACCAAATATCTGTGAAAATACAAAAAAATAAATAAATACATATGAATGTTTCACCCTCACCTAAGGCCAATGCACATGGACCTCATGGCTGCCCCACAACCTCTGGCTCCTGGGTTATATAGCACCCTGTAACCCCCTTCATGGCCTGGGCGCAACTGGTTAACGCCTTAAGGGAAAGAAGTAAATACAGAATATAAAAAACAAGTTGAAAGTTTTCTGTCAGCATTCTCATTTATCTTAATGGCAGCTGTGCAGCTGGTGCAGGACCCCAGCATTTTGCAATCAGTCATCTTTAGCTATTCATAGATAGAAGTGCCACATCTATAATTACTCCAGATCAGCAGGAAAATTACATCATAAGAACACTTTAGGAATTATAGGGCCAATTTTACTAAACAGGGCAAATTAGCGCGAGAGCGCAATTCCGAACAGCGCCAATGGGTGTGGAAATTTCTGCTGGTGATTTAATAATCACGCAAATGAAAGAACACAGACGCAAAATCTCATTTTCATATCGACCAATGCAATATAACAAACGCAGCTCAAATTAGCGTAGTCGAGAATAAACAATAAAGAAAGAAATAAGCCACAGTACAGTTGAAAAGAACCGAAGGCCAAAAAATGAAGGGTTGCAACAGCTTTGATAGACCTAGTTCAAGCTCACACTGGTGCACAACGTTTTGCTACGGTTTCCGGGTTGAACGACATGTTGAACGACGGGGTTTGAGAATCGTTATCTCTTGTTTGGTGGGTGTGTCAAAAATGTCAGCCCAATCAGCAGCAACATGTATATAAACCACGCGGTATGAAAGAGACAGCTCACACATGGGTCCAAGTAAAGTCGTTTACAAATGTGTGCAGCTGGGTTAGGTTATTGAAGATATTATAAGACATGTTTTTCGAGTGTATTTTCCAGTATTAAAGACATATTTATACCGATTTCATCAGGCTACAAAAATTCTTTAAAAAGAACAGAAAGAATGACCTTCTCAGCTGCCATAGTTGCAACTCTTGCGTCATCAGAACAGGGTGTCCAATGCACCACCGTTTTTGTCTTAAAAAATGTTTTGCACCGTTTTGTCGGGGCTGAATGCAGGCCTGGTATTGTGTGACTCTTAGATGAGGGTTCCAAGTTGTCTTTTATTTCCTGAAGCATATTAAAAATAACATGGCTTGGCAAAGGATATGTTCGGATAATGTGTTCTTCTGGCATTCAAAATAAATTAATATGTGTGGAAAAAATCCTCTCCCTTCTACCACGCGCTCTCTGTTCTCTCCTAACAACAAATTGCATCCATTTCAAGCACAAAATAGTTTAAGACATGCTTTTTTGGGGCATTAAATAATGGCGCAAAGGCCAGTAATTTGACGAGTGCAAACGTTAGTAAATCTCGTTGCTTGATTCATTTGAATACTCTCCCATAAATTTTGTGTCTGAAAGAGAAACTCCTACAAATGCATATTCAATTAGGTCAGGCACAAAAATAACTGTGTACACGCCTTTTCAGCGCCAATTCATCACTGTGAGTCTTTGGTAAAACCTTACGGCAGTACTATCGCTTTTTTAGCACCAAAAGACACCAAAAGATGGTTTGCGCTGGCGCAAGCTGTTAGTAAAAATGGCCCAGTGTTCTGCATTAAATTACAAATTCCACTTCATCCAGTTGCATTAGTATAAGCGCATTACCCAAAAATGGATTGATTATATTGCCCTCTCACCAATGTATTAGCTTAAATTTATAAACACGTCTAGGGGAAATTCCACATTAATGATAACCTGGTGAAAGCCACATTCCAAATTTACTTTGTTTGTAAAAATAATTATTTCAAATAATATCATTTCAGGAGTGAGGGGAACAGAAACTGTGGTTACACTTTATTTTGATAGTCCACTTTAGACATTCTACTAACTATAAGTAACTTTGTAACTACATGTCAACTAATTCTCATTAATTTGCAACTTCATGTCTACCAACTCTCAGAGTAGACTGTTAGGGTAGGTTTAGGGTTAGTAGAATAAGTTGACATATACTTGCAAAGTTTATCATAGTCTGTATGTTGTGGACCCATCAAAATAAAGTGCTAGAAGTTATTAAGCAGACAGTCTACTAATACTCTAATGACTGATAGTTGACATGTAGTTGCAAAGTTACTTACTGTTAGTAGAATGTCTAAAGTGGACTATCGAAATAAAGTGTTACCGAAACTGTATGTATGTACTCATTTATTTATTCATAAATTACAAGTTGAATTATTTTATTATCTCTTACTTTTAATTGGCTAAGAAATTACAATAACCAGTAATCTGTATTCAATCATATTTTTTCCTATATTTTCCTAATGACAATTTTATGGTTTATATTGTCACGTGTGTGTGTGTGTTCCTGTTTAGTTCCGTTTTTGCCCTTATTTGGTATTTCCTGTTCTCATTTGGTTATTTATAGTTCAGTCTGATCACCTGTTTTGTATTAATCATCTCGTTTGCTCCTTTGTTTTCTGGTCTTTATAAGCCTTTAGTTTCTTTCTGTTCTTTGTCCTGTCTGAACGTCATTTTAAGTGGTTGTGTTCATTGATTTTCCCATGTGGATTCATTAAAGACATAATTTGTTTGATCTCGACCTTCGTACTCCTTTGAGCCACTGGCTCCAGCAACCCATGAAGAAGACAGGACTTAAAGATAAGATGACGGCTGAGGGCAAGCTGTGGGGTTTGTGGCAGGCTGGTCGGAGGTTGGAGCGGTATGTGGAGGATTTCCTTGAGCTTGCTAACCAGCTGAGCTGGTATGATGCTGCTCTTGGTGCGTGCATTCAGCTGGGGCTGGATAACGAGACGATCCGATGCGATCTTCCCGTATGTGATTATCCCCTGATCGAGCTGATTAACCTTATCCTTTTATTGAATAATTCAAATTTTGAGGTTGAGGAAATGTTTCAGTCTCATCGTCCAGCCCCATCTGGGGCACGCCGCGTCTCGCCAGCTCATCCCACACCAGGAACCCCCACATACCGCACCAACGGCTCGGAATGCTTACCGAGCTCACAGCCCCAAACCAAAGCTCCACGATCATCCTCAGATCAAGACCATCAGCACGCCCCCCAGAATTTCTAATTTTCCCCAAAAAATTTTTTTGGGTGGGGGCCATATGCCCGTGGCCATGGTGGTCGAGCCGGCAAAGGCCACAGAAGCTCCGCCATGGCCGCCCGAGCCTCCTGATCTGCCATAGCTCCCGGGTCTGCCTGATCCGCCCTGGAGGCCTCCTCCGTGTCCCCATCCTGCACCAGCCTCCAAGGCGATCTGTCACGTGATCACCCTCTAATCTGTCTATTTATTTTACCCACATATTGTTTTATACATGGACAAGATAACAGATAAATCACTTTAGTGGAAGCACATGTGACCAGGTGTTTAATCTTATGTGCGATGAGTGTACAGGTGCTGGTCATATAATTAGAATATCATCAAAAAGTTGATTTATTTCACTAATTCCATTCAAAAAGTGAAACTTGTATATTATATTCATTCATTACACACAGACTGATATATTTCAAATGTTTATTTCTTTTAATTTTGATGATTATAACTGACAACTAAGGAAAATCCCAAATTCAGTATCTCAGAAAATTAGAATATTTACATTTGAGTTTCAATTAATGACCATCCCTACAGTATAAATTCCGGGTATCTCTTGTTCTTTGAAACCACATTAATGGAGAAGACTGCTGACTTGGCAATGATCCAGAAGACGAACATTGACGCCCTCCACAAAGAGGGTAAGTCACAGAGGGTCATTACTGAAAGGTGTAGCTGTTTACAGAGTGCTGTAACAAAGGATATTAAATGCAAAGATGACTGGAAGGAAGAATTTGAGTAGGAAAAGGTGCACAAGCAACAGGGATGACTGCAAGCTTGAGAATACAGTCAAGCAAAGCTGATTCAAACACTTGTGAGAGCTTCACAAGGAGTGGACTAAAGCTGGAGTCAGTGCATCAAGAGTCACCATGCTCAGACGTCTTCAGGAAAAGGGCTAGCAAGCCACTTCTGAACCAGGGACAACGTCAGAAGCGTCTTACCTGGGATGTGGAGAAAAAGAACTGGACTGTTGTTCAGTGGTCCAAAGTCCTCTTTACAGATGAAAGTAAATTTTGCATTTCATTTGGAAATCAAGGTCCCAGAGTCTGGAAGAAGAGTGGAGAGGTCCAGTGTGAAGTTTCCACAGTCAGTGATGATTTGGGCTGAGTCATCATTAACAATGAACCAATCATATTAGAAGGGAATGATTTAATGTGACATGCTATTTTTGCTACATACCTTTCCTATATAAACTGTTGTATCTTTGTTGCTGGTGGGATTCTCTGTGATTGAGATGAGATCAGCCGTGATTAAAAGCATATTCAAAGCCATCGTCTGGTGACTGTTTGGTTACTGCTGTGCAGCAGGTATTAGGGAACAGAGATCTTAGTCTCAAGTGATAATATTCATAGGGGGCGAGACATCACTGCACACATCTACAGCACATTAAGGTTCCAACATGTCCAACTAACCCACGGTAGAATCCCAATCAAGAAAAAATCGTAAGAAATAAAAAATATATATATTTAAATAATAATAATAAAAAAATTATAATAATTTGGAGGACGGAACAAAACCTTGTCGGAGCTGTAAGAGGTAACGGTAACATGATGTGCTGAACGTAGGCTGCTTTTAAATGAAGATTTATTTATAAAACAAAAGTTTTTCTTTGGCCAGATTAGCCTACACATTCTTAGCATAAACAAGCTTTACTCCATTCAAACTTTAACTGTCACTGTTTCTGTCACTGCAACTTCCCAAACAGGTGAACAAATGCACAACAATGGAATATGCTGAGCCCGTCTGTCTGATGAAGATGATGCATTTTAAAAACACATTCATATTATAGAGAATGTTGTTAATAATTGCATCATTAATGGTCTATCTCATCCACCCGCAATTAATCAGAATAAATTTTTTTTTTATTACCCGATCTGGTTTAATTGGGTTTATACTGTTGCAGTATTTGTAGAGTTTTAGGCAAGAATGTAGTCATTTAAAATTTAAATATGCAGTTTGTTCAAAAATGCAGTAAAGACCGGAAACAACATTTGCAGAGATGTGAGCTCAAAGGCGTCAGCGGCTGTTTAGCACTCACAAACATGCCGTGAACAGCCCTACGTTGGCCAGTTCTTCTGGAATTTGCCGCTGACTCTTATGTCACTATAGTGGTTAAACATGAGATATAATTTGTATTGGGTATATGTAACGGGCTATCTTTGGTCTCATTAATCTATTATTTCGGAACAAATAGTTTTGGCTGTGTCACAAATCGAGCCTGAAACAATAGGTAAGTGAAATGACAGGACGATTTATTGACAGGTTTGGATGCAGATCATTAGGAGCAAATGGCAGATGAGAATCTAGGACTTAGAAACAGTTCAGTGGGTCTTAGCTGAATGCTGATGATTATATTTTGCTGCAGGATTGTCAGAGATCGGGAACCAGGAACTAAGGAGCACAACATTGGAGAATCGCAGGAGGACTGTCGGGAGTCTAAAAGATAAGTATACACAGGTAAGTGCACACTGGGTCTGGGAACAGTTCAGGGTAGTGAACGGTAGACCGGACGATGAATGTCTGAGTGAAGCATGTATTTAAAGGTGTGCTGATTGATGGCTGCAGGTGCGGGTGATCAGTATTCAGGTGATTGTGATCTGGTGAGTGTTGTGCCCGGTGACTGAGGTGACTGAAGAGGTTGTGACTGTGATGAATCCCTGACAGGCTGAGGGGAAATTTTCATAACTTTATATTTTTATATAACTTTACCAGAGTGCTGCCTTTGTACTCTTGACTAAATTGCTTGGTAACTTTTTAATGGCTGTTGTTGTTTATTAAATATTATTGTTCAAAAAAATTATATTTTATATAAATAATAATTTAATAGTCTTTGGTAATGAGAAACGGTGAGTTATTGATTATGATTTTGGTTAGATGGTTACTCATGTTATCAATAGTTACAAAATGTTGTTGCATACCTATAATAGTTGATCTTCCTGGCATCCTCCCGTCCATGTCCTTCATTCCCTCCACATATCGGAAAGCAACCTCATGCAGTAGCTCCTCACCTGCTTTTCCTGCAAGGTAATGAAAGCTCAAAATATTTGTTGCATTTTAGAAAAAATCTGTATCATAATTCAGTAACTGAAATTCGGTGTTACCCAAACCAAACCCCGACTGGATGGACTAACCTGTTGCTAAGGCTTCAGCAGTTGCCAAGTGCAGCACGGTGTCATCACTAACTGGCCAATCAGGAAGCTTCACAGAGATTTTTTTCAGCCCCCCTAGCTCTTGCAGTTCCTAGTATATTATAATAGATTAGGGTGATTTCACAGTAACTCAGCTTAAAATGGTGGTCTACAGTTTCCTGGTGACTTAATCACTAATTCCAAAGGTTTTAGTCTGTGACTGACATAAAAATTCCTTAGGACCTCCTTATGCACCAGCAGTGAGTGAAACAAAGGGAGATCACAAAGATTCATCCAAATCCATTCATAACTGTTTCAAACATTAAAATTAAAATTGCAGAGTTGAGGTGCTCTATAGTTAAAATAAGATCTTGCACGTTTTACGTTAATTGTGTGGGTCTGTCAGGGAGCTGTGGTAGTGTAGCTATGTCGGACTTCGTAACACATAGGGTACCCCTTTATTTTTCAACGTTCAGGGTCCTCCGTTGCTTTAAATGAGAAAACGTTGGCATAATATGCCAACACGAAAGGCACTGGGAATTTTATCGTCATCATTATATATATAATTTTATATAATGGGTAATATTATTGCCATTATTGCATATATATCGGGTGTGATTTTTCAATGTAAACAGTCACAACAGTTTTATTTACATTACAATATTTACACATTTATGAGCACGTAACCCAACCCCTGCCCCTAAACCTACCATTTGTCAATAAAACACAAGGTATAACACGCAGATACAACTACAGTAACAATTTATTCAAAAAGTATTAATATTCCAAGTCTTCTGAGGCAAAATGATTGATTTGTGAGAGGAATAGATGCTATCGCCATCTCGGTCCGCCGTAAATTTCATCCTGTGTGCTGCAGTCTGTGCACGAATAAAAAGAAATGCCGCCAGTAAAAGCCTTATGTCAGCCTTGGTTGTGAAATGCTATTGGCTCTTGTGTGTCTCATGACCGACTGCATCATGTTAATGTTCGGGAGTATCTTTTTGAATGAGATGTGAGCCCGTTAACGGAGCCGGATCATTTTCAGTTATTAAAACCTTATGTTTTACTCTCTTCTTGGCATAAAGATATTGTATGGCTTCAGAAGGCTCGGAATGCAACAGGACTTGTTTGTAATGCTTTTATACTGCTTGTTTATGGTCAGTTTTTGCAATAAATACCTGTGAGTGTACTTATATTTGCCTGCTATGAGTTTTATATTGTTCAGAAGTGGTTCAGAAGGTTTAGGTGCTCTAACGAAAGTATAAATTTATATAAAATAATTTATATTTTTTACAAATGCATGCAAACCATTAAATTAAGACAAACAACTGAAAACAATGGAGGATGTTGTGCATCGAAAAATTATGCTAAAGGTGCAACGTTAAAGTCAGACACTCTCCATATGAAAGAGCAAGCGATTCAAACCTTTATTTCAACCCCCACGATGAAGCTGAACTGCCCCCAACCCCCTCCAGCTGGACTGAATTCAGTCACAATACTGGTTGCTCAGTGTAAACTGGACATTCTCTATCTAAAAGAAAAAAAAATGGTATAACATAAACCAGCGAACTGCAGAATACACACATCTGTATTAATCATTTTATATATCATTTTTATTTAAAAAAAACAATCCAGGATTTGAACCTGTATCGCTGAAATCACTGACCTTCTACCACTTGACTATGGATTAACTTGATAAACCAACTTCCCTTTTCCATTGAGTGTTTGCGCAAACACTCAATGGAAAAGGGAAGTTGGTTTATCAAGTTAATCCATAGTCAAGTGGTAGAAGGTCAGTGATTTCATCTCAATAAAAAAAATAACAGTGGCATCATGCAGATAATTCTTGTGTGTTTATTATAGTGCAACGAAGCGGTGTTCAAATGCTGATCTTATACAGTGGGGGAAAAAATTACTTTATCCCCTGCTGATTTTAAATGTTTGCCCACTGACAAAGAAATGGTCAGTCTATAATTTTAATGGTAGGTTTATTTGAACAGTGAGAGACAGAATAACAATAAAAAATCCAGAAAAACACATTTCAAAAAAGTTATAAATTGATTTGCATTTTAATGGGTGAAATAAGTATTTGATCCCCTATCAGTCAGCAAGATTTCTGGCTCCCAGGTGTCTTTTATACAGGTAACGAGCTGAGATTAGGAGCACTCTCTTAAAGGGAGTGCTCCTAATCTCAGTTTGTTACCTGTATAAAAGACACCTGTCCACAGAAGCAATCAATCAGATTCCCAACTATGCTTTGGGGGGTGTTTTTCTGCTTAGGGGACAGGACAACTGCACCGCATCAAAAGGAACGTTAGTCGGGGCCATGTACCGTCAAATCTTGGGTGAGAACCTCCTTCCCTCAGCCAGGGCATTGAAAATGTGCCGTGGATGGGTATTCCAGCATTACAATGACCCAAAACACACGACCAAGGTAACAAAGGAGTGGCTAAAAAAGAAGTACATTAAGGCCCAGGAGTGGTCTAGCCAGTCTCCAGACCTTAATCCCATAGAAAATCTGTGGAGGGAGCTGAAGGTTCGAGTTGTCAAACGTCAGCCTTGAAACCTTAATGACTTGGAGAGGATCTGCAAAGAGGAGTGGGACAAAATCCCTCCTGAGATGTGTGCAAACCTGGTGGCCAACTACAAGAAACGTCTGACCTCTGTGATTGCCAACAAGGGTTTTGCCACCAAGTACTAAGTCATGTTTTGCGAAGGGGTCAAATACTTATTTCAAGCATTAAAATGCAAATCAATTTCTAACTTTTTATATATATAATTTATAAAGTTTTTTTTGGATTTTTTAGTTGTTATTCTCTCTCACTGTTCAAATAAACCTACCGTTAAAATTATAGACTGATCATTTCTTTGTCAGCGGGAAAACATACAAAATCAGCAGGGGATTTTTTCCCCCGCTGTATTAGATAGATAGATAGATAGATAGATAGATAGATAGATAGATCCAAAGAGCGATCATACATTATTAACGTCTTACTGTTGTTATTAAATTTAGATTCAGTCTTACATGTATTCTGTAGCTTATTGTGAATAACCATCAGTTTTGGACATGGCAAAGCTAAACTGCACCTGATTTTACAGCCTTGCATTTCAGCCCAAGCTTGACGGGTCTCGGTTCATGAAGACTGAGATGGCAAAAAGCTTTTGTTGATATAGTGAGTGCAAACAAAAATATGGGTAGACCATTTAAGGTTCCGAATGAATTATTAGTCCTATCTGTATGAGCAAAAAATGATGGCGTACTTCAAATGGTTTCCACTGTTATGAGGAACAAAATGCAAGTGATCACGCTGATGCCTCCATGCATTAAGCACGCTTCAGCTTCCACTCTCCGAAAAAATATACGCCTAACAGCGCAGTTTTAAATGTTTAAACTAACATTGTAATATTCTTGAAGTGTTTTATATCTATAGATTAACTCTGCTGTCTGCCGCTATCCGCTTGGTCGTCACTTTTAAAAAAAGCTTGAATTTAACAAAAAAAAAAAAGTTCCAAACCTAATTAATTAATATTGAAACAATAAGAAATATAACTTCGCAATTAAAAACAAAACAGGAAGCGAGAGAGAGAGGATTTCTGCGTTTGGAAACGAATGTTGTGAATCAGAGGTTGTTTTCTAATTAAATTACAAAATTCTTAAGTTGTATTGTGTTGTCTAATTCATTTTTTATTTTTACAATTTACGGATACGGATCTCCCGCATCATCTTCAACAAAGGAACAGCATTCCTCAGGAACGTCTTGTAGATTGCAGGATCTCCAGTGGGAAGGTCCTAACAGTATTGTTTCTAGCCCTTTTGTCTTCAGGTATAAAATTATATCCCACAGACAGAACTTTGGGCGAAGCTAGGATTCATACAAGGATTAAGACTGTTTGAAGGAAGACATGTTAACATCACTATTGAAGAACTGCTACACTACCATCTTCAATAAATTCTTCTCCCCACAAACATTTTGGTCAAGCCTACTTACATTTTTGTATTAGAGAAATCTAGTACATTGGTGAGCCACCAAAAAGACTGCTCAGCAAAAATACAGTAAAGATGATAATACAAGGGGCAACATTTTGAGTTAGAAGGGGTAGTATGCACTGACTTGTTTAGACAGATATTGTCTTGACAAGAAGTTAAAGTGGATCATAAAGTGTCAGTTGCTGTATTTACATCCAGAGATGAGAAATGGATGGGTGAGGGAAAAGGATGACGCTACAGAGGAAAGATGGAAGGGTGAAAGGGAGCGTAGGTTTCGCCTAAAAGTAACTGGTAGAGGAATTGGTTACACACAGATAGTAATATGCAAGTTAAATGTAATAAAGAAATGAGCAGAGATGTCTAGAGGTTTTACCAAATGTTGTCTGTGATACAATTGCATGTGTAAATTAAGTCAAGCTGGTTGCCTGATTTGTTATGGCTTGTGGTGGTAAGCCATTTGAGATCGAATGAAGCTAGGTGTGGAAGTGGATGTCTGCAGTGTAAGGCTTCTCCAGATGGATTTCGAAGTCACCAAAGACTACAAGTGGACTGCCATCCACAGAGAATGAGGACAGCAGCCCATACAGCTCCTCTATAAAGGTGCCCAGTTGACCAGGAAGGTGATAAATCATTACAATATGGAGTTTAAAAGGAGCTGTTACCATAATAGCATGAAACTCTAAATATTTTTTGTTGCATAGGGAAGAGTGGGTTGAGTATTTCCAATTATTAGAAATGAGAAGACCAGTACCCTTCCAACCTGACGGGGGTGAGAGAAAGGGAAGTTGTTAGAGAGAACAGCAGGGGTTGCTGAGTCTTCTGGACGAATCCAGGTGTCAGTCAAGCCCAAGATAATAAGAGTAGACTGAGAAGCAATGGCCAGAGTTTTTGTTGACAGCTGATTGACAATTCCAGAGACCCACAGAAAATGACAGAGGTGCAGCAGAAGAGGTGCAGATTGGATGCAGCATAGCAAGATTGCATTGCTGTCTGCGTGTGATGTTAGAGCATTGTTGAGAGAGAACAAGAATGTATTGATGGTATTTATTGATGTCCACCTAATAAATACCACCAGGACATAGTCTAATCTTTATCCAAATTTCAGTAAGTAGTAGTATTGTTTATTTATTTATTTACTAAAAATAAAACTGAAAATCAGTTGGAAATTGAAAACAATACAAAAAATAAATAAAAATAAATAAAAATAATTTAAAAAACAATACTATAATAACATGGCTCTGAAGTCCAGTATTTTGAGGCTTGGGTACCACGATACTATTTTAGTATGCTATAACAGTGCAACACTACATGATACTTGGAAGACAGACAGACTAACTGACACGTGTAAATGATTTCCAATAGTACTAAGTGATAGCATTCCAAAGATTCTGCACATATAGCTGTTAAGCTAAAATATTCCTTCAAGAAATGTGCCAACATTTTTTAATAATAACCTATATAATACAGATATATGTCTAACAATAAACTGAATATTTTAAACATTAACAATAAACTTATAATATTAAAGAAATATTAAAATATTAATGCAAAGATTTTTTAACAGTAAGAATTGTTGAATTTTTGTATGTCTGACCTGGTGGATGGCAGGGCCAGAGTCGTTAAATTCCCACAGCTGATTCCTGTAACCCAGAGCATCTCCTACACCGCTGAGCAGCATGCCTGCTTTGTAATGACCCACAGTACTGCAAGAAGATTCATTCATTTTAACAATAAAATAGATATGTTCTAAATATTACATACCACTTACGATACAATGCTAGACTGGACAATATGTTTACTTAACTTTACCAATGATACTGGTAACATTATAGGGGGGTACGGTGGCATTAGAGCTAGACTAAGGCCCAATCACATTTATACCCCTTAGCCCTTCCCCTTTCCCCTTTCACACGTTCATGTGAAGGGGTAGGGGTGTCTCAATTCTCTTTGAGAAGGGGTAGGGGTAGGGGTAGGGGGAAGGGCCAGATAGCCCTTCAAACGAAGATTTTTCAGGACCACACTTCAAACGAAGGGGTATGAATCATCTCAGCGTAAACCGGCTACAGCAGCAACATGGCTGGCCGAGCGAACAAAAAGACACATAAATGTAAGCATTATTGATATTAATAACGTTTTTTTAATTATTATTATTATTAAAATTGAAATTCCCTCCCGTCACATAAAACCAGAGGTGTAAAAAGTACTCAAAAATTCTACTCAAGTGAAAGTAAAGATACTCAGTGAAAATTTTACTCAATTAAAAGTACAAGTATCTGACCAAAAACATACTTGAGTAAAAGTAAAAAAGTACAACTTTAAATTGTACTCAAGTATTAAAAAAGTAGAAGTACTTTTTTTTTTCTGACAGATATACAGAAGTTTGGTTAAATGGAGAAAACGAACTAAATGAAGCTGCAAATACCTGACCTCACCACCTTTTACGTATAGAGCTTGGGAACCTACGTCACGCCGTGTCGGATTCCGCCATGTTTTAGGTCACGCTCAGGAGCACACAGCATAAACAAATGCAAATCACCACAGAAAAAGCTGACCGTTTTACATTCATATTTTTTGAAAAAACATCTTACATACACTTAGAATAAAACGGACTAATATGTAAATCTCTTTAAATAAAAAAAAATAAAAAAATCGCTCTGTTGTTTGTCTGAGGCTGCAAATATTCATTACTAATCAGTCTCCTTCACTACAGTGGTACTGATATGTGCTAACTGCTAAAACACTTACGACAATTGACCATGGTTTTACTATAGTAAACGTGTAGCGACCTTGTTTTTGGTGTATGTATTACCATTCCTATAACCACAATCTTATTAAATACCATGGATAAACTATGGTTAGAGTAGCAAAACCATGGCTAATTTTGTAAGGGGAGAATACACTATAGCTAGATCTCAAACAGTGGATCATTGTTATATCGTGATGTTTCCCGGTAAAACTGCTCAGTGTTAAGAATTAAGCCATTATAGAGGTAACAGAATTTAAAGCTGCTTTGAAACGATGTGTATTGTGGATGCTATGCAAATAAATACATTGACTTAACCGAACCAAGTTGAAGATTCCTTTCTACTAGCGATGCCGAACAACGATGCGAGCGATCAAATGAAGGAAACTTAATCCATACAAAAAGTGGCCAGGTATTAACGAGCTGCCGCAACATTACCATATATGATTTCCTTCTATTTGTGGTGTGAGGGCTTACAGTTTAATGCAAATCACTGTATCTATATAATATATTAAATCTACAGAGATGAATTATAAAGCCACATTTTATTTTAGATATTTACCATACGAGTTTCGGTTTAATTTTCATCTGAGTTCCGTAGTGAATGTAGACATATTTAATGTTTATGATTCAACTTAGATCGCGTTGGAATGATCAATTGCCATAGCCCTTATCATCAATGTCTGCAGGTAAAACCTCTTTTTACGGCATTATAACGTGGAGAAAGCACGTTTTTCACACCGGCCGTGCAAAGGGATATGACAATTGATGATACAGTAAGCCTTAACCACTGCAACGCGATCTTAAGTAGAATAATATAAACATTAAATAATATAAAAAGTCTACATTCACTACCACTCAGTCTCCGCTGTAGCTCCCGTGACCTAAATTCCCAGAATGCATTGCCGCTGTGACGACACATTCCCAGACTCTATTCTACATGTCTTTGGTCATTAAGAGCTGTTGTAGAGTGACAATGAATTGTCAGTTGTTGGGATGACCTGTAGAGGGCAGGCTTAAAAAGCAGCAGAGAAGAACTTGGTGTGTGTAAATTGACTCCACCTGTGATGTGATTGAGTGTACTAATGGATGATGTATGTCGTTGAGTAAATGCAACCTTGAACCGATCTGGCCTCCTCAAGTTATTACAAGGGCCCTGCTAAATTTTCATGTGCAAAGACTGAACACGTCTCCAGAGAGGAAATGAGCTGCTCGTGCGTGAGTAAATATGTAGGCTAATTTTGATACTTGACTATACCATTATGACATGTAGGCATTTTTATATTTATGTAGCCTACACATTAACATGGCTTTCTATGGAGACCAGAATATGAGAGCACCCAAACGGAAGCTAGATTCCATCATTTACTCAGGAAAAAGGTGGATATACATAACATTTCACTCCTATGGCAATGGTAGGATGCTAGTAAAACGGCATAGAAATTGCTCGGTTTTTAAAAGTCTGAAATAGATGTTGCTCTATCAGAAAGCAGAAGATGGAGAAATAGCGCTGACTACATACCAGAGGCGTGTCTAGAGGGGGGGGGGGGGCACGGGGTGGCACCGGCCTCCCTCAAAATATGCCCCCCTTTGTGCCATTGGATTAGAGTGCTGTCAATTTCACAATACTCAACACCATTGGATGCTGTCAAGTGCACAGCTCAAACAGGAGAAGCGCGATTTCGCAGGCTGCAGACCACGTCTCTGTTCATTGTAAGTATTAAATTATAATTATAGGCCTATATATAAGCTCCTTAGAGTTTGTACGTATTCGTGTTGCCGCGATGCACCTATACCGCTTAAAATAGAAATTAAATGTTACGTTTCTTCCTCTTGTTTCAAAGATTAACGGCAAAATCACTTTCCCAAATAGTCTGCAGTAACGTGGTAAACGCTAAAATGTGGGGTTTTAATGATGTTAGTGTTCTGACACTTGGCATTTTAAGATGTAGAATTATAGAAATTGTATGTGTTCAAAATGTAGAAACTAAAGTAATTTTACTGGTTGTAGATGACCAGAAGCTTCGTCTTGACCTTTTTTACAGTCTATGGTCTTGATTACTCTTTTCAAAGAGTGGTTACTGGTGTAAATATTGCACAACAAGGTATTACGTTATTGTAGTTCCTCATATCAATGTTTAATGAGAATGCAGCGCATGTGACTCACCAGTCCATGTTTGAATATCTCACCAGCTTGGCCTGTATCAGAGAATGTGGCTGGAAACCGCCGCGGATACAAACTTTTTACTCTCTACTCTTACTATATTTACCAGGTGTATCAATGACAGGGCACCTAGGCAGTGTATCTTGCTCCACTTCTCACTCAGCGTGGGTTATCTGTTGAAGTTCCGTTCTTTTGACGTAAGTGGTATGTATGGCAAGCCGTTTTAGCATTTAATACACCTGGCTCTACTAGTCATAATGTAGGTAAAATACAGTTACATTTAAGTATTCTTAAATTTTGACTTGTCATAATGAAGATTGAAATAACAGTTGTATCTTTATGAATCATAATTATAATTTGAATAGTCAAAATGATAATTATTAATTAACATTCTGACTTCAAATTATAATTATATAAATAATTATCAATATCATTATTATTTGACTAGTATAAAGATATGTGTAATGACATCATAAATATCTTAAATTGACATGTCACACACAGGCAAAGCCAAGCAAACACAAAATGTTCCCCCAACATTAGTAATAATTACGTTCTAGGATTTTTATTTTATTTTTTTTTCTGTACATGGAAATGACATACAGTGAGCCTCAAACACCATTGTTTCCTCCTTATGTAAATCTCGTGAATAAAAAAGACCACTGAAAAACAGGCGAATCCGAACATAACACAGACTGTGATGTAACAGTTGGGATAACTAATAGGCCAGCCGCCAGCCGAACAATCAGAAGTTCTGCAGGTATTGTGAAGAAACAAGCGAGAACAACAGCAAAAATGGCAGATCATGTAAATAAATGTTACTTTCCAGGCTGTGCAGGAGATGTGAAGTGCAGGGATGGGTTGGTGTCTGTATTCAGAAAGGATACTGAATTTGAATACCGTTTGTGGAGTCGGAGCTGGTGAACAATGGATCTTTATTCACAGTCTGCTCCACCGAGGAGGACTTCACCAGCCCCACTCCTGACCCAGAGCCCAGCCAGCCATCACTCCGCTACATGGATAGTAAGCCAGAGCCCACCGCAGACAGAGAGCCTGTCAGTGGCGGTTCTACATTGAATTACTCCCCGGGCGAGACCCCCTCTGAGCGCCCATTATAAAATAGTATGCAATAACTTATTGAGTGTAATTTTTAAATTTTATTTCTAATTATTAAATGGATGCCACCTTATTGGGACAAAAGCCCTCTCTACACCTACCCTAACCCTACCCGATACTTTGTTCAACTTTTTGATTATTTCCTTCATTTTTATTAAAAAATAAAAGCTTTTCTGATGTGATTTGAAATTTAAAAAGGGAGAAAAAAAGTTCGCCAAAAGGCAGATTCGAACCCCGGTCGATCGTGTCAAAAGAAGTGTATTGCAAACTTTACCGTCTGCACCACTGAATCTGACAACTAGTAACTGTCTTTTGCATATTTGACTATCCCAATCATACATTTGTGGGTGGAGTTAATGTAAATAGCCTCTGCCAGCAACATAGCTATTTGTACTTTAATAGACACTCCGATTTTTTTTTTTAATATTCCCAACAATTAAACAGTTGCCCACATAAAAAAAAACACTTCCCGCGCCCCTGGGTGTGACTGACTTTAGCCCACTTGTCCCACTAATTTGAGAGAGGTGAACTGTCCCCCGCGGCCGCACCCCCCTCCCCTTTCCACTTCTCACACAGCTTCTGTGCTCGGTACCTTCTCAACAAGCAGGGGCGCCAATTTGCCGCACAGTTATATGATAGATAATATGATAGATAATAGAAAACCGCTTAGCGGCGCAGATGATTTTTTTTTTTTTTTTTTTTTTTCAAGTGCTTGTGCCGCCCCCCACGTGTCATGAAAAAACGGGGCTGCCCCGTTTGCCCATGCCTAAAACCGATACTGGAGCCTGTACTCGCCACGATCAACGAGTCTGTGCTAATGGATGTGACCGAGCCAAACATTGCCGCGGAGCCCAAGCTTGACAAAACGTCTGACCAGGTGCGTGAGCTGGCAACAAGGAGTGTTATCATGGGAGTCCTCATTGAGATTACTGTCACTTTTATGCTCTGTTTTGGTTTAGTTTTCTGTGTTTCCGTTCTCCTGCCTAGTTTGTTGCCATGGATTTTGATTAATTAGCTCCACACCTGTTTCAGTTCTTCCTGATTACCTTCCCCATGTATTTAATCCCTGTGTCTTCTTCAGTTCAGTGTTTGCTGTTGTTTTGGATTGCAGATATTTTTGTTTCCTTCATGTTGGTTTATTAAAAAGATCTTACTTGGACTCTAATCCTTTGTCATGCACTCTTTATGTTTGACAGTACCGTAACATGTGAAATGAATGAAAAGGGTTGATTGTGGCACTTCATAGTTTCATTTGTTACATTGCATCAGATTTCTTTTTGAGCACGGTCTGCAGAGTTGAGCATTATAACCAATCACACACGTTCCTGTTGAGCTTATAAATGCAATGTCCATTCAGAGGCATTTTGATTTGTCTCTGCAGAGAACTCTAGAGATGTTCAGTGTGTGCACTCATTGACTGAATTCTGATAAACATGCATTCGCAAATAATGATGTCGGGTTCGCGAACGAATCGTTCTATTTAACCGAATCTTCTTGGTGAACTGGTCGAACCAGTTCACTGAATCGTTTGAAACGGTTCGCATCTCCAATACGCACTAATTCACAAATTGCATAAGTTATTCGGTTTTTAAACGTGTCTGACACTCCCTCTGAGTAAATAAACCAATATCCTGAGTTATTCAGTTACTACAGTGCATTGACTGAACTGCTGTAAAGAGAGAACTGATGATGAGCACTAGCAGAGCAGCTGATAGACTGGGCATGAGTGCAGTGAACGCACATGGCCACTGCTAGAGCAGTTCTCGAGTCAAGAATCGGTTGCAACGGTTTTCGGATCACCGGTACTCTCAACCGAGGCTACCTTATAGTTTTTGAAACAAATGATGGAGCAAATTAAAGTATTACTCATTTTATTTATTTTTAAAAGATGAATGTATGTGTGTTAAGGACCATAATAAGATTTATGAAATACAGTAATTAAGTGATGACCAATTCACAAATTGAGTTTGTATTAAATAGAACTGATGAGCAGCAGAGCAGCTGATATACTGAACGTGAGTGCAGCGTGCCGGTTAGAGCGGTTCTTATGGAGTCAATTTAATGCAAGAAGAAAATAAGTTTTGCAAACAAAAATAAAGAATTGCAAAATATAAATAAAACAGAGCAAAAGCAATGATTTTGCAATACATATTTTCCATGGCCATATCTACTAATTTATTTGCAATGCAGCTTTTATTTTGCGTTTCAGTCAAGTTTGAGCTTGCGATACCGTTTTCCCTTTGCGCTTCACGTTTCTGCGTCTCACTTTGTGGCGCTGTTTTGACATGGGGTGGAGTCAGGGGACGGGGGCGTGTCCAACAGGCCTGGGCATGCCTCCCTGGAAGTGACGTCATCGGCCCGAGACGCAGATCACAGCTGATCCAGGCACCGTCATTGAGCAGAGGCATGCGGGTGGATCGTTTCCTTTTATTCACTAGCTTTAAAACATGCATGCTTCGTTTTATTAACAAATGTATATGTGTATTAGCAGCGTTTGCTCAAATTAAAGAAGTTGTTAATATGAACATCTGCTGTTTATTTCTCTCAATGTGTGCGCACTTTTATAGCATTAAAATGTGTATTGTTTCATCTGGTTAACTAAATGTGCATTAATAGTGCTTGTTTAAAATCTCTTAACCTGACAGCGCTCTTTGTTTACAGTAGTTCAGAGTTACTGCTAGTTTTAATGTAAAAGAATGCAATTAACTTCACAAACTATACATCATTAAAAAGGTCTAAGACTCAAGCTTCATATCCATCTCGACTTCGTTTTTCATTTACTCCTGGCATAAATTAAGAAATGACTGTCACTGGAAGTTTAAAAAAAAGATAAAGTCTTTTTGGTTTAGTTTTGTCGTGGCCACGAGATATTAAGTCGTGGGAACGTGATAATACTGTATGTCGTGGCCATGAGTTTAATCATGCATAAACAAACCCGCGTGACCATAGCAACCTGGGATTATCAGAGATTGATCAAATATATTTATCCATCCCACAGTCCGTTGATCGTGTCTTTTTATGTAATATATGTGTATATTAGGCTATTATTATTATTATTATTATACAGCCCTGAACGTTAAGAGATCGAAATGAAGGGAAAATAAATCAAATAGCCTACATTAACAACGAATATAAAAATATTACCAATACTAATAAAATACATGGACTTACAAGACTTGTGGGATGGATAAAAATGTTTTCTTGTCGGCCTGTTTTAATATACTTTATGTAACATTTACATACATGTGCATACATAAGCGATACAGTCCAGTACGTAGCCTATGGTTAACACTTCAACCACCAGAGGTCGCTGTATACCTAAAAGTGCCAGCGGGTCAAATTTACCCATGCCATGACTACTGTTTTGATATGGCTAAAAACGTAGTATGTCACTGTATTATGCCACTGTCTTCACAATGTCTAGAGTCATAAAATTATTATTTTTAGTCATCAGCTATGTTTTTGTCCTGTTGTTTTAAGTTCACAGCTATTTTTAAGCAGGTTACACTAATCACTTTTCTTAATGATGAATATAAACCAGCCTGCAATGACAACGAGAATTACGAGGAAATAAATACATATTTGGGTGTTGTAATATTATAGCTAATAAAATGTTTCAAGATAACCCATGTTATTTAAATGACTAAAACACCCTAAATAGACTATTATAAGCAATACTAATTCACCACATTGCAAAGGATGTACAATGGCAAATTCAAGTGCACAGTTTCACCTAATTAATTAATTTGTTTAGTTATATAATTTATCATTTGAATAAGAGAACAAAACCAATAAACTTGGGGTAATCATAAAAATTGTTTTATTCATTACAGCATAATTCAGATTTTTTTTCAGGAATAAATAAGCAACACAGTAGCGAACCATAAACGATAAAAAATTGCAAACACAAATTAATATTTAATCCAAAGTTTGAACATTTATGAGTAGAGGAATAAACATCTAAAACATCTTCATTTGAACGTGATGACAGGAATTATTATAAATTTGTCCCGATGGCGCTTATAGGTATAAATGCCCCATTTTTGTTCTGGTTTTATCTAAACAATTTTTTTAACAATAAACAGGGGATTGTAAATAACACAATTTTAGTAAAAGTCAATGACTGTAAGACTTGGATATTTTTAATTGAAAATATATTATGTAGCCTATTTGAAAAACAGCCATGGGTAAAATTACCCCGTGATGGTGTTAATATAATAATTTAATGTTTTTTTTTGTTTTTTTTTGTATAATTTCTTAATTAAAAATAAAATATTAATAAATACATCTCTGATAATCCCAGGTTGCTATGGTCACGCTGGTTTGTTTACCCATTAATATCTCGTGACGTGGCCACGAGAAATTTAAACCAAAAAGACTCAAGCTTCATTTTTTTTTTTTTTTTTTTTAAACGACAGTCATTTCTTAATTTATGCCAGGAGTTATGTAAATGAAAAACGAAGTCGAGATGGATATGAAGCTTGAGTCTTAGACCTTTTTAATGATGTATAGTTTGTGAAGTTAATTGCATTCTTTTACATTAAAACTAGCAGTAACTCTGAACTACTGTAAACAAAGAGCGCTGTGCACAGGTTAAGAGATTTTAAACAAGCACTATTAATGCACATTTAGTTAACCAGATGAAACAATACACATTTTAATGCTATAAAAGTGCGCACACGTTGAGAGAAATAAACAGCAGATGTTCATATTAACAACAACTTTAATTTGAGCAAACGCTGCTAATACACATATACATTTGTTAATAAAACGAAAGCATGCATGTTTTAAAGCTAGTGAATAAAAGGAAACGATCCGCCCCATGCCTCTGCTCAATGACGGTGCCTGGATAAGCTGTGATCTGCGTCTCGGGCCGATGACGTCACTTCCAGGGAGGCATGCCCAGGCCTGTTGGACACGCCCCCGTCCCCTGACTCCACCCCCATGTCAAAACAGCGCCACAAAGTGAGACGCGCAGAAACGTGAAGCGCAAAGGGAAAACTGTATCGCAAGCTCAAACTTGACTGAAACGCAAAATAAAAGCTGCATTGCAAATAAATTAGTAGATAAAGCCATGGAAAATATGTATTGCAAAATCATTGCTTTTGCTCTGTTTCACTTATATTTTGCAATTCTTTATTTTTGTTTGCAAAACTTATTTTCTTCTTGCAATACTTCATTTTCTTTTGCAAAACTTTATTTTCTTTTGCATATATATGCGGCATTAAATTGACTCCATAGGTTCTCGTTCTCGAGTCACACCAGTCTGAACTGAACTAGTTCTTTAGAACAACTGATTGCTATGAGCACGGGTAAACCGTGAGGACTTGAATGAGGGGACCAATATGGAGAAACGTACGTTTATCTAATAACAAATAAATCGTAATGGATTATGCATAGTATGTGGATCAAGCTTCTGCGCTAATGAGAAGTAGTTTATTCACTTTACATCTTCAATACTTTAAAACATCCTCGTTTGCACATCACTGCTTGTACCTTTATTTGTGTGCTTAACATTAGTTGCAAAACTTAATTTTAAGAAACTTGTCAGATCATGGTGGTGTTTTAACTCACTGAAGTAATGATTACTGACTTTATATATTTGAATATGTTGAATGTATTTTCATCCCGGCCAGGGACGACAGTCATTACGTCATCGCGAATGACGTCATTACGTTATAGTGTAAAAGAGCCGGTGAACCATTTTTTTTTACCTGGTTCATTGAAACGAACTGTTTGAAAGAACCGGTTCTCTGAAAAGAGCCAGACTTCCCATCACTATTTGCAAATTCTCTCATCAGCATAAACAACAAACTGCAGAAAAGAGATTCATTGTGCAGTGTAGAAAGCTTCAGTAATTATATCGAGAGTTTTTACAAAAATGCATAAGAGTTTTAGAATGAAGTCATGGAGCACTTCTGTGTTTATTTACGTCATTTATACAGTAATAATTGTTTTGTTTTTCATGTCACTGAAATAACCAATGTGAAGTCTTGATTGTCAAATTTGTAAAAAGCATTTCATAAATGGTTCCTGCTTTTTCCCCTTTATTAGGCCTAATTGACATTAATGGTCATTATTACAGTATCAAGAGCAATAATAAAAATAAAAAATAAAGACTTTTTTCATATTGCAGCTTCAGCCTTTGAGTTCCTATTTATGCAATTTTGTTTTAATGCGTGTACACGATGTTACACCTTTGCAGTGTAAAGATGGATTTGTGTTGGTAGTGTTATATATTGTCTATAGTCCAGGGGGGCGAATTAGGGTTGAAGCAAATCTCTGCCGGGCTGCAGCTCTCCAGGACTCAACTCTGGCCTGCGAGGTAAATTTTCCTGCAGATTTCAACTCCAACCCTAATCAAACACACCTGAGCAAGTTAATCAAGGTCTTTAGGATCACTAGAAAGTTACAGGCAGGTGAGTTTGATCAAGGTTGGAGCTAAACCCTGCAGGAAAATGGATCTTGCGGGCCAGAGTTGAGAACCCCTGGTCTATAGTGTTGATTGAAGTAACTGGTTAAATTTGACAAAAAAAAAAAAAAAAAAACAGAGATACATTTAATAAGGTAATTATAAAAATTGGCTGTGGAAATCAGTTCATTTCTGATGGTGATTTTATATATATGATCAGAGATGGGAAGTAACGAAGTACAAATACTTTGTTACTGTACTTAAGTAGATTTTTCTGACTACTTTTTACTTTCACTTCTACATTTTTACACAAATATGTGTGCTTTCTACTTCTTACATTTTCAAACCAGGCTCATTTTTTGTTTAAATCTGCATTTGGTGGATCACCATTTGATAACAAATCTCTAATAAATCATGAATTGGTTACTGTTAACTGGCAACGCGATTCGGCTCGCGTGCGCTCCCTGCGTCTCTACCAAAAGGTTTCTATCAGAGTAATCAATGCAAGTGACTTTAGAATGGAGTGGAAGTATGGAGCGAATTTTGTGACAATATTCATCAAACAAATCCAGCATTTTGCAAATAAATAAAATCTGCTTTGCAAAGAAAAACTCAACTTTCAAACAAACGCAAAGTGATTTGCAAATACAAAACTCTATTTGAGAGAAAATGCAGAGGTATGGACAAATGTGTATTGAGTGTTGCAACTGCGAGACTCATTTGCCTTTTTATGAGGAAATTTGGCTTGATTTTCTCACAAATGCGTGCTGGCAGATTTTCTCACAAATGCAATTGAGCAACTTCTTTTTCCAAAAACAGCAGATGGCACTGTTTGGAAAAATCCATCTAAAAATATGTAGCTTCTTGTATATAGCCAAGCAACATTTTAACTCATGAAGTTAAGAATAAAAGGCTGCTGTCAGGAACTATATTAGTCGCTCTTCAAAATGTAAATGTACGTCATCTGAGTCACTCCGAGAAGAGCCCTCGCTGTGAGTGTGTCTTCACCCATCATCCAACGCACAGAAAAAGAACGTAAGCTAAATTCTATGATGAAGCTTGATGTTTTGATGCCATTTTTCAGGGGCATCTACATGTTTACCTGGCTGACCTCAGATAATTAACATGTGAACAGAGCTCTCAGTGTGAGGTGGGATCACATTAGCGATAAAAACGTGAGATAGGAAAAACTGTACCTCTCCTTACTTTAATTCAGATTATATAGTCGGATAATATTTGATTTGAATTTGTTTATTTAAAATTAGACATTTCAAGCTTTCTATACATATACAATGCTTATAGAAAATCATCATACCCCTTTGAAATAGCTACTTTATTTGTCCTAAAGCCTGAAATCAAACCCCATTCCAAATAACTTTTCCAGCTTTATTTACAATTTTGGTCTTACAACATCAAGCCAATGAAAGAAAAAACACAACAAATTAATAAAAAACAAAAGAAACTAGAATAACAGGTTTGGAAAAGTCATCAGCCCCTTGATTTAATACTTTGTAGAGCCACATTTTGCTTTAATTACAGCCATCAGTCTTTTTTGGATATGTCTGTACTAGCTTTGCACACCTTGATTGGGGAATATTTGCTCATTCTTCCTTTCAGAATTGCTCAAGTTCAGTCAAATTGTGTGGTGAGCGACAATGGACTGCTCTCTTCAAATCCATCCACAGATTTTCAATTGGATTTAAGTCAGGACTCTGACTTGGCCACTCAAGGACATTCACCTTCTTATCCTTAAGCCATTTCACTGTTGTTTTGGCAGTATGTTTAGGGTCATTGTTGTGTTGGAAAGTGAATGACATGCCCATCTTCAGCTGTCTAACAGAGGGACGCAGGGTTTCCTCAAGAATTTTGGAACTTACTTGGCAGCATCCATTTTCCCTTGAATCCTGACCAATCATGCTTCACAGTAGGTATGGTGTGTTTTGGGTGGTGTGCTGTGTTTGCTCTTCGCCAAACACAATGCTTGGAGTTCAGTCCAAAAAGGTCAGTTTTGGTCTCATCAGACCATAGTACCTTCTGCCAGAAGGTATCAGACTCTTCCAAATGCGTTTTGCATAGCGCAAACGAGAAAGGATTCTTTCGTGCCACCCTGCCATACATGCCAGCTTTGTGTAAAGCTTGGGAGATAGTAGTCACATGTACAGACTGACCAGATCCAGCCTTGTAAGTCCTTCAAAGTTGCCTTTGGCCTCCTGGTAGCTTCTCTTATCAATGTCCTCCTGGCTCTGTCCTCCACTTTGGATGGGTGGCCTGATCTAGACAATGTGCTGGTGGTGCCATATATATACAGTGAGGAAAATAAGTATTTGAACACCCTGCTATTTTGCAAGTTCTCCCACTTAGAAATCATGGAGGGGTCTGAAATTGTCATCGTAGGTGCATGTCCACTGTGAGAGACAATCTAAAAAAAAAAATCCAGAAATCACAATGTATGATTTTTTAACTATTTATTTGTATGATACAGCTGCAAATAAGTATTTGAACACCTGAGAAAATCAATGTTAATATTTGGTACAGTAGCCTTTGTTTGCAATTACAGAGGTCAAACGTTTCCTGTAGTTTTTCACCAGGTTTGCACACACTGCAGGAGGGATTTTGGCCCACTCCTCCACACAGATCTTCTCTAGATCAGTCAGGTTTCTGGCCTGTCGCTGAGAAACACGGAGTTTGAGCTCCCTCCAAAGATTCTCTATTGGGTTTAGGTCTGGAGACTGGCTAGGCCACGCCAGAACCTTGATATCGTGCAAAGAAGGTCAAACGCCCTTTACAAAAAGGTAAAACAATGATGTCGAATGATTTTGAAGTTGGAGGAGAAAATGAGATGGGAGTTTTCACCCTACCCTAACTGTCTTGAACCGAGTGCACAGAGTACACATCGCAGAGCTAGACAAGACGAGCATTTGAGGTTAAAAAGTATATTATTATTTATTTTTATTTTTTGTAGAAAATAACCGATCGTCGGCTGGGATCGTGTAGAGCCCTTTGAAGCTGCATTGAAACTGCATTTTTAAACTTCAATCTGTTGAGCACCATTGAATAAACCTCAATAAACTTAATTTCTTTGCGATTTAAAGAAAGAAAGACATGAATATCTTGGATGACATGGGGGTGAGTAAATTATCAGGAAATCTTTTTTTGTTATTAACTTTTTATTGTTTTTTTTTTTTACACACATCACAACGTCCATTCAAAACAACAAAAAACAAAACAACAGGCATATAATCAATACTTTAAATAGTCCAGTCAAAAAGAAGAGAGAGAGGGAGGGAAAAAAGAAAAAAACAAAACAAGTCATTCCTTTATATAATCATGTTAAAGGAAAAACACTGCCAAGCATCAATAATAGAAGGCTTGGCTCCATTAATTCGCGCTGTTGTACAATCACAAGTTACTATTTTCAGGAGGCTATGGATTCAATATGTTTTTCCACACATGTGCGGTGTAAACCAGTTCTGTATTACTGTCTTCATCGCAGCCGTAAAACCAGCAAACAACATTCTCTTTTGTATTAAGCTTATATACAGAGACCAGAATCATCATTAAGAAGACACAAACTTGGGTTAGCAAAGCAATCAATTTGTAGTAAGGAGGATAAAACCAGGTTTACATGTGTCCATAGATTAATGACGATAGGACACTCCCAAAACATATGAAGAAAAGTACCTGATGATGCAGTGTTACACACATGGCAGTTAAAATTTGGTTTCATTTTGAATCTTTTTTAAGGCATTATGTATGCTCTATGAATGACTTTGAAGTGAATAAGACGATGAGCAATGCAATCAATAATGATATTATATATAAAGGAAACAGATGGCCGAACAGAAGATGGTGCAATCCAATCCCGCATAGGATGAGAGGAAATGGGAGATGCCCAAGGAACTCCATACGATTCATACAAATATTTAGTTGGTAGTCTTTCTGAATTAGGTGTTTGACTTTGGGCACTTCCCTAGTATATCTTCAGTTAATATTAGTAATGTCATAATTACATTATCTTAATGCTAATTATGATGGGTCAAAATCTTAGAGTAAATGTCTGGAATTCGTATTTTGAATAGTCAAAACTAGAAGAGCCAGGTGCATTAAATACTAAAACAGCTTGCCATACTTTGTGTTTTTTTTTTGTTTTTTTTTAATGGCATGACATAAGAGCAAGACGGACCACACTTAAACATTCGAAAAGATGAGTAAAATCTTCACAGAACTGATTAGTGATCACCGCAAGATGCATGCTGGTGTAGCTTATATGGAATCAGATTTGTCCATTTAATTTAATTTTATCGATCTAAGCTCATGGCGCAGTTTCATTTAGGGTGTGTCCGAATCCTCTTTTGCTAGTTTCATGACGGAAAAACGGTCGGCGCGCCCGGCGCATGGTCTAAAAGGGTTGTCCCTATTCCCACTATGAGTAATGGGTGTGTTTTGGGCATAACGTGCAATAAACCAATGTCCCATTCTACTATAACAACTATAACAGAGCGCACGCTATTGAAAACAAAACCAATATAAAATAAATTTTAAATAAATACAATCTTCGGTAACCATGACTCCTCTGGATCATCCAAATGGTCATTGGCAAACTTAAGTCGGGCCTGGACATGTGCTGGTTTAAGCAGGGGAACCTTCCGTGCCATGCATGATTTCAAACCATGACGTCTTAGTGTATTACCAACAGTAACCTTGGAAACGGTGGTCCCAGCTCTTTTCAGGTCATTGACCAGCTCCTCCCGTGTAGTTCTGGGCTGATTTCTCACCTTTCTTAGGATCATTGAGACCCCACGAGGTGAGATCTTGCATGGAGCCCCAGTCCGAGGGAGATTGACAGTCATGTTTAGCTTCTTCCATTTTCTAATGATTGCTCCAACAGTGGACCTTTTTCACCAAGCTGCTTGGCAATTTCCCGTAGCCCTTTCCAGCCTTGTGGAGGTGTACAATTTTGTCTCTAGTGTCTTTGGACAGCTCTTTGGTCTTGGCCATGTTAGTAGTTGGATTCTTACTGATTGTATGGGGTGGACAGGTGTCTTTATGCAGCTAACGACCTCAAACAGGTGCATCTAATTTAGGATAATAAATGGAGTGGAGGTGGACATTTTAAAGGCAGACTAACAGGTCTTTGAGGGTCAGAATTCTAGCTGATAGACAGGTGTTCAAATACTTATTTGCAGCTGTATCATACAAATATATAGTTAAAAAATCATACATTGTGATTTCTGGATTTTTTTTTTTAGATTATGTCTCTCACAGTGGACATGCACCTACGATGACAATTTCAGACCCCTCCATGATTTCTAAGTGGGAGAACTTGCAAAATAGCAGGGTGTTCAAATACTTATTTTCCTCACTGTATATATATCCAAAGTAACTAGTAACTCTCTACTTGAGTAGATTTTTCATTGGATACTTTACTCTTACTAAAGTCACTATTAGGATTTTTACTTTTACTCTCACTTGAGAATTTATTTCCGTAAGTACTTGTACTTTTACTTGAGTACAGTTTTTGTCTACTCTACCCACCTCTATGGCCTATACAGAGCTCTTAAATTTGTTTAATACAGCATTAATCATATGTAGAAATTACATCAAAATGCGTTGTAATGATCAGATAAATAGGTAACAATTTACAATACGGGTGCACAAATATGCATTAAATAATGCTTAACTAATGCACAGATAATCATGAGTTAATGTTTAACCCATGATGAACTAAACCATTTATTAATGATTACTACATCAGCAACTATGAACATTCGATATGATTCAAAGATTAAGTAATCAATAAATTGTTCAAAATCAATAAATTGTTCAAAATCGTCCTACATCGTCGTAGTACCGACCCAGTGTTTACAAAGTGAACGTGCAAAGAAGGTCAAACACCCTTTACAAAAAAAAGGTAAAACAATGATGTCGAATGATTTTGAAGTTGGAGGAGAAAATGAGATGGGAGTTTTTCACCCTACCCTAACTGTCTTGAACCAGAGTGCACAGAGTACACATCGCAGAGCTAGACAAGACGAGCATTTGAGGTTAAAAAGTATATTATTATTTATTTATTTATTTTTTTGTAGAAAATAACCGATCGTCGGCTGGGATCGTGTAGAGCCCTTTGAAGCTGCATTGAAACTGCATTTTTAAACTTCAATCTGTTGAGCACCATTGAAGTCCACTATATGGAAAAAAGTCCTGGAACGTTTTCCTCAATAAACTTAATTTCTTTGCGATTTAAAGAAAGAAAGACATGAATATCTTGGATGACATGAATATCTTGTTACACACATGGCAGTTAAAATTTGGTTTCATTTTGAATCTTTTTTAAGGCATTATGTATGCTCTATGAATGACTTTGAAGTGAATAAGACGATGAGCAATGCAATCAATAATTATATTATATATAAAGGAAAGAGATGGCCGAACAGAAGATGGTGCAATCCAATCCCGCATAGGATGAGAGGAAATGGGAGATGCCCAAGGAACTCCATACGATTCATACAAATATTTAGTTGGTAGTCTTTCTGAATTAGGTGTTTGACTTTGGGCACTTCCCTAGTATATCTTCAATTAATATTAGTAATGTCATAATTACATTATCTTAATGCTAATTATGATGGGTCAAAATCTTAGAGTAAATGTCTGGAATTCGTATTTTGAATAGTCAAAACTAGAAGAGTCAGGTGCATTAAATACTAAAACGGCTTGCCATACTTTGTGTTTTTTTTTTTTTTTTAATGGCATGACATAAGAGCAAGACGGACCACACTTAAACATTCGAAAAGATGAGTAAAATCTTCACAGAACTGATTAGTGATCACCGCAAGATGCATGCTGGTGTAGCTTATATGGAATCAGATTTGTCCATTTAATTTAATTTTATCGATCTAAGCTCATGGCGCAGTTTCATTTAGGGTGTGTCCGAATCCTCTTTTGCTAGTTTCATGACGGGAAAAACGGTCGGCGCGCCCGGCGCATGGTCTAAAAGGGTTGTCCCTATTCCCACTATGAGTAATGGGTGTGTTTTGGGCATAACGTGCAATAAACCAATGTCCCATTCTACTATAACAACTATAACAGAACTATAACAGAGCGCACGCTATTGAAAACAAAACCAATATAAAATAAATTTTAAATAAATACAATCTTCGGTAACACTTTACAATAAGGTTCATTAGTTAACTACATTAGTTAACATGAACTAATAATGAACTGCACTTATACAGCGTTTATTAATCTTTGTTAATGTTAATTTCAACATTTAATAATACATTAGGTAATGCACTGAACTAACATGAACTAACAATGAACATCTGTATTTTTATTAACTAACGTTAGCGAAGATTAGTAAATACAGTAACAAATGTATTGCTCATGGTTAGTTCATGTTAGTTAATACATTAACTAATGTTTAACTAATGAACCTTATTGTAAAGTGTTACCCAATCTTCTATCTCAACTCCAAAGGGTGTCTTGTTACAGATTCTAGACAACCATTTTGCAGTTGTTTTCATTGCCAAAAGAGATGTAGAAGACAAGCTATTTACATTCAAGAATGGAGAAAAAGCTCATAGTAGTCTTTGGAAGGCTTTGTGAGCTTTTTCGCAATTATTAAATTTCAATAGCATGTGTTCTGTTTTAGTTCTGTGACCAAAATCAACATTAAAATGCTCTTCTAGAAACCAGTAACAAGACACAGCCTTCGAAGTTGAAAAAAAAAAAAAACTGCATGCATTTTAAATAAATGTATGAACAGATTTGAATTTAATTCAATAACATATATCCTGAATTACATAGGAGAATAAAACCTGAATGGAAATGTTCTATAGGAACCAGTAACAAGGCACACCATTTTAACTTGAAATGCCAGTGAGAAACCATTAATCGTTTTAACCATGTACTTTGCAAAGCTCCCCAACTAGCCTCGTCGCGAGATGGTCCTCACTGCAGAACATAAGATCCAGGGAGAGAGGTTGGATCCAGATCCAACTCCTCCCACCTTACATATACCTAAACCTACCCGTCTCCACCCCCTGATCCCTAAACCCACCCATCTCCACCCCTAAACCTACTCATCTCCACCCCCTATATGTGGATCCAAGCCCGCCCCCTGGATCTTTGTTGTGCAGTGAGGGGCTGCTCGTCGCAGCTAGAGCGTCTATGCGTTGCAACAAAAACTGCGATGCGTGTTCAGTTCAGTTCTACGTTCTAATACATTTCAGATAAGACTTTTTTTTTTTTTTTTTTTGTAAAAAAAAAAAATACAATTATACTCATCCGCTACGGATTTAAGTTTATTTTATTATTATTTATTTATTTTTATTTATTTATTTTGCGGCTGAATGTCTGTCTAATATCCAACTTCAAACATCTAATCATAGTTTTGATAAAAGCACATGCTTGAAGCAAACCACTCTGACTTACGTACGAACAATGTATGAGTGCATCTAAGTGAACGTGTGTCGCTTCAGCTTTATTACATGATCGAAATGATCCATAAAGAGCATAACAATTTCCATTCCATTTGTTTGTTAGCAGCTCAAAAGCCACGCCCGCCGCGGAAAGGGTTTATTTCAGGAATTTCACAACACCGTCACTACGCAACATACGTCATTTCCCCTGCTAGCAGTAAACAGGAAGTACACTGATCCCGTAAGGAGACAGCAATTGAAAGGTACTTTTTAAATATGATAAAATCGAATAATAGTTTCGTCTAGAAATGTAACCATATGAGATGTAACTATAATTGTTTTAGCATGGGGCCGGAAAAGAAGCTTTATTAGCTAACGTTATCCATCGAACTTTATTGAGATATTTGAAGCTATAAATTATGGTTGCATAGTGAATGGAGCTGCTAAAACAAACCTTATAGGTGCTTTCCTATTGACAGGGTACCTACGCAGTGTTCACTGCTCCCTACTCCCTATAAGCACGGAATATCCGTTGAAGTGGACTTTGCTGACAATAATCGCTCATTTGAAACGCCCTGGAATGTTATCAAAGAAAGGCAATGAAGGGGGCACGCAGCTTATGATATAACATAAATAAATATTGTAATTTATTTTACTTTCAAATTTAAATGCAGCTAAAATCCTTACAGTCTATGTCTAAAATACATACAATTATTTATCTAATAAATAGTTCAAATGTATATGTTTAGACTATTAACAGATTGTAGTGGTCTCATCTCGTGCAGTTAACTCTCCTGAGGTAACTTGAATAAAGTAAATAAAAAAAAATGACAGAGCCTCAGCTGTTTGTTGCTGGTTTTAGTATTACCTGTTCATACAATACATTATACAAATGTAATATTCATCGCCATAACCAATCGTAAATACTATCTAGTCTAATCTAGTTTGTATAACAGCATTTATTGCAACCTCTTCGTTGCAGCACCTTTAAAAAACCTTTTCAACGGCTCTGCTCCATCATTAGTTCTAACTGGAGACGCAGTGCAATGACAGTTGGGGCATTTTCCCTCCCCACTAGAAAGTGATTTATCAGTGTCCCCTTATTCTCTATGCTATTCGCAGTGCCCTTTGAACTGAACAGGTTCGCTCCTTTCGGATTATAATCTCACTTAAAGGGATAGTTCACCCACAAATGAAAATTCTGTCATTAATTACTCACTCTCATGTTGTTCCAAACCCATAAGACCTTCGTTCATCTATGTAACACAAATTAAGATATTTTTGATGAAATCTGAGGGGTCTCTGACCCTCCATAGACAGCAAGGGTCCTACCATGTTCAAGGTCCAGAAAGGTACCAAGAACATCGACAAAATAGTCAATGTGACAACAGTGGTTCATTTGTGTTCTGAAGATGAATGAAGGTCTTATGGGTTCGGAACGACATGAGAGTGAGTAATTATTGACATCATTAAATTTTGGGTGAACTATCCCTTTATAATGGTGGAATACCTTGTGAAGTCCACTTCTCAGTCCTCTTACAGTCGAATGGAACGCACCTCTTCAGAAATTAGAATATGACACACAACTTTAATAATCTAAATAGGAGCTTATAAAAACAACTAAATAAATGTAATATTAGTTGAAGTTAATGATAATGCCGTTTGAATTGCTGAGAAATTAGCACTTGCACATTGGTTATGATCGCAAGTTGAAGCAATACATTTTCTGCAAAGTTCTCAAAGTATTTTATAGGTGTATGATTGATATACTGTATAATCAGAGCATTTGCATTAAATATAGGTTATATAATTGAAGTGATTGGATTAAAAAAGAAAACAGCCGAAATAAATGTAGCCAGAAAAGAAAAGAAAGGAAAGGTTAGATGATGGAAATGACAATATCTGTAGTTCAAAAGACATTATTGATATAGTCAAATAAATGTTTATTTGACAATATATACAGTAGTTTAAAAGATAGCATTACTTTATGCGAAAAAGGAGAGAGATGTTTTAATAGAAAGACAATATTTTTTAAATTAGAAAAAACTTGGATGTGTGGGTATGTCTCAATCAATCATAAACAACTAAACAAACAAACAAACATAGTGTTACACAGAAAGGAAGAACAAGATCAAAATCAGCTTTGGAAAATAATTTACCCTTGGTGAAAAGTAATGGTAAATCCTTAATTAAAAGCAACATAGACCAAGAGTTGGGTAGAGAATAGTAGAGAATAATATTCAACAGACAATCAAAATTAAATCTTTCAGAGGTAGAAACGGAAGTGAAATACATTTTACAAGGTTATGGTTAGGACTTTCAAGACTAAATGATACAGTTTTTCACATGAACAAATCAAATACACATTAATATGATCTGCGTAAATATAAAGAAAATTAGTAACATAAAAATAGAATGTAGAAAAAAAAAACATTGAAATGAATTATTGCTAAAAATAGAGAGAATTAAACAGATGGAAATGATCAGGTTTCAAGTGTAATTTTTCCCTTAAGATCGCCCTTAAGTTTCCCTTACACTTGCGTTGCATAAAATATCCCTTAAATGTTACTTAAGGGTTTCTTTAGGTGAAACGTCATGAACTCATAAACTCATAAACTCATAAATCTATCTTAAGTATCCCTTAAAACCCTTTGTGTTGCATAAAGCCCCTTAGCTGTCATTTCCCTAAGTATAACATAAGGTATGGAAAGTGTCACCTTAATTGTTACACAGCGAGCAGATTCAATCCACGATCGGCCTCTTTAGATGTTAAACAGAAGGCATTTATTCACATAAGCATTGATCAAATTACAAGTACACACAATAGCTCAAACGTGAGTGCATCACACGCGAGAACAAATTTATATTCTATAATATTTTATTCCTGTATTTTCCTACATATTACCTGGAGATGACTTGAAAAACACACATAAACCATATATTGTCGCAATCGTGTGTTTACATTTCAGTTTAGCTGCAGCGATTACTGCTATATTCCGTCATAAGATACTTCTATGAGTCCAGATTGGACTTTCAGTGCAAGAGCGCCCGCCGGCTTCGAGTATGAATGGAACATACACAGCATGAGAGTGTTTAGTGCTTCGTAATTCATAATCGCCTCGTTTTGGATACGAATAAAATGTCAGGTCATGCATCTTGTCTCTTTGCATTTAAATATAGATTTATTCACACTAGTCCCTGAAAACTAATACGTGGACAGAAATTGTGAGAGATCTTTATTTGTTGTCTAAAGATGAACGAAAGTCTTATAGGGGTGAGTAAATTATTTTTTTGAATTTTTCGTTTTGAGTGAATTATCAATTTGAGTTCCGTCTCGCTTAGTCCTTCTCGTTCATATTTTGTTTTCTTTTTTTGTTTTCCTTATCCATGTTATTGGATTACCTAGGTTACTATCATAAAACACTTAACCGTTTCCCTTTACTAAGGGAAGTGTTTAAGGGATTATATGCTTAGGTAATGGGAAATCATGCCTTAAAGGTGCAATAGGTGATTGTCTTCAGAAACATCTTTTGTTATGCTGGTTGAAAGTTTCTTCACATTCCGATAGCAATCATTAAGTTAAGTGGTCTAAATGTATTTCTGTATTTACATATTCTGTGGATGGCGTAGGACCAAGAAATGTTCGTCCAATCAAAACGCTCGGTCTGAGCGTTTTAATTGGCTTTCCTACCTGCCTGTCAACATATGTATTAGCATACCTCTGCGCACCCTGTTCGTGCAGACAAAATACGTCATCAGCGCGGTCACGCATGCTGTGCAGGCAGAGCGAGAATGGCAGACAAACATCAACAACCCGATCTTCCTTCCTGGTATTGTAGTACTTTTACTAACTGTACTATAAAGTTTTCTCACCGGTGAATGACACATGATGTAGCCCAGCGGTTCCCAATTCCAGTCCTCGTGCCTCCCCGCTCTGCATATTTTGCATGTCTTGCTTAGTTAACACACCTGATTCAGATAACCAGCTCGTTAGAAGAGAGCTAAATGCATGAACTGTGTTCCGATTGACATGCTCCCTACACAGTGTTCTTTGCTCCCTACTCCCTGAGCAGGGGAAATCTGTTTAAAATACTATTTAAATTTATGTCTCACACACTTTAATGCCCCATGTATGTTGGCTCTGGTGTTCTGGTCTGTGAGCGTATATGCGTTCAGGGGGCGTGGCTTTGGACGGCGATTGCAGGGAGGGTGGGAAGTTCACTTTCAGTGCTATCAGGCTACTGCACCTTTAAGTCTCATACTTAAGGTGCTTTATGCAACCGGGCACAGGGCTTTAGTTTGTTTTTACATAAAATGTGATTAATCAAAATAATCTAACAAGTGAATAATGAAGTCTTGATTAAAGAAGCTATCATGTAACATGCTACAATATAGTAGGTCGTGGTATGCATCTAATGGCGCTTTTCCACTGCATGGTACGGTACGGCTCGATATGGCTCACTTTTGGGGGATTTTCCACTGGGTACGGTACCTGGTACTTTATTTTTTAGTACCACCTCGGTTGAGGTTCCAAGCGAACCGCACCATTACCAAAACGTGACGTGTAAACTCTGGTGATCACTGATTGGCTGGAGAAAATCTTCACTGCCTGGCCTGCGTCATTAAACTTTCGGCACGAGACACAACAGACCCGCTAGATTTAAATCAGCGTAGCTAGCAAAGGATCGAACGCAACTTTTATTTGAACAAACGCACCTTTTTTAACATCTAAGAAATGGCTGTTTCGTGGTCTGTTGAGGAAGTACAGACGTTCCACTTGTTGATAACCGAGGAGTGGATCCAGCAAGAGCTTGATGGGGCGACGAAGAATGAAAAAGTTTTTCAGGAGGTCGCTCAGCTCTTGGCCGCACACGGCTACCAACTTACCGACTTACAAACAGTGTAGGGACAAGTTAAAAAAACTGAAGAGCGATTACAGAAGCATTAAGGACCACAACAGCCGGAGTGGTTCAAACAGATGATCGTGGAAGTGGTTCGACCAAATGGACGCAATCTGCGGAGGTAGACCATCGAGCATTGGAGAACACGATCGAGGATGGTACGTTGTGTTATGTTAACTAAATATAACTCTTGGAAGCTTAACTTTACTGACTTTATTGACCGTTGATTCCTATTATATTTTTCAATTTTACTGTAAAATCATGGCATAATGGAGCACAAAGTCCTAGTAGCTAACAGTTAGCAGTAGTGCTATTGTTCATGATATTCTGGAGTTGTTGTTGCTGTTTTACTTTGTGTTGCAGTAATTTGTGCATTCCCAACTAATTGTACAAACTTTGCGTTTCAGACTCATTGTCCACGATCGATTCACTTGCACTTTCTCCATGCAACAATGACTCCTCTTCCCAACCAGTGCTAGCAGCGTCTCCACCACGACCACCAACATCAACCTACAGCTGCACGACGACACCGCAGCGTGTGGTCATAGGTAAAAAAATTGATATATATATCTGATATACCGTATTGACCCGAATATAAGACGATGTTTTTTTCTTGAAAATACATATGAAAAAACGCGGTCGTCGTATATTCGGGGTCTAGGCTTTGACATGTCAGTAATACACCCACAACAACAGGTGGTGCCAAAAACGCATAAAACGAGTGTGCCATGAAATATGTAATGTAATGTGTGTTGTAAAGATCGCAAGTGAAAACAAAAGAAAAAGAAAAGCTTACAGCGGCATGAGTCGTGAATGTCATGTTAGCCTGATGGGAACAAACTTCCTCTGTAAGTGATTTTAAAACATAAGACTGTACCCAGATTTGAAGACTACAATAAGATTTCACTTCTACTGTGATAAAATTTTGGTAGGCTATGAGATGGATAGCCTAAATGTTATATAATTCAGATGGGCTACCTGTTATTTCAATGGTATATCAAAAAGTGTATATTTTTCAATATCATTGTTAGTACATTTTACCAGTGTTTACCATACTTTCAAAACAAAAATTAAAATAAGAAAAATATGCAATTTGAAAATAATTTAAGAAAAATGTTTTACAGAGAAAGAGAGAGAAAAGAAAAAAAAAAAGATTTAGATTTCAAAAAGCAATTTTTCCAAAAGGTACATCTGGAAAAAGGGGGGTCGTCTTATAATCAGGGTCGTCTTATATTCGGGACAATACGGTACTTTATTAAATATATATATATAATATTTACACCGTATAAAATTCATGTCCCTGCTACACTTAATGTTTAAATTAAGTGCAAATAGCTATAGAATCTGTTTACACCTAGCAGGATTTTCTGTTATTTATACTACTTATTGCAAATAGTGGCAATTGTCTGCACCTCAGTATTATAGTACATTATAAAACAGTATGCAATAATAACATATTGAGTGTAAATTATAATTTTAATTCAAATTATTAAATGGTTGTCACCTTATTGGGACAATAAATCCCTCCCAACACCTACCCTAACCCTACCCGATACTTTAAGTTCAACTTTTAGATTATTTCCTTCATTATTATTGAAAATGCATGCCTTTCCGACGTGATATCTTATTTGAAAACGTAGGGGGAAAAAAGTTCGGCAAATGTAGATTCGAACCCCGGTCGATCGTGTCAAAAACGACTTCAACACGTACTTCACCATCTGCGCCACTGGAGCTGTTATTGAAAGATAGTCTTCTGTAATGCTTTGTAATAACACGTTGGTGGGCGGAGTTAGTGTAAATAACCTCTGCCAACAAGGCGGCCTATTTGGACTAAGTGGACATTTGTGAACTGATGTTCAGCTGTTCTTTTTAATTGTCAACTTATTTTCGGGTCATCGTCATAAAAGTCCTGTCACAAACATTGTCAGAGGCATGAAGATACATCTTTCATTTCATCAAGCTGAATGCTCACTAAAAACTGAATCATCACGTTTTCAAGCCTTTTCATGTTTCATTTTGACGTGACACAAAGCAGTGATATCGAAGCGGGAGAGTTGCTTACTTACTTTATAATTAGTCAATAACGCCATCATTTTCATCATTCAGACCGAGAGCTCGCACGAAAACAAGAGGTGGGATTTATCATAAGAACCAATCACATCCAATCGTTTTTTTCAGAACCGATCCGATACCGATATCTTCCGATACCAATCTGATTTGATACCAGTGCAGTTTTCTTTAAATCAATGTAAAATTTCTATACCTCTGTGTGGTGACCTGATCATCACTCTTTTGAGTGTTAAACACACAATATACTAAATATAGACAACTTAATTTGAATGAAAAATAACAAATGAAAAAATAAATAATCATAATTTATGTCAAAAAAATACTATTATAAGCTAGGTTAGTGGATAATTCAGCAGCAAAAGATACTCTAGTCTAGAATAATCATGGGTGCTCAGTTTTATAAAAATCTAAACATTTAGTGAAACAAAATTATTTAGTGGGGGACGAATAAAAGTTAATAAGTGTAGGACTGAATCTGGTAAAATGTTACACATTGCTCTTTGTATTGTAAAATACATTAATGAAAAAAAAAACTATTTATATAAATATATACTATAAATTAAAAGACATTTCTTTTAAGCACAGTAATGAAGGCAGCAACATATGATAGATAGGGCAGAACAAGAAAGTCTATTAATCTTTCATTGCGCAAAAGTATTATAATACGAAAAGGTATGGCTCCATTACAGAGAGATGCCGAACGCGAATGCTGAATGGAGGATGACAGACAGACGCAGCAGGGAGAAGCGTTTACGTGAACTTGAATTTAACGACTTAAATATTTATCTGTACCTCACATTTAACTATGAAACAGCTTCAGAACACTTGAAATATAGTGCATGAAAACTTTATGGTGCTTTATGTTATTGTTCCTTTCGTGGGGCTTAACAATAACAAAGAATAATATACGCACAATATCGGATTTGGATCGGTCTCGTCTGACCGATACCCGATCCGGCAGAAAATGCCTGTATCGGAGCCGATACCGATACTGAGAATCAGATTGATGCATCCCTAATCATAACCGATCATATCTAATTATAGCACGATGGAGGCTAGGGGTGGGACAATAAATCGATATGCCGATATATCACGATCCTTCTCCATGCGATACGAGAATCGACATCTGGCGGCAAATATCGATATTTCAATTAATACAATAAGGTGCTCTAAATAGATTTCTCTGTTCACAGCGTCTAAAAATGCGTGGAAATCGTAGGCACCAATCACCATAGGCACCAATCACGTTATTATTGCAGAGCGCATATTCAGTTCATGAGTAGCCTAACCTCTCCGCTCGTATCGCAGGTGGATTTCCCTCACTATATGAGTGAGCGCCGCCGAAGCGTCCAATTTTATGTGAACAAAACTGGATGCTCTCCCTCTCTCTCAGATATTACAAGTGCACGTTATGCAGTGTGAACAGTGGGCACCGCCCGGCAGAAACATAAATCTGCACCTATGGCATGGAGGACAAAACAAAACCTTGTCAGAGCCACAATGCGGCGCAGAAGTGTGCAGTGTGTGTGCTTGCCGCGCATCTACGTTTGAAATAATGAATCTGAGCGTGCAAAAGATGCGATGTGAACGGCTATTTATTCATGTGGGGCTCTGTTTTTATGATGAGAGGAGTAGAAAGGTTGAGAAAGCACTCCAGGTAAATTTTGAAATGTACCAGGTTTATATTATATTGATCTATCTGTCTAGTTTTTTTTTTTTTTTTTTTCAGTTTGATAAGCAGTTAAATGTGTTTGTTTACACACAGGGAAAAAGAAAAGTGTAAGCTTTTAATAAGTCCAAGAATAAAATGATTAATTTAGCCTACTCAACATGTTAAAATTGATTTACAGAACTTTTTTTTTTGCTGTTTTCTAAGTTTGGACTTGAATAAAGAAAGAAAACTTGCACTTAACATTTTCACAGGCATTTTGTTTAGCCAATATTGTGATGTATCATTATAGGATTTTCTAGAAATATATAGATTATCGCAGAATCACTGTATCGTGATATCGTTATGGGGATTATATCGTATCGTGAGGTACCCTGCGATTCCCACCCCTAATGGAGGCATCGCCTCCTCTCAGGTGACTTTCCCCCATTTATCTCAATGAGCCTCCAGAAAAGTCACGGCACGCTAAGGGGTCTCTGTAGAAAGTCAATGGACTGAAGGGAGACAAGCCTCCGCTGTAACTTTACCTGCGGGTGTCGCTGTTGGACAGTGTTACTTTATAAAAACAAGTGACTTTTAGACTTTTAATATCATATTTAGTCATATTTGCGCTGTTTTGTTTTTGTAATATTGATTATTTTCTCATCCAATTTTGAGGAGAGGAGACGCTGCCTCCCTTGCCGCATTGGAGGAAACGCCCCTGATATGTACATATAGGATATCACAATATAGGATAAATATTGTTAAATACCATGTGTCATGAATTCCTGTTGCTTTCCATAAATACATTATTGGTAGCTACTGTAAATGTGATAAGTTAGATCATTTAAGGATGTTACTGTACAGTTCTTTCATAAATTAATTGATAAAAATTCACAGTAAAAAAAACTTCATTTAAAAAGAATTACTCCCATTTGCAGATGGCACTTGAAGAGGCCAGAAAAGTGAGGGAGCAGGAAGCGGCCTTGAGGGCAGAGGAACACTCTCAAACGGCTGCTTTCAATCAAGCATTCCTGAACGTTATGAGGATGCTTGTCCAGGCAATGAGTAGCCGACGGGAATAAAACTCTCTACCCGACTAATGCCATAGGCATTTATTGTGTTTTTGCACCTTTTTTTTGTGCTTTGATCATGTTTACACAACATGTCTGCACACTGTTAACAGTTTGTTCAATTTACTTTAAAATTCATTTTTTGTCGTATTTGTATTTTTGTATATCTGTTTTGCACTACATACATTTGCACATTGTTCAAAGTTTGCTGTTTACATTTTCACTTAAGTTTTTTTTTTTTTATATATGTATATCAGCCAATTATTTACAGTTCTTGCACAAGGTGCATTGGCACATTGTTTAAAGTTTGCTCTTTTTATGTTGTAATTTAAACTTACTTTATTTATGCCTTATGTGTGTGTGTGTGTGTGTGTGTATATATGTGTGTGTATATATACTTTTTGCACTTTGTATATTTTCAGAGTAGGTTTTCTGTTTATATTTTTACCTTTGTAACATTGTATTTGTGTTTTGCTTCAATAAAAACAATCTTATCAAATAAGTGTACCTCCTTACTATATTAAAGACTTTAATATTTTATGAGTAATGTACCTCTTGATAAAGACAAATGATTAATTCCATAATGATACAAACCAAGACAAAAAAAAACAACAACCAAGGGATACATTTTAAACTTTGAAAGATTTTTCAAAAGTTTATTGATAATTCACTTTACAGAACAGGCTACATGAATGGTTAACTATTCAAGTAACGCATCAGACCTGCACGAACATCCCTGCCCTCCTCCTCTACAGCATGTGGCACTGCCACCACAGTCTCTGCTGCTGGAGGTAAAACCCAAGCATTCTCCATGTCAGCACCATGGACTTCACAAGGTGGACAGCACAGTCATTTATTTTCATAAGGCATCGCCATCTTCCTTTTAATCGACCAAAGGCATTTTCAACAACGCGTGCTCTGCAGATTTTCATATTGTAGACCTGCTGTTCTGCTGTCAGGTGTCCAGTGTCAATGAATGGTTTTAAGAGCCAGTTCTGCAAGGGATGGGCAGAGTGTCCTAGGATGTAGTAGCCGGAATTCACCCCATGTTTCTGGTGTTAGTTGGAATGTGATTTCCACGGCTTGCCAACTCCCACAGTGTTGACAGTCTCAAAACATGAGCATTATGCAGGCTTCCAGGCAGTCCTGTGAAAACATTCCAGAAAACTCCCTTTCCGTCCACAACACCTTGAAGGATGATGGAGTGCCAGCCTTTACGGTTGAAACAGTCACAGTGGTATTCCTTTGGTGCTATGGTGGGGATGTGTGATCCATCAATAGCACCAATACAGTGTGGGAGCCCCCACCTGTTCTCATTTCTTTAAACTTTTCCTGATCTGGATAACGAATTTGCTCTGGTACCAACAGGGTTTCTGCTGCTGCACAGAACTCCTGAACACACTGACACACAGTTAATATGCTTACATCAAAAATATGTCCAACACTTCTGTACTCGGTGCCGGTTGCAAGTTTCCACAGTGCGATGGCTACTTTTTTTCTTTAAAGGTACACACACGCGGAAAGTGTGTGTCCCGTCTCTCCATCGCTGGACGCAGTTTGTTGCATAAGTGGATAAATGTTTCTTCGGACATTCTAAAGTTCTCCAGCCACTGAGTGTTTGTAAAACCGGGAACAATCACATCCCACCACTCTGAAGCTCAGTTAAATGTCCAAACAGATGGTCTGTTGCGGTGACTTTTTTGCGAAATGTGGAAGAACACCATTCCATTGATATGCTCCATTGTTGTGTGTTTGTTTGTGGCGCGTTTACGATGATGTCACTGCAGTAGAGGCAACCAAAACGACTTGTATATTCCCGCCCACTCTAAAGCGATACTAAACTGCATTGGAAACGGAAACCGAGCTGTGCCGAGCCGAGTCGTACCACGCAGTGGAAGAGCGCCATAATACAGTGGTCTGTGATGGCCAAAACCATGGTTTCACTGTTACAGTATGTACCTTTTTGATTTGTTGTATCAACCAGTTTAAAAGGATAGTTTATCCAAAAATGAAAATTAGCCAAAGATTTACTCACCCTCAGGGCATTCTAGGCATGTCTGACATTCCTTTTTCAGACGAACACATTCGGAGTTATATTCCACAATGTCCTGTCTGTTCCAATCTGTATAATTGCAGTGAATGGTGCCGTTTCTGAATCTGAAAAAAAAAGTATGCATCCATCACGCCTAGGATGCCCTGAGGATGAGTAAATCTTTGGCTAATTTTCATTTTTGGGTGAACTATCCTTTTAATTCAAATCACAGTTGTTCACAGCAAATTCTTCCTATGCATGTCTGTGGCTATGCCAAGACCAAAAAGTGCAGTGATTGTCTTACAATTTGCAGTTCCTTTAAAACAGCATTTCTGTAAACATTTTTCAGACATTTCTTTGCTCCCTTTTGAAAAATAATGCCAATAGCAATGGCACATCAATAGCTCTTTTGATGTGACTATGTATATAGTAGGTAGGTGTGTGTGTGTATATGCAGTCAGGTCCATATATATTTGGTTGATGGAGATATTTATAGATGGAGCAGCAGTTAATACACAGAGCCGTAGTTGATTCGTCTTCGATTATGAACGTGATATTGCCTAGCTTGTTAGTGAACTACGGCTCTGTGTATTAACTGCCGCTCCATCTGAAAGCAGGTGATGGCGATTTACTGCTAATCACGAAACTGGCTTCACTGACGAGATGCGCATGATAATCAAATTTGATTTAATTGCACAGCCCTATTTTAAATGCAAAATTGATTTTCGTGCGCTCAAAGTACTTTCTTTGTGACACGAACATTTTCTCCACAAAACTCAGTTCGCGCAGGTGCAAAATGCACTTTTGCGCGCTCAAAATATGATGTTTCGCGCTCAGAATTGTGGCAGAGATATAACCCCATACTCAGTCAGGTTGAGATCAGGAGATAGACTTGGCCATTACAGAATATTCCACTTTTTCAGCTTAAAAACTCTTGGGTTGCTTTTCCTGTATGTTTTGGGTCCACACCATCATGTGCTGGTCCACCCTGTCATCTTGATATTTTACAATGATATTTTAAATATTAATTCAATCATATCTGTATAATCCAGTGTATTCAATAGCTAGGTGTGGGAGCAATAACATGCAAACAAAAAACTGCATTAAAATATCACAGTTTTCTCCAAATAAGGCAAGGCAAGGCAAGTTTATTTATATAGCACATTTCATACACAGTGGTAATTCAAAGTGCTTTACATAAAAGGAAGTGAAATAGTCATTAAAAATAATAAGAAATTAAAAATAATAATAATCACAACAATAAAAACAAAGTGATTTAAAAATTGATTTTAAAAGAATTTAAAACATTTAAGAATAGAAAGTGATTATACATAGTGCAATCAGTTCGGACGTAGCACAGTGCTCATTCAACAAATGCACAGCTAAACAGATGAGTTTTGAGTCTGGATTTAAAAGTGGCTAATGTTTTAGCACATCTGATCTCTTCTGGAAGCTGGTTCCAACTGCGGGCAGCATAATAGCTAAAAGCAGACTCCCCTTGTTTTGTGTGAACCCTTGGTATTTCTAACTGACTCGATCCTAATGATCTGAGTGGTCTGTTAGGTTTATATTCAGTGAGCATATCTCCAATGTATTTAGGTCCTAGGCCATTTAGAGATTTATAAACGAGTAAAAGTACTTTAAAATCAATCCTAAATGTAACTGGAAGCCAGTGTAAGGACCTGAGATCTGGTGTGATATGCTCAAATTTTCTGGTTCTAGTCAGAATCCTGGCAGCAGCGTTCTGGATGAGCTGCAGCTGTCTAATGGTCTTCTTTGGAAAGCTGGTGAGGAGACCATTACAATAATCCACCCTGCTGGTGATAAAGGCATGAACAAGTTTCTCCAAGTCGTGACTGGAAACAAATAAGAAAAAATACATGTGAATTGTATGAGTTTCTTTAAAAACACATGGTTTACATAAAATCTTTTTTTTGTCTACTGTTTATGATATGACATAAAGCGAATGGGAAATTAAAACCAACGTTTTTGAGTATTGTGAGGGTTGAAACCAATCAGATTTGAGGACCAGAAAGAACTGGTGTATAAATATCCTAAAAGCTAATGGTGTTTGTATTATGTTCCCTACAGAAACATGGAGGGTTTGAAGTTTTCTAGCAACACCATGCAAGTGAGTTTTGTGTGTCAGCGCTGCAGTCAGCCACTGAAACTCGACACATCCTTCAACGTCTTAGACAGAATGACTATCCATGAGCTCACAG